>NC_056729.1:960482130-960839630 GCF_019279795.1 Protopterus annectens
GATTACTAACATATGGGACCACTGCTCGACAACAGTAGTCAATCTCTACCTGGTCCTATCCAACCATAAAGTAATCACCATGGAAATCCATATCTCACCCACACTCCATTCAAAGGTAACCACCTTGAAAAACTTCTCCAAAGCTGACTTTGGATTCCTAAGGACAGAGGTGGCTGACTTCACAGCAACCATGCCAATGGAAAATAGCTACATGACTGCTGAATCATACACAAATGCACTGTACAAATATGTACATAAATGCATGGAGCTAGCCATACCCAACAGAACCAATACACTCTCCTCCAAGCACTGAGATCCAATATGGTGGTCCCCTGCCATTAATAAACTGTACAACAGAAGGAGGAAACTGTTGCAGAAAAAGGTGGAGTCCCAAAACTGGAAATACTCCCTTCTTAGCCTCAACAACAACTTGAGATCTCTCATGAAATAATCTAAAGCCTGCTATGATGTCAGAATTGCAGCAGATACTGACAACAATCACAAAGCCTTTGATAGTTATATCAAGAACCTCCACAGCAATACCTAGAAGTGCTCTGAGTTACTGCACAATGCTACTGCCTATATTGAGCCAACAGATATTGCCAACATTCTTGCCAACACATTCAGTGCCAGCTTTACCCCTCTCTCCCCCCTAAGGGAACAATCACAATGCCAGGCACCCGGCATTACTGCAACCCAGGTTAAACCTGCATTGTCCACAGGCAAGACTACAGCTTCCATGGGAACCAAAAATATCTCTGACTGTGTTCTACATGAACTACAAAGAGACCTGGCATCACATCTGTGTGCTCTGTTCAGTCACAGCCTCACTTCAGGCTTTGTCCTTCCCAAATAGTGCACTGCTACAGTCATCTCTGTCCATAAAGGGGTAGTGACTACAGACCCTGGGAATTATTGGCCCATTAGCCTGATGAGTCTGATATGTACAGCTATGGAGGACATCATCAGGGACCTGATTGGCAAAGATATAGGTAATCTCCTAACTCTGGAGCCCACACACTTTGGCTTTGTGAAAGGGATATCATGCCTGCTCAACCTGGTTGACTTCTTTGAGTCAGTCACCAGGGCTGTGTATGATGGTAAGGCACTGCATACAGCCTGCATCAATCTGGCCATGACTTTTGATACCATTCCTCAGTCAGGAATTATTGACAAACCCACCAAACTAGGCATCAACCCCTATATCTCTAGGTGGGTTGCAAACTGGCTCACGGATAGAACACACAGTGTGAAAGTAGCGAACTCAGAGTCAGACTGCCAACCAGTCACAAATGGAGTCCCACAGGGATCACTCCTGGCCAACACAAAAGAACTCTGGCTGACAAAGTTCACAGATGACTGCAAGCTGGGAGTCATCATTAACTCTACAACTGATGCAGACATCCTACAGAAAGGCCTCCCTGAGACCAATGACTGGTGTGGAAACCATGGCCTGAAGCTTAACACCACAAAATGCATCATCATCCCATTTGGTAAAAACTCAGTTCCCACTAAGTACCACATCAGTGGGAGCCCACTGAACACTGTATGCGTTATAAGAGATCTGGGGACACAGATTGACAGCAACCTCTCCTTCAACCACTGCATTACCACTGTGGTCAGGATGTCGTCCTATGTAGCACATCTCATTACCAAGGGTTTTGCATCCAGGAAGAAAGAGGTCATCGACTCTGTCTACTCTTCCCTCATTAGACCAATCATCAAGTATAATGGCCCATTTGACATGTACCTCACTAGACAGCTGCAACAGCTGGAGAGTCCACAGAAGTACCTCACAAAGAAGATCCTAGGCATTAAACACATTCCCTACACATACAGACTCAAAAGACTCCAGCTATTGTCTGTCTCATATGACCAACTTAAAGGCAATCTCTGCTTGACTTACAAAGCTGTGACTGACCCATCTCTTTTAGAAATGCTACATCTAAAGACATCTCAATCCCTCCACACCACACACTGCAGAGACCTCAACCTCATTACTAAAATCAACACAATATGCTGGAGGGACAGGTTCCTCACCCAGAGACTGCACATGCCCTGGAATAGACTTCCCATACATGACAAGCAGAACACCTAGCTGATCTTGTTCCAGAGAAATCTTGATGAGTGGATGGGTAATAAAAAGTTCACCCCAGGGATCACTCCAGTGGCTCTACTTTATAGAGACACTGGGAACTAACATTGGGTGGCACAAAGGCAAGGCACTTCTATGGACTAGGCTTGTAAAGGCTCCAGGGACATTAGCCTGGTAGACATCTAAGAACTTATAAGGAGAATGACATCAGCATGACTGATTAAAGTAGGGCAGTGGGTGAGAATCATATAAAAATACTTTCTCCTACATACACACTTACACACACATATACACCCATACACACATTTGCCAGATCTGAGAGTAAAACACCTGCCTATCTAGTTATTTGTACTATAGTGTTACACAGTTATCACATGCGCTACAGAGCTTACTGGGCTGACAGCTGGCCAAAGGTGCTGATAAGGGGAATGACTTCAGCAGGACTGATAAAGTAGGGCACTGGGAGAAACTTAACAAAATACTTCTTCTTACAAACATACACACACACTTATACTCCCACACACACATTTGCCGAATCTGAGATTAAAACCCCTGCCTATCTAGTGATTTGTACTATAGTGTTACACAGTTATCACACATGCCACAGAGCTTACTGGGCTGACAACTGGCCAAAGGTGGTGATAAGGAGAATGACATCAGCAGGACTGATAAAGTGGGGCACTGGGAAGTGTTGTGGGTGGGAATGGCCTAAAACTGTTTCACCTACAAACAAACACTCCCTAACTTGCTCATGCACAACTGTCACACACACCATTGCCAGTACTGAGATTAGAACCTCTAGTTATTTGTACTAGAATGTTACGCAGTTATCACATGCACTACAGAGTTTATAGGGGTGATGGGTATCCAATGGTACTTCTAAAGTGAATGCAGCAGCAGATCTTGTGAAGTAGGGCAATGTGAAGTGTACTGAGTAGGAAGAGTCTCCTAATACTTAGACCTACGGACACACACACACACACACACACACACACACATAGGCAGGTGATGTGATATTATAAACCCAACCTCAGTACTGTTACACAATGTGGTTTACCTTTTATGCTGGCACGTGCAACTGTTTACAACTGGTATGCCACTGTCCACTGCAGGACATCACTGTGTGCCATTCAGGGTATCCATGTGTGTCACTCATGCTGTCTGTGTCCCCCTGTGTCTCTGTCTCTCTCTTTCACTGTCTCTCACTTCCCCACATCTATGTGTGTGTATATGCTTGGCATATGTTATCTGTTGCCCATATATATGTGTATGTATCTCACACAACAGATGCACATATATCACACATGGGCCACCTACAGTTAGCTGAGGGTAATCCTGTCTGATGTGTGTGTGTGTGGGGACAGTTGAGGTGTACATTGCTCTCTGTATGCATAGACATATATACACAATGCAGTCATATATTCTGATGTGAGTTCCAACATGTCCTGTGATTCTCTAAGTGTAGGAGCATGCCCAGTGTGACCTTCTATAGTTAGAGTGGGACTCCATTCCAGAGATAGGTGCACTACAGTCCAGGGTTTTATGTGCTACAGCCTTACCTCTCAGGAAGACACAGGACTTTCCTCAGGGTACTTGGTTTGTTTAGTAGCCTTTTTTCTGACATATATGTAGTCTGACACTGCAATGTATTGTGTCATTACCTAGTGCCAGACATCCTCAGATTATCACAGTGCTTTACCAGAGGAATACTAGTTGTATGATGCATAGATCAATATTATGAGGGCAGCTATGTACATTGTTGCCCAAAAAGGCCATTTGTGAGGTGTGGCTACAGCCAGTTGAGTAGTGACTCACTGTGTAAACAGTCTGGAAACCTGGTGATATACTAGCTGGGGGGTCTCCTGCTTGTGTGGTATCTTTCTAAACTGAGATGCCATATCCTTGTGTGGGTATACCTCTCATCTGTACATTTTTTGGCTGGTTGTCCAGGGTTTGGCTAGAGGTTTCATCCTGTCTACGTAAACTTGTGTTTTTCTGGCAAGTTAGTTACAGATAATTAGAATGATATTACAAAATAATGACAGACACTACTGTTTCAGAATACATAACCTTCAGACAATTCCTGCTATTGCAAATCCCTCACCCTATCAACTTTCTCAGTATTTAAGGGATATATTTACAGCACATGCCTATCATTGTGCCTTTGTTCCACTATTATTTCTACCCTTGTCTAGACATCTTGCTGTCAGAGGCTGGGAATTATGGGTGTGGGTACAGAGTGCATTCTACTGTGCAAGCATGTCTATTATATGTAAAAGCAAACATAATAAAAAAGGATTATTGAGAATAACCACTGGTAACAGTAACAAAAAGCACTTATATTCACAAAAGCCTTGGCACCTCAGCTACACATCCTTCAAGATGTCACTAATATGTGTAGTATATTCCATATAGCACTGCGACTTCCAGGTATGTCAGTGGCAGAGTAGTGGGTGTCACTGACATGCGTAACAGTTGACACGGCAGTTATCTGCACATGGCCTTGTCAAAGAATACACTGTACCTAGGGCAGTACAAGATGACTGCCAGGGGAACGTGCTGGCCACATCCAGGCAGTATTAACTACACATACACATAGCTCATTGACCCCTGGATATTGTTGACAGGCAACATGTTTTCATGTGTATTGGAATAGCCCTGCCAATGTGTGTCATGCTGCTATTTCCCTGCAAACATAACTGTTACTGCATTTGTGTGGGTATATGGGGGGGGCACTCCTGTCAACTGTACACATTTGCACAGATTGTGCTGATATTTGCTTTACATTTTGGTTCCATTTACCATACTATTGTGCCCTGTCTTTGGGACTAGAGGCATATCAGTAAAGAGCACAGGTCCGATTGTACTGGCATACTGGCATTTGGACAGTGCAGTGGTGCACTAGTAGAGTTATTGCATCACAGCAAGAGGTTCTCTGGTTCTATTCTTGGCTGGAGTGCCTTCTGTGTGGAATTTGCATGTCCTCCCTGTGTTCGTGTGGGTTTTTTCCAGGTACTCCAGTTTCCTCCCATGTTACAAAGACATGCATCTGGAGTGTTTCTCCCTGGGCCTCCACTGAAAATTGGCTTTGTTCCAAGTCTGTCTTTCCCAGTAAACAAATGGTAAATGAATAAATAAAAATACATTTGAGTTTCAGACTTTTTACCCTTCATAGCCTTACTGCAACTTTGGGCCCTGCTGTGCTATCACTGTATGAGTATGTAGGGGGTAATTCGACACTGCCATTTCTGTGCCTTTACCAGACTTTTCTCTTTGGTTTTCTACAGCTGACTTGCTATGTGGGTGTGAGGGGTGGGTATGGGACCCCCACACTGACATCCATGCATGTGACCTATGATCCCCCAGTTAGTTGTCCCTACACATATACTGCAGTGGAATTTCCCACCTTGGGTACTACTGCATAGTGTGTGGAAGCCAGTATTGTGCAGACATTTCCTAGTGTCCCACATAGTTGTCAGTTGTGTGCTGCTATCCCAGTAGGCCACCCTATTCCCTTGCATGCATGCAGCATTACCATAAATATGCTAGCAAAACATACTAATCTATTCATTTATTGTTAAGAAGACTTACTTACCTTGTGCTTGCGGCAGTTGTGAGGACAGTGCTTGAGGGCCACCTATATTGAATGCATACGGTACACTGCCTATACATGGTAAGTTACAGGTAAAGTGATGTGTGTGTCATCTATTTTACTGTGTGTACAAGTCAGAGAGAGGTGTCAGTCTCTGAGGTCCCTACAGTGTCAGTGCGTGTGCTATGCATTGCGTCTTTGCCAAGCCCTGAGCATACTTGGCATGCCTCCATCTGCCTATGGGAGCAGGTTCAGGGGCTCCCTCCTCTGTCTCCCTCTGTGCCTGTGGGGATCTTGGCAATGGTAGTGAGCTGTGTGGCCCTTCCCCATGCTGTTCCTGCTGCAGCTGTTTCCGCAGGATCATATTGTGTAGCATGGAACATACTATGAACATGTGTGCACATGTGGCTGGAGAGTACTGCAAGGCTCCACCAGATGTGTCAAGGCAGTGGAACCATGACTTGAGCATCCCAAACACATGCTCTATAATGATCCTGGTTTGTACATGTGCCTCATTATGGTGTTCTTGTGTGGGTGTGTGTGCATTTCTGATGAGTGTCATCATCCACGGCTCCAGTGCATAGCCAGCATCCCCCACCAGATGGCCATATAGGATGTCCCTACTGGCAAATGCCTGGTACAGCTGTGACAAATGCCAAATGTGGCAGTTGTGATATCATCCAGGACTTCCAGCACACACATTTATGATGGCCTAGGCATTACACATGAACTGACAGTTGATGGAGAGGAATCCCTTGCAGTTTATGTAGACCCTACTCTGTTCACTGGGTTGTGCTATGATGTGGATGTGTATGCAGTCTATGGCATCCAGTACCTCTGTGTATTCTGCTACACAGTGGAAGAGATGCATATTGCTGGTCATCTACTCACAGGTGTAGGGGAAGTAAATGTGCTCAACGCCATGTGGTAGCATGGCATCCAGGAACTGATGGAGTACCCTGGATGCAGATGCCTGTGAGACCACCATGATGTCCCCAGTAGTTATTTGGAAACTGCCTGTAGCTAGAATTCTTGGCTACACATTATCGACTGGGATGGTTCCCCTCTGTTGGCTCTAGGTCTGAGTTGAGGCCAGCACAGCTCAGTGATTTGCTGAAGTATGTCTCTGTCCACCCTGTAGTGCTCTACTATCTCCAGATCATGTATACCCTGGTAAGTTACCCTGGGTCTGAACACTCTTCTCCTCCTCCTCAGTCTGTGGTGGTTGTCAACATTAACTTCCTCTCCACCATCAGCCTCTAGCACATACTGATGGATCAAAGCAATGGTAGCCCCTAACATTTTTCCAGTTAAAATTCCCCTGCATGTGTACACCAATGGTCCAGAGTTTGTGGGGAAAAAACCACACTGTAAGGCATTTCCGTAGTTTATACTGTTGTGCTGCAGATGCTGCCTGTCTGATTGGCTGACTATGATGCATTCCACCTACTGGCTATGTAATTTGTTCTAGGTTGCTTTTATTCTGCTATTTGTTTATTTTTTTCCATTCCCATTTCCTTCCCTTTTAAACTCCGAGGCATGCAGCGCAAACCCGGTGCCCAAATGTAAACATTCCTGCTATTTCCGATTTTTTTTTTTTTAGACCGGGTGCGTGCCATGCAAACCCATTTAGCTAATGTAAACATGAAGAAATCGCCCTCGCCTGGACATGAATATGCTCCTCATTTCATGGAATAAACAATAAGACAGAAAAGGAAAAGTGCCGAAACAAATACTCAAAACCAAAATGAGAGCACTGGACAGCCATTGACCTGAAAATATTTAATAAAACACAGCAAACCAAAATAAAACTTAACGCTGGAGAATCAAACAGTACGTTTTCATCCGTAACTTCCTCAATACAAGCCAAACAACAATTCATACCTTAAATAAGGTTGCCAATTACATTAATTTGGTGCAGTTAATCCCATAGGAAAGCAATTAACATTGGTTAGTGATAATTAAATACATATAGTGTTGTAAAAAATTATACTATGTATGCAGTATGTTTTGTGTATAAACATAGATGAAGCAAATGCAACATAGGTAAACGTATAATGAATAATAAAATGATGTCTGATATTTAATAAATATTTAATCAAGTAAGTACATAACATCCACAAATCTGCAAACCTATTAAAATACCAGTATGCAATTGCATGTTAAAATATAAGCATAAATAAACAAACAAATGCAGGTCTGTCACAAAAATCTGATGGGCACCTTAAAACATTAATATTTGCTTAAAAGCTGTAAAATCTTACTTAATAAATATATTTATAAAGATGTATATATATACAAATATAAATAAATAAATAAGTATATATATATATATATATATATATATATGTGTGGAACCAATTGTATGTCATGTAATATAAATATAAATTGTTTAAAACCTTTCAAGAGGAATATATGGAAAATATCCTTAAGTAAACATAAAGTGTAATAAGGCATAGAATCTATAATTTGGCAGCCTGTAACTTTAAAACTGATGCCAGGGATATTGTATCATTTAAACCAGGCCATTTGTTGACTTCTAAAACCAACTGCCAGTAAACCTCACGGTATCCCAATTGTGTTTCCCATGGCCCCCCTCTGGCATCCTTCTGGACCACGTCTATGACAAAAAATTGAAATGTTGTGTGTCCACTAACCTCACTGTGTTTAAATAAAGCATTCTTTGCGTTACCCTTTTTAATTTCATATAAATGTTCATAAATCTTACACCTTAAACACCTCTCAGTTTTTCCCACATAAAAAACATTCACAGTTCTCACATATCACAAGGTATACTATCCCTTTTGTTTCGCAATTGCTATAAAAAGTTGCTAAAATGTTTTTATTATGAAAGGTAATATATACCTCTGATTTATTGAGTATATGGGGACATTGTGGACACCCTCCACATTTATAAGTTCCTGCTCTTTTAACTTTCCTTTTACTTCCACTATTACTTTCTCAAATGTTTTTTATGATTCTTCCTTTTCTGTAAACAAATTTTATAGGTATATCGAAATGGATGTCCAAGTCGGACAGGGCACTAAATCTCCCCCATTCGTCTTTAAGTGATTCTGTAATCATGTTACTATCACCATTGTAATCGAGTACAAAAATATTTTCATACCCAAAGTTCTTACTTGTAGTCACTTCATCACTTATTTTAACCTCTTCAACACCTAGTATGGGTGCAAATCTATCATTCCTATGTAGGAACACCTCCTCAACAGTTTGTCTAATCATACAAGCAGGATAACCCCTTTCCAGAAACATATTTTCCAACAAATTCACTTCCCTCAAGAAATCTGAATCTTCTGAGGTCATCCTGCTGCCCCGTACAAGCTGAACTTTAACAATACTCCTCTTTTGGGCAATTGGGTGTGCGCTATTAAAATGAAGGAATGAATTGCAATAAGTATCTTTTCTAAAAACCTCTGATTTAAACTTTTTGTTCTCCTTGTCTTTAATGATTTTTACATCTAAATAATCATTAGAATCGAATCCACATTTATAAGTAAATTTCAAAAACTTAGTAGCTGAAGCATAAATTCAACTAACTTATCCATCCCTCCTGTCCAAAAAATACAAATATAATCTAAAAACCAACAATACAAAACCCGGTTTTCTTTGTATGTAGAATGGAAAATATAAAAATGTTCCCACCATGCAAGCACCAGGTTTGCATACGTGGGTGCACACATTGCACCCATTGCCACACCTTTTTCTTGACAGTAAAACTCTCCTTCAAAATAAAGGAAATTATTCTTTAAAACTATTTTCATCAGGGTATTAATCAAATAAGCGTCCCTATCATTAAACTTTCTATATTTCCTAAGACCCTCCGTTAAAAATTCCAACCCTTCAACATGAGGGATTGATGTGAACAGATCCACTATATCAATTGTTGCAAACATAACTTGATCAGAGAACAAATCATTTCTAACCATCCTAAGGAAATCCCAAGAGTCCTTAAGAGTATTCTGGGATCTCAAGGAAATTTCCTTCAACTTTACATCCAGATATTTAGCTATTGCTGCAGTGGCAGACTGGCTAGCTGCCAGAATTGGTCTGATTGGTGGATCAAATGTGCTTTTATGGGTCTTAGGAATCCAAAAATACTAGGTACTCTAGGTTCCTTGTTATATAAAAAATTAAAAGTGTCAATATCAATAGTGCCTTCCAATAATAAATCATTTAAAGTAATAAAAATGTTTCTACTGGCAATATTGATTTCATTCATCGAAACCTTGGAATATTTGTCCTCATCCTGCAAGAGCCCCATCATTTTACTTTCGTATATGATGGAGTCCATAATAACAGTACCCCCTCCCTTGTCTGGTTTCATAACCCTGGCAAACTTGTTTTCCTTCAATGCATTCACAACATAGTTTTCCTCTTTGGATAAATTAGACCAAACCCTATTGTTGGCCAACTCTTTCCTAAGTCTATTTTCTACCAGACAATCAAAGTTCTTTAACTGCGGGTGTAATAGAGGGTTCCAGGTACTTTTTCTCTTTAAAGAAAAGTCACCCACTTTAGTTGATTTAAACATTAATTCCATATTTTTCTTTCGTACAAACATTTTAAGGTCAATCAATATTTTACTAATATCACATTTCCTTCTTGGTACAAATTTAAAACCTTTAATAAATAAACTAAAAAATTCTTTAGTAATATCCAAGTTACTATTATTAAAAATGGTGCACCCATTAAAAGTAAGCATGGTGCCATTAGATGTTATTCCATCAGATTCCAAATCTGATACTTCCAACACATCATTATTTAAATGTTCATCATTCAATATTTCTGATAGCCCCCTCTGTTGTTCCACCCATTCCAGGTCCCCCGCTGTTAGGTTGTTTTGTTCATCAACCTCTTGGAATGGCGGGGGGGGGGTACCATAAAGGGTCAGCAATATCAGCAGGACCATTGTCTATGTCTTCATTAACATCAACCTGCATGTCCCCCTGATAGCAACTAGGGTTGTTTTTCCCCCTCAGTGTTTCTACCCCTAAACGAATCTTGGTCACTGTTAACATGATCTGTAAAACTCCTTGGTCAGGGGTAATGTGTGTTGTGTTCATATTCAGATACATCCCTTAACATTTTAGGTATTTTTCCTATTGATAATAACATTAATTCTGTCATCAATTTGCTTTCTTATCTCAAAATACTTCTTTTTCTCTTTTTCAACAGTAAACATCAGGTCATTTAATAAACAATTGTTAATCCTTTCATTCAAGTTAACCATGGTCAAATCATTTTGTTTGATTATTGTATGCAAAATATCAAAACCACAATTGTCAACAATTTTTAGCAAGTCCTTGTGAAAGTCCGAACCTTTTATCAAATTATTCAGGTATTTATATACCCTTAATCCTTTCGGTATAACTCTCTTGTGCAAACAGTCATTAAGATAAGCATTATCCACTTTCAAAACTTTAAATTTATACAGTAATTCATTTAGTTTATTCAAATTGTTAGCGTAGGTGTCGGCATGTGCCTCACCTGTAGTTTGAGCAATGTTATCAAAAGAAACACCCTCCTTTAACCAGTCATCTAAATTGTTAGAGCTGTGAAGAACATTTTTAGTTAAAACACTATCAGAATCACCTTTAACCTCCACTGGCTTGTCCACGTTGTCCCTTTCATCTAAAACAATTGCTAGGTTCACTTCCCTATGTTTCAAATGCTCCGGTGTTTGCTTAGGATCAAATGAAACTGTTTTAGAAAAATAACTTGCTTCACCAGTGCATTTACTCTTACAACCACTGATATTACCCCTTACAGGTCCCACCTCCTAGTTTCCTGGAATTATAGATTCAGGGGTGGACCTTAAGAGAGTAGCAAATCGACTCCAGTAAATTCACAAGCTGTGTCATACGTCCAAGCAAGGTTTCAAATGCCTTAGTACCACTATTTCTGACTGAAATAGCTTTGGGTTCAACAATCAGCTCATCCATCCTTCAGGTACAACAAACAATAAGACAGAAAAGGAAAAGTGTCCAAATGAATACTCAAAACCAAAATGAGAGCAATGGACAGCCGTTGACCCGAAAATATTTATTAAAACACAGCAAACCAAAATAAAACTTAACACTGGAGAATCAAACAGTACGTTTTCATCCGCAACTTCCTCAGAATACAAGCCAAACAACATTTCATACCTTAAATAAGTTTGCCAATTACATTAATTGCATGCAGTTAATCCCATAAGAGAAAAATTAACATTGGTTAGTAATAATTAAATACATATAGTGTTGAAAAAATTTATACTATGTATGCAGTATGTTTTGTGTATAAACATAGATGAAGCAAATGCAACACAGGTACACCTATAATGAATAATAAAATTATATCTGCTATTTAATCAAGTAAGTCCATAACATCCACAAATCTGCAAACCTATTAAAATACCAGTATGCGATTGCGTGTTAAAATATAAGTATAAATAAACAAACAAATGCAAGTCTGTCACAAAAAATCTGATGGGCACCTTAAAACATTAATATTTGCTTAAAAACTATAAAATCTTACTTAATAAATATATTTATAAAGTTGTATATATACAAATATAAATGAATAAATGAGTAAATATATATATGTGGTCCCAATTGTATGTAATGTAATATAAATATAATTTGTTTAAAACCTTTCAAGAGGAATATATGGAAAACATCCTTAAGTAAACAGAAAGTGCAATAAGGCATAGAATCTATAATTTGGCAGCCTGTAACTTTAAAACTGGTGCCAGGGATATCGTATCATTTAAACCAGGCCATTTGTTGGCTTCTAAAACCAACTGCCAGTAAACCTCACGGTATCCCAATTGTGTTTCCCATGGCTCCCCTCTGGCATCCTTCTGGACCACCTCTATGACAAAAAATGTAAATAATGTGTGTCCGCTAACCTCACTGTGTTTAGATAAAGCATTCTTTGTGTTACCCTTTTTAATGTCATATAAATGTTCATAAATCCTACACCTTAAACACCTCTAGTTTTCCCCACATAAAAACATTCACAGTTCTCACATATCACAAGGTATACTACCCCTTTTGTTTCGCAATTGCTATAAACAGTTGCTAAAATGTTTTTATTACGAAAGGTAATATACACCTCTGATTTATTGAGTATATGGGGACATTGTGGACACCCTCCACATTTATAGGTTCCTGCTCTTTTAACTTTCCTTTTACTTCCACCATTACTTTCTCAAATGTTTTTTATGTTGCTTCCTTTCCTTTAAACAATTTATTTTTTTAAAAACTCTCTTTATTGCAAATTTTCACAAAAATCATTAAACATACAAAAAATAAAACATAACAAAGATAGAAGTCTTAAAACAACAAAAACATGTACATCAAACCAAAACTATATACAAATCATATCTTGCCCAAAAGCTTCTTGAAAGGGTCCAGCATAGCTTGAAGTAAGTATTGAAATCCCCATGGGATCAATATTCATTTAAGTATATGATCAGATATTATTCCCCAGAATTCATTAAAAACCGGTTTACTCTTAATATTGTGGAACAGAAATTTGTGAGCCTTGAGGTATTTAATAGCTGTCAGTTTGAAACCCTCCCAAGAGAGGGAGTGTCTATTTTTCCAATTTAAGGAAATGTAGTATTTGATTAACATAAATATAGGTATTAAAATCTTACATTTCCTATCGGACATGCCATGAGGTGTGATATGGAGTATAGTGAATTCCCATGAGAGGGTGGATTTTTCATATCCAATTTTCTTGAGAATCACTCTCAAGGCACACCAAAGTTTGTAGGAACACTTGCAACTCCAGAACAAATGGAGGATGTCATCAGTTTGATTCGAACAGTATTGACATTTGGGGGACTGATTTGGGAACATTCTACTAAGGACGTCCGGGGTGAAATATGCATTATTCAGGATCATTAGATAAGTGTATCTCATCCTTTTGAAAGGAATAGAGTTAGAGCTTAAATTTATAGCTTTTAAGATCTGGTTTTGATTGATAGTAGGGTTAATCTTTGTCCAAAACTTCGAAAAACCAAGAGCATTCTGATATCTGATTGATATAATGACCTTGTAGGAGTTAGCGGTCATTTTCTTTTCACTGAGAAGGAGTTTCTTTATCATTTTACAGGTTGTAATATCATTATCTGAGGCCAGGGGGTGATCCAGGTATTTTTGTATCAGTTCTCTAATTTGTCGTAGAATACTCAGGTATTTTTTAGGTAAATTCAGTTCCGTTCTTAGGTTAGTGATATTCAGATGTCTAAAGGGGAAAAGATCGGCTATAGAAGTATTCATAAGGAGAGGGTATTGATCCAAATTAAGCATATGACCGTTTAATTTAAGGTTGGGATTGAGATGAAGTGGTTGAAGAGTTATGAGTGAATGGGACAGGTTCAGAGAATTGAAAAGGGCCTGAAGGGATTTTATGCTGAATATTAGGCTTTTTGAATGCTTTAGTAAACCTAAGTTTTCTTCATTTAAAAATGGGAGTGCTGCGGGGTTAAATTTTAATGTTTTAACAAAACTATTACCTAAAATCACCCATGCCGGGGCCCACAAAGATTTAGCCCTCTGATAGCACGCAATCTTAAATATTCTACTACTATTTATTACCTGATAATATGTTTTGAAATCGGGAAGACCCACTCCACCCCTCTCCTTCGGATACATGAGTTTTAAATAACTAATTCTAACCGATTTAGGAGCCCAAATAAATTTAGAGATGGACGATACCATCTTTTTGAAGAAGTTGTTATGTAGAATGCAAGTGGTTGCGTGAAACAGATAAAGAAATCTAGGAAGGATATTCATCTTACTCACCGTGGTTCTGGCCAGGAAAGGGAGCTTGAGTTTTGACCATCTATCAATATCATTTTGAATATTATTCCAGTATCGGACGACATTATCCTGATGATAGTTTCTGTTTCCCTGTGAAAATTGAATCCCTAAATATTGCATTTGTTGATTCGATTTGAGCTCTGATCTAGAAAATGTATTAGGCAGCATAGAGTGGATATTCAAGGGAAATATTAGGGATTTTTCTTTATTGAGTTTATAGTTTGCGAGGTTAGAGAATTGTTTAATGGAAGATAATATTTTGATTGGGTCAGATCCGAGGAGAGTGAAATAAATATTTAAATCATCTGCGTATGCTGATAGAAAGATCTTCGAGTTATAAATGTTAGGGGGATGATGAAAAGTAGATTGTTTAATAAGCATGAATAGTGGTTCCATATATAGGTTAAATAGAAGTGGGGAAAGGGGGCAACCTTGTCTGACCCCGTTGACAATTTTGATCCTGTTGGAGAGTAGTTTATTTATATGAAGCATAGTGTATGTTGCAGAATAAAGGGTTTTTATTTTGTCTATGAATGAGAATGGGATATTGAAGAAAGGTAGCGTAAGAAATAGGAATTTTGTACTCAAACGATCAAATGCCTTGGATGCATCTACTGCTAGGGCATATAAAGGGTGCTTGTTAAGATTGGAATGGTGAATCATAGTTTCCAACAGTAAGGTTTGATCATTAGTTTGCCTTCCCGGGATAAACCCAGATTACTCGGGGGAGATAATATTAGAGATGACCACTTTCAGTCTATTAGCTAGAACCATTGCTAGGATTTTCATATCTAAATTGATTATGGAAATGGGTCTATAGTTTTCAGGATTTTTAGGGTCCGAATTATGTTTGAGAATGAAGATAGTTTTAGAATCGTTTAAATGAATGTCTTTGAAACCATTTAAGATAATATAATTAAATAATATCCTCAATCCTTTGGATATTTTTGTATTAAATACCTTGTAAAATTCTGCCGTAAATCCATCAGGGCCAGGGGATTTGTTGGGTTTAAGGTTATTTATGAAAGAAATTATCTCCTGTGTGTTGATGTCTCTTTCCAGGAATTTATTCTGTTTTTCCTTGAGTTTGGGAAAGGTCAAATTTCTCAGAAAAGATTGTATTTCTGATTCATCCACTATGTTTCCTGTGGGTCCATAGATATGAGTGAAAATAGTTTCAAATATTTTGATGATTTCATTGGGTTTTCGGAACTCCTTGCCTTTATAGTGAATTTCTGATATGAATGTAGAGGGTTTAGTTAAATTGATCACTCTGGCCAAAAAACTGGAGGGAGCTTGCATTACATCCGCTTATAAGGCTAGTGACTTAATTTCATGAAAGCTCAGGTTATCTGATTGTAAAGAAATTAGGTCTTTTTGTAACTGTATTATACGTTCTTCTAGGAGCATGGAGTGATTTGTTTGGGCTTCCATTTCTGCTGAAAATAACTGAGAAGTTAATTCCCTTTCTTTTTTATTGTGAAGTTTTTTATAATATGAGGCTTTATTTATCAGGAATCCCCTGATCATTGACTTAACCGTGGCCCATTCGTAGTCTATAGGAGATTGGAAGGAGTCCCTAGATTTAAGAAAATTATCAAGGTATTCTTCAGTAATCTCCTCTCTCCTCAGGAGGTTGGGGTTCAGTCGCCAGCACAGAGCTGATCTGTTGGTTAGGTCATTGTTGTGTCGATTAATAGATAAAGAGATTTTGGAATGATCTGAGAGAGATCTGAGAGATTGATTAAAGGATATGTCCAGGTTGTAGAAGGCCCGGGAAATTAGAAAAAAATCCAATCTAGACCAACTTTTGGTGCAGCTAGAGAAGAAAGTGTATTTGGACTTTTTCTGAGTAGGGTCTAAAAACAGACTCGGGTCAAATAAGTTAAAGTCTTCTTTCAGTTCAGTTAAAGCTTTAACTGCTGACAGATTATATCTCACTTAAGGGTTTGATCTATCTGATTTGGGGTCCTGCATCGCATTCCAGTCTCCACCAATGATATAGTAGTGATTGTGAAAAGAGGCAAGGAAGTTATATAATTTTGCGAAGAAATCTTGTTGAGCGTAACATGGGGCATAAATGTTTATAGCGAGAATAGGTTTATCTAATAAGGGGTGAATTGAAGTGAAGTAAGACCACCTACCTCATCGTCTGACCCCATCTTATCTATATTTGCCCCAAAGCTTTTTTTGATAATAATGGCCACTCCAGCACTATTCGTAGTGCTTTCTGAGGCTATAATGTTTTTGATCCATGGTCTCAATTTGTCATTTTCCCACTGTTGATTTAGTAAATGTGTCTCTTGAAGGAAAGTAATATTAGAGGCAGATTTCAGTGTTAGATGCATAAGCAATTTTTTTTTCTTAGTTGATCGTAAACCCTTAATGTTCCAAGATTCTAAGTTCCACATCAACCAGTTGAGTAAAATAGGTTATACAGGGGGATATGTAATAGGGGATGTATACAGTACTGAACCTTACTATCAAACTGAATTATGAGTGTAGGGGCAAGTATAATTAATCCTTCCCGCTTACTCCCGGTGCATACCCACCTCCCCCTAAGCCCGGAAGGGTCTGGGAACCATAATTTGTTCCGTTTGGTGATTGACCAGTTAGAGAAAAAACTTGTTCCCAGAATAAGTCTCTATAAACACTGTGAACAGAAATGCATAGCAAACCCAAGCAGTGCTATCACATGTCCACCTCTCCGCCAAAGTAAAGGAAAATCATGTAGAGCTAAACAGCAATAGCAAGTTATTCAAAACTCATATAAAGTTATTATGGGCCCATTAATGAGCTGAAATCCTCATCACTAACAAAACCACATGGTTAAACTTTAAGCGTACACTCATGAAGGTCAAAACATCGATCAAAAATATTTACATTTCCTAGAAGGTTACTGTGCTTACAGTGCTGATCCATAGTCAGCCTCCTTGACAGACCCACTATTTTAACTATAACAGTAATTACAACATTTTTTAATAGACAGCCTCATTGGGTTATACCATTGCCCTATAATACACATAAGAACCAACTGCTGTGAGGTAGGGAAGGTTCTTTATTTTTGTAGAGGCTATTACATCTCAAAAATGACACACTCACTAGCCCCGGACCCCAAGGTATATGATCGAGTCAAAAATGCCATAACTCCTAATTGTCTTACTCGGCAAGCTAGGTGGGAGGGTTGACCCATATGCTGCTTCTAGGAATGACCAGCAATTTTATATATATGCACAACTTGCCCTTATTTGAACTTAGCAGTGCCCCAGTATTTAGTGTTTGCTCCAAGACACAAGCAGAGATTATGTTGCAACACTGGGTAGGCATTAATCCAGGTCTCTAAGGCCTGCATTTGAGTGAGCAGTTTTGTCTTTCTACTCCCATTAATACAGCACAGCAATATCAATTGCATCAAAGATTAAACATAAAACACAAACCAGTACAAAAATACACCTGTTTATATGTGATTGAGAAACTATACACTGTGCTGTTTTGGCTTTATTGTACTCTACTGGACCATCGGATGCACATTAGTAAGCGCCACTCAACCCCTGCCCAAAAACCCAGCAACATGTTGATGCCACATTGAAAACATAAATCTGCAGTGTCGTGATTCTCAGCCACATGAGAAATTCAGTCAGAAAAGGACCACAAACCGTGGACTTGAATTACTCTTGGAGCAAACAGAGATTAAATAAAATATTGGAGATAAACTTTTTGTGATTAAACACAAAGTGAATTTACTGAAAACAGACAATTAGCCATAAGCTGCTGAAATCAGCCTTATTTACTACCCCCCCTTTATGAAATCCAAATGATTGTGGGTATCTTAATGCACTGTATAAATAGCCTTAAGTAGGCAGATGAAAATAAAAACCTTTACACCTTGAGTAGGACAAGCTAAGATTACTCGCTATCCTGCACTAAATATTGAGGAGTCGCAAATATGGCTTACAGTAGTTTCTACCATTAACACAGTACAATAACAATTCTGCAGTCTAAAAGCTAGAAACTGTGAAAATATAATATTGGGATCAAAAACTACTTTCGTGGGGGGACACAATCTAGGATGTTGTGTTTAATAAGTTATATTTTAAAGCAATAAGGAACATAGCAGAAATCAATCTATCCATCTGTGACACTTAGCCCCTTATTGCCGCAGTAAGATTGAAAGTAAATCAGCAAACCTGTTAAACATAGAGAAAAATGCGTGCAGCTGGGATTGTACATTTACATAGATTAACATGCGAATAACTACTGAAGCACAGTTGCTGCTTTGCTGAATCATGAATTGTTTTTAGTAAGCAACATAAACACAATGAGTTCACCTTACTGTACATAGCAGGGAATAGAAATGTAGAATGTTGTGACCAAGAAAGCTAATTCTGTGCTGCCAGAGACTTGTGCTGATGGACGAGCCTAGTAACTTCCCATTAGAAGTGAGTTCAAACAGTTGGTGCTGAAAAGCTCGTTGCGTCGATTCTTCCATTGATTATTGCTGTTGAAGGCTGTTTTGCTGAGTGGAAAAGCAAGGGACCAAAAATTGTGACTAAAAAAGAAAAGAAACCTCCGTGAGACCTGATGAGCACCAAAGGGACAGTGTGCCTTTAAGAACCGGTTGCATGATGGGTCATGAAGGGTCAACAACCTTCCGAAGGACCGGCAAGCATGTCGACAGGCCCGGGGCGCTGAAAATAAAACAAGGCATGAGACAAAATGAAATGGCTCTAGCATTGCTAGCGAACTAACATGGGAGATCCTCTAAAAGACCAACTGACAAGGTAACCTCTAGCTTCCCCTCGTAAAAAACGAAAATATCATATTTGAAACCTAACACATGCATTTAGGTACAGATGAATGCAGAGTTTAAATTGTTTTGTCTGGAACTTCGTTGAAAGACTTTTTAAAAGCCTCCTTAGCCTCTTCGAGGTTGTGCGCTGAGAACTGTATACCCAAGTGAGAGTAGATAAGGGTGCTGGGATAGCACATTTGGAATCGTATTTGTTTTCTAATGAGATAGGCACAAAAAGGAGCTAATTTCTGTCTCTCCTGTTTAATTGGAGCTGGAAGGTCAGGAGAGAGGTAGATTTTTGAACCCTTCCAGTCAATGGATTTTTTCTTCTTTGCTGCTAAGACTAATTTGGTGACATGCTGATAGTTAAGAATCTTCACAAACACTGGTCTTGGAAAAAGATTGTTAGTTGCTGGTCTTAGGGCTCTGTGAGCTCGTTCTATAATTATCTTATCTAAGAGGGGTTCTTTGTCCAGGAAAATAGAAAAGATATCCGAGATGCTCTCTAGTAAATACATTTGTGGAATATGTTCTGGGAGATACCCCTGATGATAAGGTTGTTGCGTCTGGATCTGGCTTCGAGATCAATTCGTTTCTGTTGGATGCTCTTTATGGTAGTGTCATTATTTTTTTGATCTATGAGTAATTGATCAATTTTAATCTCATTGTCCAGTACCTTTGCTTCTGTTTTATCCATTCTGTTTAAAATTTTGTCAATGGATTCATTAAATGTTTTAATCTGCTGTGAGATACCTTGGATTGCTGTCTGAATGGGTTGCAGAGCAGTCTTCAGATCCTCCATGTAAGGTGAGTCTATTTTATCTTTTGATGTTAGAGGTATTGCTTTGGAAGCCTCTTGTTGTTTGGTAGTTCTGAACCTTTTCGGGGTTCCTTCTTTTTCTGGGGAGGCTATAGCTGAGAATTTAGCTTTGGTAGATTGAGTATCCATGTGATCTAGCTCCTTTGACATGTTTATGAGAGATTTTTCAATGCTTTTTTTTCCACAGGAATACTAGGCCTCCGAGGCCTAGAGCACATGCAGACCAGACAAACAGCAGACAGACAGATAAATCAAGTACAATCCTGTACAGCAGACCCTCCGCAACCTCTCCAAGACACATGAACAGTCTCCAAGTAAGTTTCTTGATAGATTAGTAAAGAAATTATATGCTGTGAAGACTTTGGATCCTTAAGATTTGTTGTTATAATTCAGGTGAGTGGCAGAGCTATGTGGAGACACTGCTTATAGGATGGCAGCCATTTTGTTCTCCTCCTTTAAACAATTTCTATAGGTATATCGAAATGGAGGTCCAAGTCAGACAGGGCACTAAATCTCCCCCATTCATCCTTAAGAGATTCTATAATCATGTTACTATCCCCATTGTAATTGAGTACGAAAATATTTTCGTACCCAAAGTTCTTACTTGTAGTCACTTCATAGACTATTTTAACTTCTTCAACACCTAGTATGGGTGCAAATCTATCATTCCTATGTAGGAACACTTCCTCAACAGTTTGTCTAATCATACAAGCAGGATAACCCCTTTCCAGAAACATATTTTCCAACAAATTCACTTCCCTCAAGAAATCTGAATCTTCTGAGGTCATCCTGCCGCCCCTTACAAGCTAATATTTAACAATACTCCTCTTTTGGGCAATTGGGTGTGCGCTATTAAAATGAATGAATGAATTGCAATAAGTATCTTTTCTACATACCTCTGATTTAAACTTTTTGTTCTCCTTGTCTTTAGTGATTTTTACATCTAAATAATCAGTAGAATCAAATCCACATTTATAAGAAAATTTCAAAAACTTAGTAGTGGAAGCAATATATTGCATAAATTCAACAAATGTATCCATCCCTCCTGTCAACAAAATACAAATATAATCTAAAAACCGACAATACAAAACCCAGTTTTCTTTGTATGTAGAATGGAAAATATAAAAATGTTTTTTATGTTGCTTCCTTTCCTTTAAACAATTTCTTTTTTAAAAACTCTCTTTATTGCAAATTTTCACAAAAATCATTAAACATACAAAAAATAAAACGTAACAAAGATAGAAGTCTTAAAACAACAAAAACATGTACATCAAACCAAAACTATATACAAATCATATCTTGCCCAAAAGCTTCTTGAAAGGGTCCAGCATAGCTTGAAGTAAGTATTGAAATCCCCATGGGATCCATATTCATTTAAGTATATGGTCCGATATTATTCCCCAGAATTCCTTAAAAACTGGTTTACTCTTAATATTGTGGAACAGAAATTTGTGAGCCTTGAGGTATTTAATAGCTGTCAGTTTGAAACCCTCCCAAGAGAGGGAGTGTCTATTTTTCCAATTTAAGGAAATGTAATATTTGATTAACATAAATATAGGTATTAAATCTTACATTTCCTATCGGACATGCCATGAGGTGGGATATGGAGTATAGTGAATTCCCATGAGAGGGTGGATTTTTCATATCCAATTTTCTCGAGAATCACTCTCAAGGCACACCAAAGTTTGTAGGAACACTTGCAACTCCAGAACAAATGGAGGATGTCATCAGTTTGATTCGAACAGTATTGACATTTGGGGGACTGATTTGGGAACATTCTACTAAGGACGTCCGGGGTGAAATATGCATTATTCAGGATCATTAGATAAGTGTATCTCATCCTTTTGAAAGGAATAGATTTAGAGCTTAAATTTATAGCTTTTAAGATCGGGTTTTGATTGATAGTAGGGTTAATCTTTGTCCAAAACTTCGAAAAACCAAGAGCATTCTGATATCTGATTGATATAATGACCTTGTAGGAGTTAGCAGTCATTTTCTTTTCACTGAGAAGGAGTTTCTTTATCATTTTACAGGTTGTAATATCATTATCTGAGGCCAGGGGGTGATCCAGGTATTTTTGTATCAGTTCTCTAATTTGTCGTAGAATACTCAGGTATTTTTTAGGTAAATTCAGTTCCGTTCTTAGGTTAGTGATATTCAGATGTCTAAAGGGGAAAAGATTGGCTATAGAAGTATTCATAAGGAGAGGGTATTGATCCAAATTAAGCATATGACCGTTTAATTTAAGGTTGGGATTGAGATGAAGTGGTTGAAGAGTTATGAGTGAATGGGACAGGTTCAGAGAATTGAAAAGGTATTAATCAAATAAGTGTCCCTGTCATTAAACTTCCCATACTTCCTAAGACCCTCCATTAAAAATTCCAACCCTTCAACATGAGGGATTGATGTGAACAGATCCACTATATCAATTGTTGCAAACATAACTTGATCAGAGAACAAATCATTTCTAACCTTCCTAAGGAAATCCCAAGAGTCCTTAAGTGTATTCTGGGAACTCAAGGAAATTTCCTTCAACTTTCCATCCAGATATTTAGCTATTTCTGCAGTGGCAGAGTGGCTAGCTGCCACAATTGGTCTCATTGGTGGATCAAATGTGCTTTTATGGGTCTTAGGAATCCAAAAAATACTAGGTACTCTAGGTTTCTTGTTATATAAAAAATTAAAATTGTCAATATCAATAGTGCCTTCCAATAATAAATCATTTAAAGTAATAACATTTTTTTTCTAATGGCAATATTGATTTCATTCATCAAAACCTTGGAATATTTGTCCTCATCCTGCAAGAGCCCCATCATTTTACTTTTGTATATGATGGAGTCCATAATAACAGTACCCCCTCCCTTGTCTGGTTTCATAACCCTGGCAAACTTGTTTTCCTTCAATGCATTCAAAACATAGTTTTCCTCTTTGGATAAATTAGACCAAACCCTATTGTTGGCCAACTCTTTCCTAAGTCTGTTTTCTACCAGACACTCAAAGTTCTTTAACTGTGGGTGTAATGGAGGGTTCCAGGTACTTTTTCTCTTTAAGGAACCGTCACCTACTTTAGTAGATTTAAACATTAATTCCATATTTTTTTCTTTCGTACAAACATTTTAAGGTCAATCAATACTTTACCAATATCACATTTCTTTCTTGGTACAAATTTAAAACCTTTAATAAATAAACTAAAAAATTCTTTAGTAATATCCAAGTTACTATAATTAAAAATGGTTTACCCATAAAAAGTAAGCATGGTGCCATTAGATGTTATTCCATCAGATTCCAAATCTGATACTTCCAACACATCATTATTTAAATGTTCATCATTTAATATTTCTGATAGCCCCCTCTGTTGTTCCACCCATTCCAATTCCCCCGCTGGTAGGTTGTTTTGTTCTTCAACCTCTCGGAATGGTGGGGGGTGGATACCCTAAAGGTTCAGCAATATCACCAGGACCACTGTCTGTCTTCATTAACATCAACCTGCATGTCCCCCTGATAGCAACTAGGGTTGTTTTTCCCCTCAGTGTATCTACCCCTAAATGAATCTTGGTCACTGTTAACATGATCTGTAAAACTCCTTGGTCTGGGGTAATGTGTTGTGTTCATATTCAGATACATCCCTTAACATTATACGTTTTTTCCTATTGATAACATTAATTCTGTCATCAATTTGCTTTCTTATCTCAAAATTCATCTTTTTCTCTTTTTCAACAGAAAACATCAGGACATTTAATAAACAATTGTTAATTCTGTTAATCCTTTCATTCAAGTTAACCATGGTCAAATCATTTTGTTTGATTATTACACGCAAAATATCAAAACCACAATTGTCAAAATTTTTTAACAAGTCCTTTTGAAATTCCGAACCTTCTATCACATTATTTGGGTATCTATATACCCTTAATCCTTTTGGTACAACTCTCTTGCACAAACAGTCATTAAGATAAGCATTATCCATGCTCAAAACTTTAAATGTATACAGTAATTCATTTAGTTTATTCAAATTGTTAGCGTAGGTGTCGGCATGCACCTCACCTGTAGTTTGAGCAATGTTATCAAAAGAAACACTCTCCTTTAACCAGTCATCTAAATTGTCAGAGCTGTGAAGAGCATTTTTAATTAAAACACTATCAGAATCAGATCTAACCTCCACCGGCTCGTCCGCGTTGTCCCTTTCATCAAAAACAATTTCTAGGCTCACTTCCCTATGTTTCAAACGCTCCGTTGTTTGCTTAGGATCAAATGAAACAATTTTAGGAAAATAACTTGCTTCACTAGTGCGTTTACTCTTTCAACCACCAATATTACCCCTTACAGGTCCCGCCTCCAGGTTTCCTGGAATTATAGATTCAGGGGCGGACCTTAAGAGAGAGTAACAAATTGGCTCCAGTAAATCCACAAGCTGTGTCATACATCCAAGCAAGGTTTCAAATGCCTTAGTACTGCTATTTCTGACTGAAATAGCTTCAGGTTCAACAATCAGCTCATCCATCCTTCAGGTACAAGAAACAATAAGACAGAAAAGGAAAAGTGCCCACATGAATACTCAAAACCATAATGAGAGCACTAGACAGCCGTTGACCTGAAAATATTTATTAAAACACAGCAAACCAAAATAAAACTTAATGCTGGAGAATCAAACATTACGTTTTCATCCGCAACTTCCTCAGAATACAAGCCAAACAACACTTCATACTTTAAATAAGGTTGCCAATTACATTCATTGCATGCAGTTAATCCCATAGGAAAACAATTAACATTGGTTAGTGATAATTAAATACATATAGTGTTGTAAAAATTTATACTATGTATGCAGTATGTTTTGTGTATAAACATAGATGAAGCAAATGCAAGATAGGTAAACCTATAATGAATAATAAAATTTTATCTGCTATTTAATCAAGTAAGTACATAACATCCACAAATCGGCGAACCTATTAAAATACCAGTATGTGATTGTGTGTTAAAATATAAGTATAAATAAACAAACAAATGCAGGTCTGTCACAAAAATCTGATGGGCACCTTAAAACATTAATATTTGCTTAAAAACTATAAAATCTTACTTAATAAATATATTTATAAAGATGTATATATACAAATATAAATGAATAAATAGGTAAATATATATATGTGGTACCAATTGTATGTAATGTAATACAAATATAAATTGTTTAAAACCTTTCAAGAGGAATATATGGAAAACATCCTTAAGTAAACATAAAGTGTAATAAGGCATAGAATCTATAATTTGGTAGCCCGTAACTTTAAAACTGGTGTCAGGGATATCGTATCATTTAAACCAGGCCATTTGCTGGCTTCTAAAACCAAATACCAGTAAACCTCACGGTATCCCAATTGTGTTTCCATTGGCTCCCCTCTGGCATCCTTCTGGACCACCTCTATGACAAAAAATGTAAATGATGCGTGCCCACTAACCTCACTGTGTTTAAATAAAGCATTCTTTGCGTTACCCTTTTTAATGTCATATAAATGTTCATAAATCCTACGCCTTAAACACCTCTCAGTTTTCCCCACATAAAAACATTCACAGTTCTCATATATCACAAGGTATACTACCCCTTTTGTATTGCAATTGCTATAAACAGTTGCTAAAATGTTTTTATTATGACAGGTAATGTACACCTCTGATTTATTGAGTATATGGGGACATTGTGGAAACCCTCCACATTTATAGGTTCCTGCTCTTTTAACTTTCCTTTTACTTCCACCATTACTTTCTCAAATGATTTTTATGATTCTTCCTTTTCTGTAAACAAATTTTATAGGTATATCGAAATGGAGGTCCAAGTCGGACAGGGCACTAAATCTCCCCCATTTATCCTTACGGGATTCTGTAATCATGTTACTATCCCCATTGTAATCGAGTACAAAAATATTTTCATACCCAAAGTTCTTACTTGTAGTCACTTCATCACCTATTTTAACCTCTTCAACACCTAGTATGGGTGCAAATCTATCATTCCTATGTAGGAACACTTCCTCAACAGTCTGTCTAATCATACAAGCAGGATAACCCCTTTCCAGAAACATATTTTCCAACAAATTCACTTCCCTCAAGAAATCTGAATCTTCTGAGGTCATCCTGCTGTCCCTTACAAGCTGACCTTTAACAATACTCCTCTTTTGGGCAATTGGGTGTGCGTTATTAAAATGAAGGAATGAATTGCAATACATATCTTTTCTAAAAACCTCTGATTAAAACTTTTTGTTCTCTTTGTCTTTAGTGATTTTTACATCTAAATAATCAATAGAATCAAATCCACATTTATAAGTAGATTTCAAAAACTTAGTAGTGGAAGCAACATATTGCATAAATTCAACAAACTTATCCATCCCTCCTGTCCAAAAAATACAAATATCATCTAAAAACTGACAATACAAAACCCAGTTTTCTTTGTATGTAGAATGGAAAATATTTAAATGTTCCCACCATGCAAGCACCAGGTTTGCATACATTTCTATGGGATTAACTGCCCGCAATTAATGTAATTGGCAACCTTATTTAAGGTATGAATTGTTGTTTGGCTTTTATTCTGAGGAAGTTGCAGACGAAAACGTACTGTTTGATTCTCCAGTATTAAGTTTAATTTTGGTTTGCTGTGTTTTAATAAATATTTTGGGTCAATGGCTGTCCAGTGCTCTCATTTCATGGAATAAGTCAATACAGCCTCAAACAAATCTCCTTGCTTAGCTAAACTCAGATGTGAGGGATGGAGCTCCAATGTGCTTACACCAAGCATGACACAACCCCTTTTCATGTCAGCTGCTTCTCCTGCTTACACCACTGCCTTCTAGCTCCTACACGGTTAGGTGCAGTTTGGCACTTAAAAGATTTTTGTGATTCATTAAATTTCCCCTCATTTGCATTCTCCACTGCCTTAGTCCATAGTTACTGTACTAAGGCAGAGCCTTTTCCTTTGACAACCACTGTTCCCTGGTATTGTTTGCATTCTGCATACCATAGAATATAATGGCAAAATGCAGATTTCCCCTAAAATTGAGTTTCCACATATTTTTTTTTATTTTCTTCAGGATCCCATTTGAGTGCCACTCTCCTATGCTTAAATGGCTGAGAAAGGCCAAAATAAAAATAACTTTGATTTTTATAAAAATGAAACACATTTCCATGCCAATGACCATATATTTGGCCATTGGCATGCCTAAAGACTGTAATATATGATTTTTTGGATGCTGTCATGACTCCGTTTTTGTTATTTGCAGAAATGTATTTGGTTAGTAACGAATACTTTTCTGCAACTAACACTGTTCTTGCACAGATACCTGCCTGCTTGCTGAGTCACTAATTCCACTTCATTTGCATGTTTTTCACCAGCAAATGAAGTAATTAGCATAATTCAGTGGTGTCCGTGCAAGAATAGTGCTAGCAGGCTCGTGCAGACTCCCACCCTTGTTTACTGGATTGCTCGGTGGCCATATTCCATGCAGGAACTGCTGCACTATTCCTGCACAAAATAAATGGCCTATTGAATCTCAGGAATGAAAATAATCCTTAATCTGATGCAAACAGTCACCAATATCGTAGTCTGAAGTGCTTAGTTACTCATTAGTAGGTAGGATTTTTTTTTTAATTATTTATTAGACAGGTGAATCTACTAGATGTATGTCATCCTTTTCATAGGCAATCTAAGACTTATCTGGTTAAGTAAGTTGCTCAGTTATACAATAAGTAACTGGAGACTGGTGGATTCAAACTGATGATTACATGATAAAGTTCCATAGCATTTCATGGTTTTAATCCACTGCACTAAACTGCCAGGCATCCAGCAGATTCAGGAAGAGATCCCCTTCCTGAAAATATTCTTTTGGGATTATTCCTCAAAGATCTTTAGCAGCCACCTGGAAGGTATGCAAGATCCTTTTCAGGACGCAATGCGGTGTCATCACAATTGAAAAAGGAGGACTGTTCTGGCACCATCCTATCAAGTTCAATCTTTTACAGTCTTTCTATTTAGATCTCACTATTGGCATACTTCATTATAACAGTTACCAGGTTTGAATATTAAAAAATATTACCTTCCCAGTGCTCTTGCAATCAATACATCAGCTAGATCACAAACAGATGATATCTCCTCACTTATACTATCTGTGGAAGGACTATGATCTTCATACATGCAACAAGTGCTGAGCTTTACCCTGGCCACTTAATGAAGGTAATGAGAGGCACTTCATATTTACCTTGATGTCAAGAGACCATCTGTGATAGAGATTAGCCAATAAGAGGATGGCAATAAGGTACTGTGTGCTATCATGGGGTCATGACAATACAAGCCAGAGAAAAGAAACATAGTATGGAAATGGAGGCCATATAGAAGCAAAAACCTCAAAACACATTCATGTTTACTTCTCTAGTAGCTTTTAAACCCTGAAAGCTTTCTATCAATTAGTAGAGAATTGAGCAGATGTCTGTCATTCGCTAAGAATATTGTCAGTGTTTGCAGTGTTAGGGCAGCTAATTCCCCAAGCAAGCACTTTTGGGAATGAATCCCAGAGTTCTGATACCAGCCAGCCTGTACTACAACAGATGTCCTGCTGAACTTCTCAGAATGTGCCAGCAACTGAATTCCCAGATGATGGTCCTGATGTTGAAACTGTGCACATGTGACATTTCTTCTTAAAAGTGAAATGTGAGTCAAACCTCATTGGGGAAGATCACGCAGATACTTCAGAGCTCACGTATCTCTAATTTATCAATAGTTAAGTCTACAGCATTAAATTTTCTTTAGCTGCTTGGAACATGTTGTAAATATGACTGTCAGTTTGAGGGAGTACACATTCAGAGACTGTCTAGTGGTCTGTACATGGCCTTGCATAGACAACTTGTGCACCATTGCACTGTCTCTTTCCTGATTTGTATCACACTGCTTATAACAGTTAGAGCCAACTAAAGTCCCCATCTCTGAGACAGACAGGGATAATGATTCCTCTCCTGTCACTATCTCCTACCTTGATGGTTAGTGAAAATGTTCTGGCTTATGAGGTCAGTGAAGGCTCAATGAGCAGCCAGCCATTCTTCTCTCCAGAAATTTTCATACCAAGAGGAGAATGCTAAGTAGTCTTTGGCCATCTGACCCTTAGAACTTGTCACTGATAGAGCCAGTTGTGTACCTTCGACACATCACATGCTAATCCTTCTGCTCCCAAATGTTTAGTTATTCTACATATCTTTGACCAACTAGCATGGTGTGCTCTTTAAGCTTCATACTACTGAGTTGTATGAGAACACTTATGCCCAGTGCAGGGATGAAAGTCTTCAAAACCCTGTTATAGTCCAAAAGAAAAATGAGTCAAAAGCTTTGAAAGAGGTATGACATTAAAGTTCTTGTCCCAGTTCCAGACCTCAGTTAAGGATCAGGTTCTGGGAGCAATGACAACGGTAATAAACAAGTCTTTAATACCCTGGAGAAAAGGTGTATGACCAAAAGCACTCTAAAACAAAAAACAAAACAAAAAGGAAAAAATATATAATGAACCTGAACATCTCCAGTCTAGGAAAGTAGTGCTAATTAAACACAACACAAGACAATGTTTTTATTTCATGCCGTAAAGTGTTACATGTATACACTGGGATTGTATAAATTGTTTTGCGCAATAACACGGTGGAATTAAACTAAAAAAATAGCATTTTCAGTATGGTTTATGATTATGTCTGGCCTGTATTTTTTTTCAAATTTATTCACTAGTGAAAAGCCATGCTGATTAGAAATGTGGACTGTCTGTAGTTGGCGATGGGAAGGTAACAGTTATGGCTAGCAGGCCACATTCTAGAAGCTGGCATACAATTCAAAAATTCTTTTTTTTTTCCTGCACCCTTAATTACAATAATATATAATGACTAGCTTTAAACAAGATCTTTAGTCCTTGTATCAAATGTAATCTTTCAGATGACATTATTAACAAATTAATAGTAGCCCTCGTATCAAATTTAATCTTTCAGATGACATTATTAACAAATTAATAGAAATTCATTCTGCCATTAAGATTCAATTAATATCTAACAATATGAACATTGTGAATTCGTTGAAGCCTGATTATTTTAATATGAGCAACAAACACCTTAAAAAAGCAGGGACTTTAAATATTTTAACTGCAGTATATATAGCAGCATTTGCTGCTGAGATTTTGTGGGCACCACAAGTTGTAAAAGATTGAATTTTAAATTGACTGGAATGTGTATGCTGGTGGTGTCTGTTTTCAAGTTGTAAATATTTTCAGTTGCATGTAAGAGTAACCTACATATGCAGATTGTACAGCTCCTTTATGATAATGTGGCAATGCCAGCAGTGCTTTGATGCATCATAGCTACATTTGCACTTCTGGTGTAAAATTTAAATTCCAAATCCTACAAATGTTATCATGCAGCTCCAGTGATGGGATGACAAGAATCAGCTACTGTCATGTGAAAACAAACGGCTGTTATATTTCGTTGTTTACAGATGCTATCAGTTGAAAAATAGCATTAGCAAAAAACAGACATTGAGGTTAAGGAAGAAAATGAAAATCCAACTAAGTTTAAATCTAATAAAAATGATTACTGCATTTTGCATATTATGTGCTTTTTCCTGTGTGATTAAATTATAATATAAATTAAAAAAATGATGTCATTTAAAGCATTGAATTTGATTTATCTACCAATTTCTCGATTGATAAAAGGTTCCCATATATTAAGTGTAATTGCGTTTAAAATTTTATAACAATGGCAAAGTGCCATCATAGTCTGAAAAAAGACATTACGGCCTCTTTGCAGATATTTCAGATGGCATTGTGTTTGTTTGATAGCATTAATCTGCGACAGATTGCAGCAGGCACTGGTCTGAGACTATTTTGAATGGTATAATTGAGGCCGTCCTCCTTTCAAGATTAATTCACTCTGGATACTTGATATTACTGTTATCTTGTGAAATCTTCTTTGTGCAGAATTCTCACAAAAATGGACTTCAAATCCATAAGTGAGGAAAGGACTATTCTACCATGGAGAACATGCAAATGACCTTGTCTTTCTCTTCTTTAGGAGAGTCATCCTATTAGCTCCAGGAGAAAAATTCTTCCTAGCATGCAGAGGAGACATTCCAAGCATTATGCAGTTTTTATTGAAACAAAAGCTTTGAACGGGTATGTGCCAGTTCTAGAACCTTTTGGTGGATTAGGTTGTGGGACCAATGGCAGAGGTATTAAGCAAATCTTTCATAGACTGGAGCACAAGTTTATAATCAAAAGTCCCCTAAAACAAAATAAATCAATACAAAATAAAATGGTAAAAAAAGTAATAAACCTGAACATCTTCAGATTCAAAAAGTAATGTTCATTAAAAACAATAAAATTATTATTTTTTTATTTTGTGCCATAAAATGGTACATGTACATACTTGGAGTCTATATATTTTTGTTTTATTCAAAAACACATGATAGAATTTAAATTAAAAAATATGTCATTTTCAACATGATTTGTGAATATGTCTAGCCAGTAATGTTTTTTTTTTTCCTTCACCATTTTTTCAGTAGTGAGAAGCCATACTGATCAGAAATGTGGACTGTCTGAAGTTGGTGGGAAGGTAACAGTTACAGTTAGGATGCTGCATTCTAGAAGCTGGCATACAATTCAAAAAGTCTTGCCTTAACACCTATACTCTGAATTCCAGTAATACATAATAACCATTTTTTTTAAAATAAAATCATTACTCCTCTTATCAAATTCAGTCTTTCAGATGACATCATTAATAAATTAATAGCAAATTATTCTGCCATTAAGATTAAATTAATATATCTCGATATTAACATCATGAAACAGTGTAAGAAACATCTCTGTGTGGAAGATTTTTTGTCCATATATCTGAAGTTAATCACTATGTATTAATCAGATCAGACAAAAGTAGTACAAGTAGCGAACTTAAACTTGTCTTAAGTAAAAAAAAAATTAATAATAAAAAATATATAACTCTACAGAATTACAAGTATTTGAAAGTAATCCAAGCAAGACAGGCAGTCTGTTTCCAGTCAAAAATCCTTTATTAAGTACACAGACAAGTGATTCAAGTAAAACAAAAATAGAGTAATAGTTTCCTCATAAGCTTTTTAAATATATATATATATATATATATATATATATATATATATATATATATATATATATATATATATATATATATATACTTTATCAGGCAAGAGAGTGGTTTATTGTGCTGTGTTATTGGTACACGTTAAATTCATATTCCCTCTTAATATTAACACATCATGGATTCATTGAAATGCAATTATTTTAATATAAGCGGCAAACACATTAAAGAAGCACGGACTTTAAAATATTTTAACTGCAGTGTGTATAAGCAACATTCACTGCTTAGATATCTTTGGGCATCAGAGAGTTATAAATGGTTTCATTTTCAATTGATTGGAACTTGTATGACTGTTGGTGATGTCTATTTTGCAAGTTATAAATATTTTCCAATTGTAGCAGTAACCTACATAAAGATTTCATAAGTCTTTTATTAGGTTCCCTATTATGCTGTCACAGACACAGGTTGTCGAATGTGTCTTTGTCGAACTGAAAAGTGAGAAAAAGCAAAATAGCAAAGCGGCTTTTCAGCGAATTCTTTCCCTGGGAAAGAATTTGTTTGACCGCTTTTGCTACTTTGTCTTTTTGGCACTGTAGTGTGATCTTTTAAGTAGGAAGGGTGTAGGGTGCATGGCCCCCCATGTTGGGGGGTGTGGGGGGCTTCACCCCCCACATTTTGTAATGTTTTATAGTTTTTTCTTCTCGGAACAGAGATTTTTTTCCCTTGGAAAAAAATTGCTGTTCTGAGGTTTCGACTTTGCAAGCTTACACTTACATGGGGTCAGTTATGCGTCGTTCGCTCTTCTGAACATGCAATATCATAATATAGAACCTTTTGCTATATTATTGTGGCAATGCCAGCAGTGGTTTGATGCATCATAGTTATGTTTGCAACTTTGCTGTAAAATTTAACTTCCAAAATCTACAACTTGTATCATGCAACTCAAGTGATGGGATTACAAGAATCAGCTCCTGCCATGCAAAAACAAACAGCTGTTACCTCTGGTTGCATACTGAAAGCTATTAGTTGAAAAATCATATTAGCATAAAACATACATTTGAGATTAAGGAAGAAAAGGAAAATCACACATGATTAAAATCATTTAAAAATGATTGCTGCATTTTGTATGTTTATATGTGCCTTCTCTCCTGTGTATTTTTATAAACTAATATACTCATATGTCATTTAAAGGACTGAATTAGATTTGTTTACCAGTTTCTCACTTTCAGAAGGTTGGTCAATGTTAACTTGGATTGTAATTAACAGTTTATAACAATGGCAAAGTGCTCTGATAATGAAAAAAAAAAGGCATTATGGCCTCTTTGTAGATATTTCTGGTCACATTACATGCCTTTTATAGCACAAATCTGCCACTGAGTGCAGCAGGCACTTGTCTGAGGCTATTTTGAATCATATAATTAAGGGTATTTTCCTTTCAAGATTAATTCTATCAGGACACTCAGTACTACCCTTATTTGGGTGAAACATTCTATAAGCAGAATTCTCACAAAACTACATTTAAACTCCAAAAGGATGAAAAGGCCTATTCTATCACAGAGAATATGCAAATAGACCCATCTTTCTCTTCTTTATGTAGGTTATCTTATTCATTCCATGAGAAAAATTCTTCCTAGCTGGCACAGGAAACATTCCAAGCATCATGCAGTTTTTACTGAGTCAAAAGCTTTGAATAGGTATGGCACTAAAAAGTTTGACCAAGTTACAGACCTCATTGAAGGATCAGGTTCTGGGAGAAATAACACAAATAATAAACAAATCTTTCATTGTAGGGAGCACAAGTTTATAATCAAAAGTACTTGAAAAGAAAAGAAAACAAAACAAAAAGGGAAAAAAGTAATGAACATGACAGTCTCCAGACTGGGAGAGTAATGCTCATTAGAAAAAACACAACTTTTTCATTTTTATGTCATAAAATGTTGCATGTACGTAATGGAATTTTATAAACTGTTTTGTTTTGTGCAATAACACATGGTAGAACATTTTCAACATGGTTTATGATTATTCCTCGCTATAAATGTTCCATTTTTTTCTTTACCTTTTTTCCTCAGGAGTGAAAAGCCATACTAATCAGAAATGTGCACTGTCTGATGTTGGCGGGAAGTTTACAGTTATGGTTAGAGTGCTGCAATCTAAAAGTTGCCATACAAGTCAAACATTCTTGCTTTACTGCCTGCACCCTCAGTTCCAATAATATATAATAACCATTTTCTTAAATAAAGTTATTAATCCTTTTATCAAATTAAATCTTTCAGATGAGGTCATTGATAAATTAATAGCAATGTATTCCGCTATTAAGAATAAATTAATATGTAACAATATTAACATCATAAATTCATTGTAACATCATTATTTTAATATGAGCAGCAAACACAGTAAAGAAGCAGGGACTTTAAAGCATTTTAACTGCAGTATAAATAGCAAAATTCACTGCCTGGATATATTTGGGTACCAGAAAGTTCTAAAAGTTTCGTAATTGACTGGAAGTTGTATGACTGCTGGTGGTGTGTATTTTGTAAGTTGTAAATATTTTCATTTCCACATATGAGTAACCTACATATGAAGATTTTACGGCTCTTTTATGATACTTATATGGCAATGCCGGCAATGCTTTGATGCATCATAGTTAGGTTTGCAATTTTGGTGTAAAATGTAACTTCTAAATCCCACAAGTTGCATCATTCAAATCCAGTGAATGGATTACATGCAAAAGCAAATGGCTGTTACTGTATACAGATGCCATCATTTGAAAAATAGTATGAACATTTAACACACATTGAGATTAATGTAGAAAATGAAACACACATGCCTAAAATTGAATAAAATGATTGCGGCATTTCACATCTTTTATGTGTTTTCTCCTGTGTGTTTTTGTAAATTAAAATGTTTGATGTCTTTTAAATGACTGAATTTGATGTGTATTCTAATTTCTCATTTTTAAAAGGTTGGTATATAATAACTGGGACTGTCATTAACCATTTATAACTATGCCAAAGTGCCGTGACAGTATGAAAAAAGACATTCTGGCCTCTTTGCAGATATTTCTAATCATATTACGCCTTTGCTAGCACTAATCTGCTACTGAGTGCAGCATGTACTGGTCTGAAGCTGTTTTAAATGGTATAATTACGGCTCTTTTCTTTCACAATTAATTCCATCAGGACTCTTAATACTGCCCTTATTTGAGTGAAACCTTCTCTAAGCAGAATTCTCACAAAACTGGACTTAAACTCCAAAAGAATGAAAAAGGCCTATTCTATCATGGAGAACAAGCAAAGAGACCCACCTTTCTATCCTTTATGTAAGTCATCTTATTCACTCCATGAGAAAGAAATCCTCCAAGCAGGCAGAGGAGACATTCCAAGCATCATGCAGTTTTTACTGAATCAAAAGCTTTGAGTTACTGTCCCAGTTCTAGACCTCATTGAAGGATTAGGTTCCGGGAGCAATGACAGAGGTAATAAACACATTTTTCATAGCAGGGAGCGCAAGTGTATAACCAGAAGTATTCTAAAAGAAAAGAATACAAAACAAAAGGGGTAAAAAGTAAAGAAACTGAACATCTTCAGACTGGGACAGTAATGCTAATTAAAAAACAACAGTACAACATAGGTAAGTAATAAAAAAATCTTTCATAGCGGGGGGCACAACTTGATAATCAGAAGTATTCTAAAAGAAAAGAATACAAAACAAAAAAGGAAAAAAGTAAAGAAAATGAACACCTCCTGAATGGAACAGTGATTCTCATTAAAAACAACAAATTACATTTTTTTTAATTCCATGTCATATAATGTTATATGCATATACTGGAACTGTATAAATTGTTTTGTTTTGTGCAATAACAAGTGGCAGAAATAAATTAAAAAATGACATTTTCAGCATGGTTTATGATTATATCTGATCATTCATTTTTTCTTTACCTTTTTTCAGTAGTGAAAAGCCATACTCATTAAATGTGTGCACTGTATGTGCAATTCAAAGATCCCTGCCTTACTGCCTGCACCCTTAATTCCAGTAATACACAATAACCATTTTTTAAACAGTTATTAGTGCTATTATCAAGTTCAGTTTTTCAGATGACATCATTAATGAATAAATAGCAATGTATTCAGCCATTAACAGTAAATTAATATCTAACAATATTAACATCATGCATTTTTGAAGCATAATTATTTTAATATGAGCAGCAAACCCCTTAAAGAAGCAGAGACAGTAAAATGTTGAAATACAGTATCTACAGCAGCATTTTTAAATTGACTGGAACTTGTATTTCCGCTGGTGGTGTCTATTTTGCAATTAGTAAATATTTTCATTTTCATGTAGGAGTAAACTAAATATGCAGACTTTACATCTGTTTTATGATATTAATGCAGCAAAGCTAGCAGTATTCTGATGCATCATAGCTGCAATTGCAATTCTGGTGTAAAATTTAATGTCAAAATCCTTCAAGTTTTATTATGCAACTCCATTTGTGGGATTAAAAAAATCAACTAATGTCATGTGAAAGCAAACTGCAGTTACATTTGGTTGTATACAGATGCTATCAGTTGAAATGTAGTATTAGCATAAACATAAATTGAGGTTAAGGAAAAAAAATGAAAATCTAACCTGCCTACAATCTATTAAAAATCAATGCTGCATTTTACATGTTTTCTGTGTGGTTTTATAAATTAAAATACTTGACATTTAAAGGACTGAATTTGATTTGTCTACCAAGTTCTAATGTTTAAAATGTCGGTATACATTAACTAGAATTGAAATTAACAGTTTATGACAATGACAAAGTGCCCATCTAGTCTGAAAAAATACATTAGTCTTTAACTATTCAGCTACTCATATTTTTCTTAATTTAATTTCATCCCCAGTTGCTATCCCCTTTTAACAGACCTACTGAAAGGCTTGCAATACTAGAAGGACACCACCCTGCAGAATCCTAACTGAAAGTCTCTCTTGTATTGTCCTACGACAAACTAAAACCTTGCAAAGGTTAATATGTTTACAATCACTTTATTGTGATTCATTATAGGCTGAACTGGGTCTACAGCACTATTAGGTCATCCCTTGCATTTAAATTAATCTCCTTAAACTTATTACAACATTTGGCTAATTCCCAGTAACTTATACCAAGTAATTTCTGGTGGCTACAAACCAAGGACTCCCTCCACTAGCACAAAAAATTGGGGTAAACATACTATAAGATAAGGATTCTGAACCTTAAAGAATGCACTCCTAACCCCTAAAATGCCAAAGAAAAAAATGAACAGTTTACTCTAAAACCCTATTCTACTTACCTTATAATCTCTAGCTCAAAGAAACCTTGTGGTTGGGTTAAGCCCTGATCCACTCGCCTTCCCTGCACTCGGGCCTCGCTCTGCAACCCCTCCCGGCCCCCAATACCCACTCACCCCCAGTAGTGCTAAATTTATAGCAAGTAAACCACACCCACATTTCAGAACCAGTTAGCTTTAGCTAACCCACTAATTCCACTACCTTTTCCTATCTCTGTACTCACACTGGTGATAAACCAACTAGGAAATAGTCACTGTAACCCACAAAGTCACCACCCTATACAATGTTACTATTTCCTTTACTACCCCTTATGCTTATTCCACATGCAATCACCTTTTATGAAAATCAGGACCACCTCAGATTTTATTACCCAAAAGGCCAAACCATGACTCAAGCATTCCCCAATATGGTGGGACACCTAACAAGTTACCATATATCCAACCCCTTAGCCAGTACAAATCACCAACCTACTAGGGCCAAATGTATTGGCTCCAAATCAAAATACTATACAAAACTAATAAAGAAATTCCTGAAGCTTATTATAACCTTACACTATAAACTCATAATGGATGGTGACATCCACCCAAACCTTGTCCCATCCTCTCTTGATAATAGTACCTCCAGTACTATTAACCCCATCAGTACACTTTCAATAAATCGACCCCCTAACTCTCTCCTGTCACCTAAACATTAGAAGTATAAATAGCAAAGTACATAAGCTGCATGCCCTTTTGGCTGTTCACTCCCCTGACATACTCTGTCTAACTGAAATCTAGCTAAAAAATCAACTGCAGACAATGAAGTACTACCACCTGGGTATAACATACTCAGGCTAGACTGCACTATAAGGAAGGAAAGAGTGGTAGCTGTACTGTATAAATCAACTCTAAATGCTACTATTGACTTTTTACAACCACCCCAAGTTAATAGCGCAGAGATTTTTATCACCAAATTGCAAATTAATAAAAATAAATGTATAAATATTGTCTGTATGTACATTCCCGCAGGGAAAAATGAAACTACTCTAGAAGGTGTCCTCCACTAGTCAACTAGTACCTACCCTCAGGAAACTATAATATTTCGTGACTTTAACGTAGACTGCCACTCCTGCTCCTCTGATTCACCAACCACCCATGTAAACCTTTATGCATTTACACACACCATATCTACCCCCACCAGGATAGGTAAACCTAATCATAAAGAAAGTATACTAGACTGGATACTTATTAACAGTCAACCCCAAATGTATAAGTCAGGGGACCCTCCTCGATGACTTAAGCGATCATCTTCTTATATAATTAGGCACAAAGCTGTTAACCCTCATCAGTCCACCCTCAGAACAGTAAGAAACAATAAGAAAGAACATTGACCCGGCCAAATTCGAAGAAGAAATCAAATCATGCAATTGGTCAGTCATAAAACACTTGCCCTTAGAGATGAAGCTGTTGCTTACTTTAATAACAAATTCCTTGTTATCCTAGACTCTCATGCTCCCACGTGTACCCTTAGAACTAAAACAAAAGTAGCACCATGACTTTCTGAAGACACAAAATCAAACATTATCTGGAGAAACAAAGCATGGGCTTTATGGCATACCACAAAGCCCCCCAGATCAAATTAAATATCCACAGCTAAAAAATGTGACTAAAAATCCATTTTACTAGATAAAAGCAACTTCTATTGCCATCTACAGCAGAAAACTCAAAATAACCCTCAGAAGTTCTGGGCAAGCATAAACAAACTCCTGCACCCAGGACAAACCACCACTCCAACCCCCACAGCATACAATGATAAATTCCCAGAGGCAGTAGCAAATACGTTCAATAGTTTCTTCACAGACTATCCAGTCCCTAGGCAGCAAACTATCTCCAAGCTGCACCAGCTCAAAGTCCGCATATCCCAGTATCCATCGCTCCTTTAGCCTACAACCAGTTACCAAATCACTTGTTCATGCCCTAATTAAAAAATTAAAATCCACTACTCTATCTGCTGATCTTCTCCCTGGTGAGTATATGCAAAAAGCTGCAGATGCCATAGCTTTACCCCATCACCATTCTAATCAATCGTACCATATCAGAAGCTATCATCCCCTCTATCTGGAAAATATCCCATATGATACCACTCCATAAAGGTGGGAGCTCCACTGAATTGTCTAATTTCAGACCTATAGCTATACTGTCACCACTGGCTAAAATTATGGAAAACTGCATCCACAGACAACTGCTTCACCATCTAATCCAGAACAATCTCCTGACCAACTCTCAGCATGGCATCAGACCTCATCATAGCACCACCTCAGCCCTCCTAGCCTTCTCTAATGGCATTAACCATAACCTTAATAATAATAAACTATCTTCTACCCTCTTCTTGGATCTCTCCAAGGCTTTTGATATGGTTGACCACCAGCTACTAATCCACACCCTGAAAACAATTTGCTTAGATAATCAAGCTCTGCAGTGGTTTCAACCTTATCTGACTGGTAGACAACAGGCTGTTCTATGGCAAAATAAACTATATAAGCTCCTACCCAATACCCTGGGAGTCCCCCAGGGTTCCATACTAGGACCTCTTCTGTTTTCCATTTTCACTAATGATCTCTACACTGTCATCCCAGATGCAAACGGTATTCAATACACAGATGACTCCACCATTATCTGCTCTGCTGCATCCCAGTCAGATCTGTGGACATTATCTCAAAATACCTTCAACATAGTTGAAAACTGGTTCTCCGATCATCGTCTGATTTTAATCCCCAATAAAACAAAGTTATTACTTTTCTCCCCTACTAATAGGTCAACTGCATTCTCCTTTTCCATAAAATCTAAAAATGGCACCACAATCTCCCCAGACACTTATAAAAAACTCCTAGGTGTTATTGTAGATAATAGCCTTAAATTTGACTTGCATGTCAACTATACTATCAAAACTATCAGTAAAAAACTTGGATCACTATACAAGATAAAACCTTTCCTAACCCCACCAACTAGAATTGCCATTACACAATCTCCTCTACTCTCGCCCCTTCTCTACTCCTCCCCTCTAGTCACTATCTTAAGCAAATCCAACTTCAATAAACCCTGTAGCTACTACAACCACATTGCCAGATTTGCCACAGGGATGCCCTGCAGGACACACCACTGCAACAATCTAACTACCTGGGATGGTTAGAACTGCCTAGACTAATTCGGTACAACCAACTTATAGTGGTACATAAAGTACTTAACCAACCTGAAAATACTCCTGCACTTAAAAACATTATCAATCCTTACTTCAATCTCGGATCATTGCGGTCCTCAAATAGATTGCTAGTTCAAACTGTCAGAACCAATAATTCAGCGGGTGCCTCTCTGTTTGCCAACTCTGTAGGTAAAATTTGGAACTCAGTCACTATAGACATCACCCTAGAACCCACGCTAAGTCTTTTTAAGAAAAATCTCAAACAGTATTTTAAATTAAACTGGTTATGTCCTTGTTCCAAACCTGACTAGCTCCTTCCTATGATGGTGTGCTAACTAACCTACAACTTAACCATGTGTAATCACTAGCCCCCAGATTTACTATTCCTCCGTGCAGGACTAGCTTAGTCCTGCATGGAGGTGGCCGTTTAGGAGCAGGATGGTAGCACGCCATGCATAGTAATGAGGTGCGCTGCATGAGCTCCTAATCTTACATGGAGCATGTAAGAGTGCAGGGTGCGTGTCTGAGAGCATTGCTCTCAGAATATACATGTCACCGCAGTGAAGAACAGCAGAAAGAGGTAAGAAATGAGTGAGATGGCTAATAGGTGTCCGCATATCAAACTCTTCCACCTCTCACCAACGTAAAACACTTGTTGCACAGACCACCGCTTGCTTTACCATAAAGGGTAAATCCTCACAGTATAACCACAATGGGTTGAAAAAAACAGCAACACCGTCCACTGGAATCAAACGATAGTATTTAATACGACAACACAAAGAACACAAAACAGGATTGAGCGCGCTTTCTTCTTGTCACCAAGACTTCATCAGAATCCAATACAAACTGCTTCTCACACCCTTAAATACTCTCTAAGCATTGAATAATTAATTAATTAATTGCCACTTAAGTTGCATTTGTATTAAAAACATATATATATATATATGTATTTCTTTTACTTACAGCAACAACAAAACTTAATATCCAAACTATAAAACTATATTATTACTACTCTAATTAAATTAATATATTAAAAAATACATATATGTTACATATATTAAAAATATACAACTATATATTGTATGTTGAAAACAAAGTAAAAGCTGAAAGGGATATTTAGGGTTATTGGCTAAGAGTTTTAGTGCTGGCTTAATAGAAAGGTAGTCATTCATCCCACTAGAACCACAGGTGTCCAGCCTAAGCTGCCACATCAATTCCCTGTATTCAAGTAGGGACTGCCAGTCACCTCCCCTAACTCCCACCTTAACTTCTTCTAAAACCCAAAATTTTATATTAGCATTTCTACAAATCTGGGTATGCCTATATAGTGCATTATTATCATTCCCTCTATTAATATCCCTCATATGTTCATAAATTTGTTGTTTTAACCTACGTTCAGTCTTACCAACATAATATTTTTCACATGTTGAACAATATGCCAAATAAACTACCCCTTTGGTTTGACAGGTGTAATACCCTTTACTTCTTAATTTTCTACCTAGTCCACTTAGTACAAGTTCTTTTTCCCCAGATATAAATGAACACTGCCCACATCTCCCACATTTATGTGTCACCATTTTTTGCTGTGCTCCACTTGGATTAAGTACCTTTTTATATTCAAAAAGCTTTTTAAAATTAGTATTTTTCCTGTAACTAAATTTTAAAGTCTGCTTAAAATATTCTGTACTTGTATTTAACTTCGAAAACATAATCCAAATCTCATTAATACCTTTCTGTATCCAGTTTATTCCCTTGTAGTAAGTAAGTGTTAACCTAGGTAGCTCATTCCCTTTATTTAATTCATTATTGCCTTTCCTAAAATCTCTTACACCTCTTCCATTATTATTTATTGAATTGATCAGAAGTGGTGGGAAGTCACTCTCCCTCCTCCTCAAAATTTCTTTTTTAACATTTTTTACAAGTTTAGATGGATATCCTCTTTCCAAAAATAATTTTTCAATAGTTTTCATTTCCTCAACACACTTGTCATTTTCACTTGTCATGCGTGATGCCCTGATCATCTGACCCTTAATAATATTTCTTCTCAGAAAAAAGGGGTGATCACTCTCAAAGTGCACATATGAGTTAGAGAAGCACCCTTTCCTAAAAACTCTTGACTCATAACAGTTCCTAATCTCATTTTTTGTGATTGTAACATCCAAATAATTAACTTTTATGGTATCGTGTTGAGATGTAAACCTTAGAAAGTTAGTGGTTGTATGTAAATATTCAAGAAATTCCTCTATCTTGTCTTGGGTACCACTCCAGACAATAAAAATATCGTCCAGGAAACGAAAATATTTTATGATATAATCCCAATAACTGGATTTGAATAAATATTCAAGCTCCCAATAGAGCATTATTATGTTGGCATATATAGGGGCACAAGATGACCCCATTGCCACCCCCCCACTTGATGGTATATATCCCCTTGAAAATATATAAAGTTATTCTTTAACACTAATTCCATGCTCTCAAGAACCAATCTATAATCATTACTACTCAAAAAACCAAATTCAGTTAACATGTGTTCAAACCATAATAGACCTATGTCATGTGGTATAACTGAAAATAGGTCTACCACATCAACTGTTAAAAAAATGTAATTTTCATGGTATACAACTGTGTTAAATTTTGTAAGAAAATCCCAGGAATCAATGAGAATATGTGGATAATTATTATAGAATTCTTTTAATTTTTTATCCACATAAATGGCTAAAGTCTGTGTCTTTGAACACTGGGATGTTACAATAGGCCTCAGGGGAGGGTTATTTACATCCTTGTGTATTTTAGGGATGCCGAAAATCTCTGGGATTACCGGCTTACTTACTTTTAAATAGTTATATAACTCCAAATCAATACTTCCTTGTAATAAGTTATCTTCTAAATAGTAATCAATTTTCCTATAACATATATTAATTTCATTTCTCGAAGCTATCTGATATCTATCTCCTGAATGTAATATTTCCAGCATCCTACGTGTGTAATTCCACACATCCATCAGGACAACCCCTCCCCCTTTATCAGGCTTCATAATTCTTATCTTTTCATTGTTTTGTAACATCCTTAACACTTCAACCTCTTCTTTCTCTAAATTACTATATTCCTTAGCCTCATTTTTATGTTTAAAACCCTCCCTCACCATATTAATAACTTGTGTCTCAAAAATGGTAAATATCTTGCTGTAAAGGGGGGTTAAACAAACTTCTTCTTCTAAATTTTTCTACCACCTCATTCTCTTCTTTCTTAAGCATGGATTTTAGATTTAACTTCCTTGCAAATAACTTTATATCCAACAAAATTTGCTCAATATTTGTTTTTTTGACAGGTATAAAGGAAAATCCCTTTGTAAATAAACCAAAAAATCCCGAAGTAACTTCAAGTTCTGTGAAGTTGTGAATAAAGAAGTTCCCTTCAGTACTAATTTTACAATTCCTTTGAAAACTAATAACTTCCATATTCACATCATTCCATTGTTCTTCCACTATCCCACCCTGGGAATCCACTATTTCTTCCATATTGGCCATAATATTGCCAGTATCATAGCCAATATTGTTGTTATTAATGGTTCCCACCAAGAATGTTTCTTCTAAATTATCCCTTATCGCAGTACCAGGACTATCTAAAAATGTAGTCCCTAATTCTATCTGTATGCGTTTCCTCCATATTGTTTCGTCTGGTGGTATTTCCCTGTTATTTCTGCATATGAGGAGGGTCTGCTCTGTTTCTTTAGTCTCTCCGACCTCCGCGGACCTTCCTCTCCTTCCCCTAAAGGGTCAAACTGATCTAATTCATTATTGCCTATTAAACTGTTCTGTTCACCTTCATAATCATTGTATAAAGGTTGAACATCATGAAAAAATACCTTATCATTACTAGAATTATGTTGGTATTCAAAGGACCTTCCCCCACCCCTACCCCCGGGCGAACGGAATCCATGAAAATATGATTTCTTGGGGTATTTAATTGGGTTTACATAGGCCCTACCATCTTTGTAGTCCCTTAAATCACGTTCAAGCTTCCCCAGTTTTCTTTTATAGTTCTTATTCACATTAAAATCAACTTCATGTAACACTTTACAATACATGCTTTTATACTCACATACTTTAAAAAGCATATCATTACTGATATCATGCTGTAATTTATCTATATTCTTTTTACTATTTTTCAAAATTTCTGCATTGCTATTAATCATGGCTTTCAATATAGCAATACCACAATCATTTAAAATATCTGAAACTATTTTGAATAACTGTTCGTTCCCCCTGATGTTATTGGGGTACTTGTTTAGTCTTAGTCCTTTTGGTACAATGTTCTTCTCAACGCATTGCGTGAGGTACCAGTTATCAAGACATACATTCCGGTATTTAAAAAGTTCAATTTCTAATTGCTTACATTTGTCCTTAAAAGTGCTATTGTCCTTATGTACTTCGTCTGCTTCCTTTATCGACCAGGAAAAGGATTTGTCCAACCACTCGTCAAATGTAATGTTGTTATAAGATTCAAACACCTTATTCCCCTCCAAAGGTGTTATGGATTTAGTTGCCTTCGCCCGTACTACGTTCCCGGAGCGTTCCCCATTACTGCTACTCGCCACACCATTGTCGTCATCTGGCGCAGTGCGTGTCGTCATCACTGGTCTCCGGTTTACCTCGCCGTTACCTTGGCCACAGGGAATAGAGTTATCAAGTTCTAATGGTTGCTCCACAATACCGTTACTTTGTGAATGTTGCTGTATAAGCTTAATCAACTGACTAAGCAAAGTATTACCACCTTCCATGGGTTCCCCTCGTAACGCCAGCGGATAAAACAAATAACCAAACTCTTCCACCTCTCACCAACGTAAAACACTTGTTGCACAGACCACCGCTTGCTTTACCATAAAGGGTAAATCCTCACAGTATAACCACAATGGGTTGAAAAAAACAGCAACACCGTCCACTGGAATCAAACGATAGTATTTAATACGACAACACAAAGAACACAAAACAGGATTGAGCGCGCTTTCTTCTTGTCACCAAGACTTCATCAGAATCCAATACAAACTGCTTCTCACACCCTTAAATACTCTCTAAGCATTGAATAATTAATTAATTAATTGCCACTTAAGTTGCATTTGTATTAAAAACATATATATATATATGTATTTCTTTTACTTACAGCAACAACAAAACTTAATATCCAAACTATAAAACTATATTATTACTACTCTAATTAAATTAATATATTAAAATGTAATAGTAATGAGGTGCGCTGCATGAGCTCCTAATCTTACACGGAGCATGTAAGAGTGCAGGGTGCATGTCTGAGAGCATTGCTCTCAGAATATACATGTCACCGCAGTGAAGAACAGCAGAAAGAGGTAAGAAATGAGTGAGATGGCTAATAGGTGTCCGCATATCCCCACCAACAGTCCCCCTCATGTACAACAGCAAAAGTATACAGAAATAAAATGAACAAACCCGTATATATTTTTTTAAATCAGATGAAAGCTAACTGTAGGTGCACGGGTATGCCCATTGCTTAGCTATGGTTAATGCAGCTTAAATGGCTGAACAGGATAACGAGGAAGATATATGCAAATGAAGCAGCATAGCAAGAGTGTAGTGGGAAGAACATTCGCTTTGCGAGCAGGCATTCCAGGTTCAAGTCCTACTGCAGCACATTCCATTTTCCATGGCAAAGCATGTTATGACTAATATTTATGTTGCATAACCCACTAAATAGCATATATTTATGAAATGGAGTACTGCAGTAAATGCACATGTGAAGTGTCAGTATCATAATGAATAAAGTGCTAGTAAGCAGGTTTAAGCACCAATAAGCAGTAGTAAGCATATTTAAGTACTAGCATATATTTGGTACTTCTTCCTCACCTATATGACACCATAGATCTTTGGGGTATTAATTCTCCCAACAAAGATTCTTGCATCAAATAATTCCAATGGGCCATAACAATTTTTACCAGTTGTTCCTTATGTAGTCACAAACAATATTTTATCCACTGGAATATTGTTTCTATTTCTATCTGGTTTACCCTTATATTCATAGGATCTCTTTTATCTATCTCCTAACAGCAATCTATTCTTAGCTTGTTCAGCACTATAACCCCTATTTTTAAATCTATTGCAAATTAACATTATTTCTTCCTCAATTTTACTACTATCGCTAGCTAACCTTGAAATACATAATAATTCATTATAAGGAAGGGCGTGAATTAGATTGGGTGGATGACAGCTCGAACCATATATAAAATTGTTGACTCCCTCAAATTTGCGATTTATAGAAGTAACTATCTTCCCTCCTTCTGTTGCAAGATTAACATCTAAAAACACTACACTTTCTCCACATTGTGCACCATCAAACCTTATTTCAAAAGTATTTTGGTCCAAATCATTAATAAATTCAGTTACACTGGACCTCCCACCTTCACATAAAAAATCAAATAATCTATGTATCGATGATATTCCAATTCATAATTTCTAAAAAAACTCCATTCTGTACAGAAATTGTATCTCAAAATAACCCATAAACAGGTTTGCGTACATTGGAGCAAATGCTGCTTCCATCGCTGTTCCCTTGATTTGTTGGTACAAAGTACCATTAAATTCGAAGAAGTTGTTTTTAAGACAAAAATGTACCAAATCCATTAAATAGTTGGTTAATGGAGTATCTCCTATATGGAACCTAAGTGCTTTAATGCCTAATTCATGTGCAATATTTGTATACAAGTTTTTAACATCTATCACTATCCAGTATTTATTTTCATTCCACTGAGTTTTATTCACCTTATCTAAAAAATCAAGTGTCTTTAATATATGAAGGCAGCTTTTCCACTTTTGATAATAACTGTTCATGCAGCACAATACCAATATTATGTAGAAAGTAGTTACACGCAGAGACTATAGGGCGACCTGGGAGATTAATTTTGCTTTTATGTAGCTTCGGAAGGTTTAGCCATAGAACATCCCTCTATTTAGAATTTCTTCTCTACATCCTTTTTTGTAAAATATTCCAGTCTATACCCCCTTTGTATTAGCTCATTATAAGCTAACAATGCCATTTCATAACCCTTCCATGCTGTGACTCTATATACCTCTCCAATGCTGAAATTATCCATACACATTTTATAGTACTGCTCAGCAGTCATTATAACTAAATAGGTTAATTAGTTAAATGTTAGAGTATATATTATGTATTCGACAAGTCCTGCCATTTATGATCTGAAGACGCTCTATGAGTGAAAGCGCTAATCTGAAGGAAGTCTATGTTTTAAGCTGATAATAAATTGATTACTGGTATACCTGAGTCGCCACCATTCTTCTATTTTTGGATTGACTTTGACTTTTTATATTCTGGAGTTGGGGCGTTTACCTGGTGTTTGGGCAACAGCTCTGGTTTTATCTACAATATTTGAAAATTGTTTTACTGTTTCATTTGTAAAGGGAGGTATATAATTACTCTTACTGCTAACATTGGCAGTAGATAACAAACAGTAAGCATCTTAATTTTGATAATTTCAAAAGATGACTCACATGAAAAAAATTCAACATATTCAGTATCATTAAGAGAAACATCTCCTTCTTCAGAATATATCATATTTTGTTTATTATCAAACTTAGAAAAGAAGCATAACAAATGCAGTTTTCTAACTAAATTTAAACACATCAATTTTAAAGGAATGCAGTCTAGATGTAAAAGTCGGAATGAACTTCAAACCACAGTTTAGCAAAGCATATTCAGCATCAGTAAAATTATAACCAGATAAATTAAACAAATAATTAGCATCAAAACTGTCCCCAGTTGTAATAGTCTCTAAAAAATCAATACTATTGTGCTTTTTTACCCTGTTGGTTCTGCTGTTGTCTCCCCCACAGTGTCTCTGTTTGTCCCCTTTTCTGACCTACTCTACTCTTATTGGGTGTGTTGTTAAAGTTTTCTTGCATATAGTCACTCCTCTGGGCTGGTGGAAGCGAAGGAAAGTCCGAATTATCATCCGACCACTCTCCTGAGGCTTCAGTAGCCTCCGATGAAGAAAACAAGATGACTTGTCTCTTTCTTTCAGCCTTCATACCTAAGGAAAGTCCCCCAGCAGTGCGGCGGTTTTTATTGGTTGTCAGCTTAAAGGCAGTCTCATTCACATACTCTCGAAAATCTCTCTGTAATTTATGGATTTTCCTGTCAGTCAAGTTTTCAATTTCTGCTAAGACTTTCTCATTAATACATCCCAGCACTGTTTCAAACTTTGGAACCGTTAGAGAATTACATAGGGTAGAACACAATGCAGAAATTTCACTTTTGATGCATTTTTGCTTCAACAAATCCCTTTCAACTAAAATAGCCACCCATTCTGTAGTACAGCAATATGCAGCCATAGCCCATCATTTGGCAAATTTAGCATCTTCCTCATCTTCTTCATTAAAGGGTGTAGATGGAGTTTTATATGCCCTTAGTCCTTTTGGAGTAATACTGGGATTTGGGATTTTACACACAGGTACTACACATTCTTTCAACAATTTTTCTATTTACAATTTTAGCAATATTATTTTAAACAAGGGACACTTTGATCTCCTCAGCAAAGGGTTTAAATTTATTCCAAGTACCCGAGGAGACTTAGTTAAAACTATAATAGATATGAAGCTGTTTCTTAGGAAAGTAAACTTGCAAGCTATTTTACCAACTGTATCACCAAATACTGAACAACCACACCTTGGTCTTACAAGACGTAGCATTTACAACCCCCCGCTCCTCCCACAACTAAAAAACCTGGAGATGGTCTTGGAAAAAGAGATTCGAAAAGAATTCAAACAGCATCACTTGATGTATAACCTAACAAAAGAAGAATACGCAACATTAGAAGAATTAAAGAAGAACACATCAATTAGAATTATGAAACCAGACAAAGGAGGGGGAGTGGTGATAATGGAGAACATTATATCTGAAGGAAAAATGAACAAAATTCTTCGTGAAGAGACCAAATATAGAAATGTTTCTATGGATGAGGTCGAATTGGCTTATCAAAAGATAGACATGGCACTTGATCATATGATTATTGAAGGAACAATCAATAATAATACGCATAAGTTTTTATCAGTGCCCAAACCAAAGGTTCCAATAATATTCGGTATTCCGAAGGTCCATAAAAATGTAAGCGATCCACCATTGAGACCGATCGTGTCGGCTGACTGCTCAAAGACGCTGCCTATGGCCAAATTTGTGGATAATAAGATCAAACACATTTGTAACAATTATGGTCATATACTAAAGGATTCATGGGACCTACTTAGAAATATTACATCTACTCTCTTTTCTGAAAATTTGATTTTTGTCACCATTGATGTGGTGGACCTCTTCACTTGTATCCCACACAATGAAGGAATGAGGATCTTTGAGGACATGATTTTCATGGACAACACTCTAACACACCTAGAAAAGGTTGCCGTAGTGGGACTTATGGACAACATTTTGAAGTACAATTTTCTAACATTCAATGGTGAATTTTACCAGCAAATAAAAGGGGTAGCAATGGGGGTGGCGTGTGCACCAACTTATGCCAACATTGTTCTTGCAGGTTGGGAATTGGATTATATTTTGAATTCAGAATTTCAACAATATTGGTCCTTATATCGACGTTTTCTTGACGACATTGTCATTTTTTGGACTGGGGGCAGTGAAAAATTATCTCGATTTTTGGAGTACATTAACCACACTACCTCATATTTGAGATTTACACACACAAGTTCGGTGGACAGACTTCAATACTTGGATGTGGAGGTCCAAAAGAATAAAATTTCTAAAGATTTTGAGACCAAAATATTTCGGAAAAACACGTTCTGCAATTCCTACCTGCACTTTTACAGTGCACACCCCCCCCCATTGCAAGAGAAACATTGTCAAAGGGCAATTTGTTAGAGGTTGTCGAATGACAAGCAAGGACGAAGACTTTTACGTAGAATGCAACACACTAGAAGCCATGTTCCTTGCCAGAGGATACCCACTTGAGTTCATAAAAGATATCAGAACAGAAGTTGAACAATACAGACAGACAAAATTTAAACCTATCAAAGGATGTTTAAACGACCAAGTTTCAAGTGAGCACACCACAGATGGTCAGTTAAACATAAACATAAACCATACCTCAGCTGATTCTGATTATCAATCAGCACTTGTCTTGGAATTTAATGGTTTCAATTCTAAGATAAAAAGCATGATTCTTACAGAGTGGGAAAAATTCATCTCATTCTCGGATATACCGAACATAAAAGGAAAAACACCAAAAATGGTATATAAAAACGCACGTAGTATAAAAAAAGTTTTAGAAAATAATCAATCAAAAGAACTTCATTACCACTTGGAGAGGGCATGCCCTAGTAACATCTCACATGGAACATTTAATTGTGGGCACTGTAAACAATGTCCCTATATTTCTAATAAAAGAGAAATTTTTATTGAAGCAAGGGATATTAATATATACAGCACTGGTCTATTCAACTGTGACTCCCAGGGAGTGGTCTACCTTGCAACGTGTACAAAATGCAGTTCGTATTATGTTGGGAAAACTGAAAGAGTATTGAAGAGGCGGATTTATGAACATGTATATGAGATACAAAAAGCAAAGGACACTAATGCATTGTTCAAACACACTAAGACCTGTAAGGAAGCCACGTTCTCCTTTTTTGTTTTAGAGCAAGTGGAAAAAGAAACAAGAGGAGGTCCCTGGGAAGAATGGCTTGAATACAGGGAACTTTATTGGCAAATATTATTAGAAGCCAATAAATTACCAGGTCTAAATGAATGTATTTCAATAGTCCCAGCTCTTAAATTGAGATCAATTAAAGTATGAAACTCATTAAATTACTCCTAAAGAACAGTAGAGGGCACTGTTGCTGTGCTTCTTCTTTATGCACCAATTCAATTCAGTGTTTACATCAATATAACAAACAGTTTTTCAACTAAACAGCTTCATTTTATGGTGGTTTTAGAAACCTAATCAACTATAATATGTTTTAATTAAAACCCTTTTTTAAAAACAAAGTTTTTAAGTATTGGAAGTACCTTAAAAGAGAATTTTTATACATTCTTCTTGACATTTTTAACCATTAAGAATTTTATTATAATGAGCTCTTTAGATTGTCATTGCTACTATTGGCTTAAACTATGATGCTTTGTTTTTCATTGGCTTTTTTATTTGAATTTCATTATATAATGCTCAATTACTTAATTAATTTTGTCTGATGAAGTCTAAGCTTTAGGCTGACGAAAACGCATGTACTGGATTTTAACAGCGTTTACGGACTTTGTGATTAAGCTTTGGATTTTACTTGTTTCCTGAATAAAGTGCGGTTTGTGTGAGCTGCTTCCAGCTTCTTTTGTTTATCAGTTAGGTGTTTGCTGGCTCCTTTTGGTGGTTTTCTTGGTCGGGAGCACAGCTATGGCAGACAGCCCACACTCATCCAGCCGCGAGGAATTGGGGCAGACTCGCAAGCTTATCGGACAGCTCACTGAGCTGATTGAATTGCTCACCCCGATGTGCTTTGCTCTTACTGGCAGGAAGTCAACGGACGTACCCAACACACAGGAAGGGACCGAAAGGTTGAGAGGAACCAAGCAGAAGAGAAAGAGGTTGTATCACGATTCCGGCTCTACGTCCGAAGATGGGGCTGAACCGAACGGTGGCACATTTGACCCTGCCAATACACCAGCGATTTTGGGTTCTTTACATACTTTAGAACATTCCTCTGGAGTAAAAGCTACAAACGAGCGTGTTGGCACCATTTCAAACACAACGGGCAGCAATGCTCCAGGTACTGTTCCGATTTCTTCACATAATGATAATCCTAACAATGACAATTTAACTGACTGGTTAAACAACCAGCGTGGATTTAATATTTCCACAAGAGACGAAGATTCACCACAGGATGGTGATGCTTACTGTGTTAAATTAGACAAACTTTATAAATGTATGTATAAATACAAAATGCTATGTATTGAAAATTCATATTTAACAACTTGCATCAAGCACAATATTGTACCTAAGGGGCTCAGGGTTTGGAAATACCCCAATAATGTCGAAATAGGCACTACATATCACAAGGACCTCATAGATATATTCAATAGATGTGGTCTGGAGATTTTAGGACGCATTATCAAAGAAAATACTAAACAGTTAGCAGAACTTGAGGAGGAAATTTTTGCCTTGGATAATTTCATCAAACATGACTTGTTCTTCGAAATAAAACAGGAAAAGGACAAATACTATAATTTAAGGTCAGAAATCGATACAAAATGTAAAACGCTAGAGCAGAGGAAAATTAATAAACTTAAGAGGGACTTGGATGAATATAAAAATAATGTGAATTACCCATCACCACCATTCAGGGGAAATGCACACAATGTCAGAAACAAGTCTGACAACAAGAGAGGTAACAATTACAATGGTCAAAATAAAAACACAGAATGGGTTTTTGAGGACTATGACAATGATTTTCCCCCATTAGAGGACTTAGAGTTACCATACAATGTCTACAGAAAAGGACAAGGTCCTCAGAATTTTCAGAGGGGGGGAGGAAGAAGGGGAGAGGGAGGTACTAAGCAACACCTTCTATACCCCCACCCCTACTGTTCCCCCATTCACTAGTCCTTTAGTCCTCTCTGCACCAGACACTGATGGTGATACTGATGGGGATACTGGGATTTTACACACAGGTACTACACATTCTTTCAACAATTTTTCTATTTACAATTTTAGCAATATTATTTTAAACAAGGGACACTTTGATCTCCTCAGCAAAGGGTTTAAATTTATTCCAAGTACCCGAGGAGACTTAGTTAAAACTATAATAGATATGAAGCTGTTTCTTAGGAAAGTAAACTTGCAAGCTATTTTACCAACTGTATCACCAAATACTGAACAACCACACCTTGGTCTTACAAGACGTAGCATTTACAACCCCCCGCTCCTCCCACAACTAAAAAACCTGGAGATGGTCTTGGAAAAAGAGATTCGAAAAGAATTCAAACAGCATCACTTGATGTATAACCTAACAAAAGAAGAATACGCAACATTAGAAGAATTAAAGAAGAACACATCAATTAGAATTATGAAACCAGACAAAGGAGGGGGAGTGGTGATAATGGAGAACATTATATACGAAGGAAAAATGAACAAAATTCTTCGTGAAGAGACCAAATATAGAAATGTTTCTATGGATGAGGTCGAATTGGCTTATCAAAAGATAGACATGGCACTTGATCATATGATTATTGAAGGAACAATCAATAATAATACGCATAAGTTTTTATCAGTGCCCAAACCAAAGGTTCCAATAATATTCGGTATTCCGAAGGTCCATAAAAATGTAAGCGATCCACCATTGAGACCGATCGTGTCGGCTGACTGCTCAAAGACGCTGCCTATGGCCAAATTTGTGGATAATAAGATCAAACACATTTGTAACAATTATGGTCATATACTAAAGGATTCATGGGACCTACTTAGAAATATTACATCTACTCTCTTTTCTGAAAATTTGATTTTTGTCACCATTGATGTGGTGGACCTCTTCACTTGTATCCCACACAATGAAGGAATGAGGATCTTTGAGGACATGATTTTCATGGACAACACTCTAACACACCTAGAAAAGGTTGCCGTAGTGGGACTTATGGACAACATTTTGAAGTACAATTTTCTAACATTCAATGGTGAATTTTACCAGCAAATAAAAGGGGTAGCAATGGGGGCGGCGTGTGCACCAACTTATGCCAACATTGTTCTTGCAGGTTGGGAATTGGATTATATTTTGAATTCAGAATTTCAACAATATTGGTCCTTATATCGACGTTTTCTTGACGACATTGTCATTTTTTGGACTGGGGGCAGTGAAAAATTATCTCGATTTTTGGAGTACATTAACCACACTACCTCATATTTGAGATTTACACACACAAGTTCGGTGGACAGACTTCAATACTTGGATGTGGAGGTCCAAAAGAATAAAATTTCTAAAGATTTTGAGACCAAAATATTTCGGAAAAACACGTTCTGCAATTCCTACCTGCACTTTTACAGTGCACACCCCCCCCCATTGCAAGAGAAACATTGTCAAAGGGCAATTTGTTAGAGGTTGTCGAATGACAAGCAAGGACGAAGACTTTTACGTAGAATGCAACACACTAGAAGCCATGTTCCTTGCCAGAGGATACCCACTTGAGTTCATAAAAGATATCAGAACAGAAGTTGAACAATACAGACAGACAAAATTTAAACCTATCAAAGGATGTTTAAATGACCAAGTTTCAAATGAGCACACCACAGATGGTCAGTTAAACACAAACATAAACCATACCTCAGCTGATTCTGATTATCAATCAGCACTTGTCTTGGAATTTAATGGTTTCAATTCTAAGATAAAAAGCATGATTCTTACAGAGTGGGAAAAATTCATCTCATTCTCGGATATACCGAACATAAAAGGAAAAACACCAAAAATGGTATATAAAAACGCACGTAGTATAAAAAAAGTTTTAGAAAATAATCAATCAAAAGAACTTCATTACCACTTGGAGAGGGCATGCCCTAGTAACATCTCACATGGAACATTTAATTGTGGGCACTGTAAACAATGTCCCTATATTTCTAATAAAAGAGAAATTTTTATTGAAGCAAGGGATATTAATATATACAGCACTGGTCTATTCAACTGTGACTCCCAGGGAGTGGTCTACCTTGCAACGTGTACAAAATGCAGTTCGTATTATGTTGGGAAAACTGAAAGAGTATTGAAGAGGCGGATTTATGAACATGTATATGAGATACAAAAAGCAAAGGACACTAATGCATTGTTCAAACACACTAAGACCTGTAAGGAAGCCACGTTCTCCTTTTTTGTTTTAGAGCAAGTGAAAAAAGAAACAAGAGGAGGTCCCTGGGAAGAATGGCTTGAATACAGGGAACTTTATTGGCAAATATTATTAGAAGCCAATAAATTACCAGGTCTAAATGAATGTATTTCAATAGTCCCAGCTCTTAAATTGAGATCAATTAAAGTATGAAACTCATTAAATTACTCCTAAAGAACAGTAGAGGGCACTGTTGCTGTGCTTCTTCTTTATGTACCAATTCAATTCAGTGTTTACATCAATATAACAAACAGTTTTTCAACTAAACAGCTTCATTTTATGGTGGTTTTAGAAACCTAATCAACTATAATATGTTTTAATTAAAACCCTTTTTTAAAAACAAAGTTTTTAAGTATTGGAAGTACCTTAAAAGAGAATTTTTATACATTCTTCTTGACATTTTTAACCATTAAGAATTTTATTATAATGAGCTCTTTAGATTGTCATTGCTACTATTGGCTTAAACTATGATGCTTTGTTTTTCATTGGCTTTTTTATTTGAATTTCATTATATAATACTCAATTACTTAATTAATTTTGTCTGATGAAGTCTAAGCTTTAGGCTGACGAAAACGCACGTACTGGATTTTAACAGCGTTTACGGACTTTGTGATTAAGCTTTGGATTTTACTTGTTTCCTGAATAAAGTGTGGTTTGTGTGAGTTGCTTCCAGCTTCTTTTGTTTAATATTTAACTCCAAATATCTTTGCAGACTAATGATGTTATAGTGGGTGGCATTCTCTTTAAATAATACATTTTCTAACTTATTAACAGTACCTTGTAGCTCTGCCGGTATAGCTATAGTATGATTCTGTCCCAGAGCAGAAAAAGGATTTATTGTCCATTTTTGACACCTTCTGATAACAATTTATCCCAGATTTTTTGTGATTCACCAGGTTTAGGTGTAGGTGTAGGATTTAAAACTCTATCAGATGAATGTTCTCCCACCTGCATTATGTACTGCTCCAAAGTTCTCGGCGTATTGTCTCCCAAATTGTCTCTAAAAATCCTGGGAGTCTGGGGAGATGGATCACTGGCCATGTAACAAAGATGATAAACAGCCACAAATGAAAAAAACAGTTCACAAACGACTCAGCCAGTAGATCCAAAAAGTAATTTATTGCACTAAAAAAGCTGTAAAACACAAACACCCCTTCTCTCTAGCACCTAGACCAATGCCTTTAACAGAATATGACATTACTTTCCAGCATCTTTAATTATATACAAATCATAACCAATAAAACATTTAAAGAAACTCATTACAAGAGCCATTTCCAATTAAGCTCTCTATTTAACCCCTTAGGGTATAAAGTATTAAACTTTAAAATAAAAAGTGCTTCTTTGGGTTATAATTTACTTTTTTAAACATGTGCCAATGTGTAATCTGGAAGTTTGTGTGGCAACAGTCAGGCAGTGCTAACAAACATTGTTCCCACAGGTATGTCTGAGACGAACACTGTGCTGAGAAATAAAGACCATTATAACCTGTACTGGTACTGTCCACTCTGGTATTGTAGGGGAATTGTGAGTGTTGCAGTTTCTTTGAATAATAATAAAGTATCAAAAACAGGAACTGCAACTGTACTAAAAATCAGAAACACCACCAAGCAGTAAACAAAGATGGAAAATCGCCACCACGAGCAAAGGTTCACAAAAACTGCAATCCAATCCTTATAGTTAAAACCACTTTATTCAGATGTATGAATAAAAGCCTGAACGCCTTAAAGTCAACAACACCCACTGCGTTTTCGTCCACTTCTTTGACTTCCTCAGAAACAATTAACTAGTCAGTTGAGATACATTTATATATCATCAGTCATTAATCAATTTTGCAATCAATCATGCCCATTTATACATTTAAAGTACTAAAGACACCTTTACTACAAATTCATTATAAAACACTAGATGAATACATAAATAAATAACTATTAAGCTAATATGAATTGAGGTAAAATATTTTAAAAGACTGTTAAAAAATTGTTAAAAAATATTAGAAAATGAACATCCATAAATATTGTTCAGAATGAAAGGATTGTTGGAATAAAAAATACATTTTGTAAAACAAAACCATTTGTATGTACAACAGGAAAGGTCAATTCATTATAAAATAAAATGTCAAAGTATCTGTTAAAAAATGGGATACATATTATAAAATACTTATACATATGGTTTTAATAAACAAGAGGAATTTTAAATATAATTATTGAAATTGATTATTAAAAGTGTTGACACTGAAAACATTAAATCTCTCTTTACAGATTTATATGGGTTATAGAAATATTCCTCTTATTTCTATAACCCATATAAATCTGTAAAGAGAGATTTAATGTTTTCAGTGTCAACACTTTTAATAATCAATTTCAATAATTATATTTTAAAATTCCTTTCTTGTTTATTAAAATCATATGTATAAGTATTTTATAATATGTATCCCATTTTTTAACAGATACTTTGACATTTTATTTTATAATGAATTGACCTTTCCTGTTGTACATACAAATGGTTTTGTTTTACAAAATGTATTTTTTATTCCAACAATCCTTTCATTCTGAACAATATTTATGGATGTTCATTTTCTAATATTTTTTAACAATTTTTTAACAGTCTTTTAAAATATTTTACCTCAATTCATATTAGCTTAATAGTTATTTATTTATGTATTCATCTAGTGTTTTATAATGAATTTGTAGTAAAGGTGTCTTTAGTACTTTAAATGTATAAATGGGCATGATTGATTGCAAAATTGATTAATGACTGATGATATATAAATGTATCTCAACTGACTAGTTAATTGTTTCTGAGGAAGTCAAAGAAGTGGACGAAAACGCAGTGGGTGTTGTTGACTTTAAGGCGTTCAGGCTTTTATTCATACATCTGAATAAAGTGGTTTTAACTATAAGGATTGGATTGCAGTTTTTGTGAACCTTTGCTCGTGGTGGCGATTTTCCATCTTCGTTTACTGCTTGGTGGTGTTTCTGATTTTTAATAATAAAGTATCACTGATCATGGTCACCCACACTGTGCTACATAATATAACTGTGTAGAAAAGCATGTATATGTGTGTCAGGTCACTAAAGGTTGAAGAGGGCAATATTCTAGATATGTCCCGGCACACCTGCATGTGGTCAACACATGGCCAGAGTCTGTGCAGAAAGAGTTGGATAGCTATGTGCACAACATCAACCTGGAATCTGGGAGTATGTGTAGAAACAGTTAGTTAGTGTTAACAAACATACCTTCCACAGGTATACCAGGTAAGAAGTGTATACTGCAGGTAAAACCAGTTCATGTCTAACAATGATGACAGCCATATCACTGTCCATGGAAATTAATGTGGACTACAGAAATATACTAGTTGTTAAGTGACATCTTTCTCCCCCCACCATATCTCCAACAATAATCAACATACCCACCCCAACTGGTATGTAATGACACCTATGTTCTGATAATGTCCATTTGTTTGATAAATATTTTAATTGTTGCCATGCATGTGCTATATTGAATTATTCCAACAATGGTGGCATGGTGCCATCAATGTACCTGCATGCTGTTCTTATTACCACTGTGGTCCCATATATGCATGTGCTCTGTTTGCTATGCAACTGTTCCGTATCTGGTGTCTGCGTTAATGCGAATATCTATGCATGGTGTTATACCTAACCCTTGGGTTAATGGGAATATCTATGCATGGTGTTATACCTAACCCTGGAATGTGGTGACTATTACTAACCAACATATGATGATGAAATCTAAACACAATAGCACATTTGGGAAGGCTGGTCCCAGCAGACCCACCTGTCCCATCACAACTGGCCATGGCACCAGGCACCAGCATGTCTGGGGCCCAACCCACGACCTCCCTGTCCATTGGTCCTGCACCACCTTCGGGTGGAACCTCCTCAGGGGATGGGGCTTACCCCCCCCCGGAAGTGGGTGCCAACAGGTACCTGTCACCCATCGCCAGGTCGAGGTCATGGTGTGTAGAGAGATCAACCAGCAGCTTGGTGATCATCTACACCAGCTTGAGGGCCATGTGTTACAACTAGACCATCAGTCTGGCTCTGTGACTCAGCTACCAGCACAGCCACCATCGGGGCTGTGAAGGTGCAGTGGTGACTGCCCATGGGTGGGGACCTAAGTCCCACTGTTTCCACTAGGGGGCTGATGAGCTTCTGATTTCCCAACACCCCTCCCCATCAAGGTGTTTACCCCCCACATGTAATATACTGCCACTGTATGTGTCTTGTTTGTCTTGTCTGTTAACCTACCCAACCTACCTTCCCAAATGTACCTACTACCCCTCCCCAACATCCCACTCTCACCTGAAAAAAATGGCAATCTGTTCCCAAAATAAAACCAAACCCCATACATAGCTGTTCATTTTGCATGTGTCCACTGGACACATGTAATCCGGTCTAATTGGCATCACTAATTATTATTGTTGCCCTCATCCCCTCCCAGGGGGTTGAGTGTCCAAATCTACCTCCAAATTCAGTATATATGCACAGCTGTTGCTGTAGAAGAAATGGGCAGCTATGGACCTTCTCTACACCCATCCTGCACATCCCTAGCTATTTTCCCTATTGTCTTCCCCTCTTTGAGCCCCTTTTTTCACCACTTTCCTATCAACCTCTTTTTCTTTTCTTTTAAAGAAATTAGCATGGGGTAAGCAGGAGTAAGCAATTTTAAGCAGCAGTAAGGGAGTATAAGCCTGTTTGTGCGGAGGTAAGCAATGCCTACACTGGTTAAGCAAATTAGAAGCTAACGGAGTATAAGAAACTGTAACTGGAAGTTAGCAGTGCTTACCATCGAGCAAACCCACTTACAACTGCTCAAAAGTGCCTTAATCACTCTATATCCAATGGCCCTTGATCTGCTCAGCAACAAAATAAACAGTTTCTGCAAGGCTCAAACACAGGACCCTGCACACCATAGACAAAGTGATTTACCACTAAGCCATGTCAGATGTACATAATCCTGATGTATTCACAAACATATCATCCAGCCCAGTCATTCAACAGTATAGAGAATGTATTCCAACATGTAGATCTATGCATGTGTGCAAATATACTAATATCTAAACAGATACAACATATCTATATATGTATATATATATATATATATATATATATATATATATATATATATATATAAAAACATATATACATACAAATGCCTACATCTATAGATATATATGTCTACATCTATATGTCTAGATATATACAGCAAGTTATATTTATATATATATATATATATATATATATATATATATATATATATATATATATAAGCAGTTATATATATCTATGTAGGTATATACGGACATAGTTATATTTATGTAACCAGATATATATATATATATATATATATATATATATATATATATATATATATATATATAGGTATATACGGACATGCTTCTGCAGATAACGGGAACATAAAAACATATATGTCCACATGCACTGTTAATGGAATTGAGAGGCCCCAAACAACATATATCTTGTAGGAATAGGTATACCCCATCACAGCCAAACACGTCTGCCCTGCAATACACTACCATGTGTTGCAGATCCCATAACCAAGACCTGACACGACATGGGCACAAGATGTTAACAGCACTCCATCTCACCTGTATGATGTCAGGCGGTATCAGTAACATATCATGTAGTACAGTCTGGCTCCCATAGGTAATGTACAATGTGGAAGCTATCAACATCCCTAGGATACATATACACAGACACATATATGCAGATACATATATAGTTAATGGGGACGAAAATGTGAGTTGAAACATAAAGCGTTTATGGTTTTAACCTTATTTATTACCTGCTGTGGATTCAATAAACTTTGGATATATTTTGGCAAGTTCGCTCATTCACTCTTCTAGCTGTTGCACTCTGGATATTTTTTCTTGTTTTTTTTGGGTGCTTTACACTACTGTTTATATATATATATATAAATGACTACACATACACATGCAGAGATATGTATAGTAAGATACATATATAGAAGGTGCACACAATATGGAAAAGCCACTATGCCTACAGATAACACCTTAACAACTGGACACTGTATGAGCCACCCATACAAATGATAAACGTTGCCTGCAAATATATACCCACAGAGAGGTCATAAGATATAACACCACACACAGGTTTGTATAAATGGAAAACCTTTATTTGTGTACAATTACATTTGTATATGTCATATCATATAGCTGTTCAGACACTGACCTCCATATAAATAGAGTAATGCAACTGTGAAACAGTTATACTAATACAGTAGTCTGGAAAGGTTTACAAATCTTGCTGTCCAGGCCGAGCCCTTCAAATAGTATAATAGTAAAGACAGACTGGGCCACAGGATACCAAACAATCAACAGTAAGTATTGCAGGTGTATAGTTCAGCAGCCTCTATCTACACAATCACTTAGTGATAAAGACCTCAGTTGACACAATAGGATGTAACTGTTACATAAGGCATAACTGACACCATCACAAGCACACTGACAAACAGAACAGGAGGCAGTAGGCCTGCATTAACCCAGTTTATGTAATTAATTTAAATATAGGTAAATTGTATGGAAATGTACATCCAGATACCTTAAGGCAGCTCACCCCTGATACCCCTACATGTTGTAACAGCCTAGCTTATGTATGGTGCATCACCACCAGACTCAACAATACAGGGCCATATACCACTGTTGTCTCTGGAGTGCATAAGGGCACACATGTATTGTGTAGGTGAAGCCCACACATATATGGCCCCAGCCCCACCGTATGTGTGGGGGATACAACAGCAGTGGATTGATGGCAGGAATGGCAGCGTGATATACTCACAGGCCATCTGTATATGTGTAGACATATTTTGCTCTGTATATGTATATATCTGGGTGTTTTTATATATATATATATATATATATATATATATATATATATATATATATGTGTGTGTGTGTGTGTGTGTGTGTGTGTATACATATCCATCTATATATGTCGATATGTATATGTGTATATATCTATAGAGATATCTGGATAATTATATATACATATATTTTCACCATATGTCCTGAACATGGAGTATAGCCCTACCTCAGCCCCTATAGTCCCAACTCCGTAGTGCAAGGGGATGTCAGGTGTGTATAACACGTATATTTGTAGACTATTGCTACTGTAATAGGGATTGTCTTCACAGGCATGGTGTGTGTGGGAGGTCATATCTGCTTTTAAAATGTGTGCCATTGGCTACTGACAGGCATCCTAAGGACATCTTAGTACAGTACCGCTGCTAGCACATAAAGCTCCTGTGGGCTACAGCAGAGATACTGGCTAATATATGTGGACATTCTGGCACCCTCTGTACAGTCCAGAGGTGTTCACAGAACCCCTTAGTGCAAGACATGTAGACCAAGCCTGACAATGTGGATGTTAACAGCCATGTAGATGGGTATAACACATAACGACTGTTATACATTTTCCCCCATAGGTTATGCATTCACACACCCCTGTCTGTCCTGACATGTAATAACCACTGGTACAGAGGTGCCATGGCCACATACTAACCACTAGATTTTGACATACATCTGTACAGCATTCCACTGCTTTGTATAACATACATGACTGTTAAGGGAGGATCAGCAGCAGTACATCTGGCAAGTATCTGGACATGACATACACTAAGCTGCTAGGCATGTAACAAAGCACTGTGCAGGTTACAGGCAGACTGGCTCAACAGTGGCCTGCATTTGCTATGGGGGAAGGCACGTGTACCTGCATGTCATAGCACAGAGTACAATACATCAGTGTGAAAGTGCATAACCACAGCCAATGTGAACACAGCCACAGCCACCTATGGTAAGCTAGCATTATATTACAGTATATGGACTATTTGTTCAACACCATCTTCATATGTGCCATTCACACTAACCCTACATATACTGGACTGCTACACAGTGTGGTCCAATGCCTGTCTGTGGTATGGGATATGTGTGTGTATGGCCCTACAAACATGTAAGCCGATAGGGTAACATACAGTGAAGCAGCATGTAACATCAGATAGAATGGGACCAAGAACAATGACATCTACCACAGTCTTTGCACAGGCCAAAGAACATATTATCAATACACACACTGTCTACATTCACCTTATGTACACAGACCTCAGTACTGTACACAACTACAAAATGTCCAGGTAATGTCCTCAGATATAACCCTACTATACATAACATGTGTAGCAGTCTGATATCTCATTGGCTTATCAGTTATGATGTCACTAATTATGGTGTACAGCACATATGCACCTCTTACTGCATGACATATGTACAACGGTTGACAGAGTTGTGGCTGGAGGCACATACACAGGGCCAATATTGACATGTTGCTGTGATAACCTCATACATTTACTGTTGTAACAAGGTTTGTTGCAGCATATGTCCTATGAGGGATATGAAGTCAGTAACTCTCACGGCTGTCACCATCTACAGATTGCAATCCTGACACTACCTTCTGCAGTCCACAGATAGGTTTTCTGTGGGTAACACATGAAACAAAAGGCACTATACACTGCCCAGTCTGCAGATGACCCTACAGATGGGGTTCCCTCATAAATATAGCATTGACATGGTAATTATTAAAACATGTAGGACAGCCATATCCACACACACCCTGTTAAACAAATATTACTCCAAATGCAGTATAGCAGCACTTACAGTCTGTAGTCAGGTCAGGCACATCCCCCTCCTGTGTGTTTCCCTGTTTCTACAGTGTATGTTGTTAGAGGTAAATCCCCAATCCATCTGGGATGCTGTTTGCCAAACAACAGAACGTGTTCCTGCTCACAGTGAATGAAAAGGCCTAACACCAACATGCTGATCCTAGATATTGGAGTGTGTTTCCATGCAATTGGCAATGGGAGTGTTACCACAGCTGTTCAACATGCAATCAGCTAGAGGAGGGCTGCAATTTATGCAGAGCCCATCAGCTGATCATGAGCATCAATTAAAATACACATGCTGCTGCCTAAGCAAAGCAGGTGTAGGTCTCCACATCCACCAGAGAGGGAGTGAGTGAGGCAGACAGAGGCAAAGTAAAGTCAGGGAGGGGTGGGAGAGTAAAACATAAGCATGTTTGTATCACACACCTACCAGCACAGGGTATGAAGCCCCTGATGACTATGTAGTTCTATCACATTTCTATGCAGTTATCGGATGCGCCACATGTTGAGGAGTCCTCAAAACATATATATGATGGTGAGTGGCATTTGCAACAGGGATATGGTAGCTATAAGGTAGGTGTAGTACACGTGCCTGTCTGCATGAACAGGTGCCAGCATCAACACAGCCACACTCTCACAGGGATGCATACACATTGACACACATGGCAGGGCCAGGAATACAACTCATCACTATTGAGATTGCCACAACACATTACTGCGCAGGTATCGCATGCACCACAGGTGTCATACAGAGGTTGTATGGGCAAAGGGTATGTGGAGGTGTTTGACATTGGACACCATGCTTCAGTATGCCAATGGGGGTTATTGTGAGTGTGAATGTGATCATATGCATCATACAATACACACACACAGGGTGCCAGTACTGACATGCATGGGTGCATTGCTTCACAGCTGTGTAGTGGTCAACTGTGCCAGACAGCTATACAAGGCTAGGTGATTGTATACCTTGGCATCTGCCCACATGACAATGGTCTGTATTGTGGCTCAAGGGTGTAGTTTCTGGATTTGCCCACACAGGTGGGTATTGTATTCACCATCCAGTCACCTGAGTATTGTGTGTGGCCAGTGCTGTACATTGCTTGCCATGTATGTGTTCCTTAGTCCATGACATGGACGGTGTCTGGGATGTGTACACCTCCCACATTCATGTACAGTGACATGTGGAACTGTACCTGGGGTGTCTGTCCCATGTTGTGTACACAGATTATCATCAGATGTGCCAGTCCTGGCCTCATGTGGTGGGAACTGGTAATGGACAGCAGGTTTACCCTGCACCTACATTGATAGCATGATAATGGCATTCCCTGGTGTCAGTGGCATCTGTCCATACAGGGCATGTTTTCAGGCATGGTATATCCTTTGTGGGTCACATTTGATGGCACCACAGGTGTTGCAGGTGTCCAGTGGGGAATATGGGGAAGGTGCACTGTGCCTATTGGGCAGATGGACAGGGTGCCATGCCCTTTGTAGCCCACTGCAATCACGCCACGGTTACTATGAGTGGGCAATATGCAGGGTACTACCAACATAGCGGCTGTTGCCTAGGCAAGTGTGTGTGTGTGTGTGTGTGTGTGTGTGTGTGTGTGAGAGAGAGAGAGAGAGAGAGAGACATGGGTTGAGAGTGTTCTCTGGGTAATACTAGGGTTGCTTACTTTGTTTGCCTGACCTTGATGTCATATGTAGGGGTATGGATTTGCACCCCAGCCTCTCAGCTATTTCACATATGTTATCCCTGTATGGTGGACATTGTGATATATTTTAGGGCCACCAAATAATAAATTTGCAAAACCTGCTTCACATTGGGCCCAGTTGTTACACACTCACATCCACCTTCACACAGGATACACACAGGATATGAGTTACAAACACAGACACACACACACACACACACACCTGTCACGTCTGGGATTAGAACACCTACCTAACTAGTTTATTACACTACAGCACTACTCAGTTATATGATGTGCCACAGAGACTGCTGGAGTACTCCTTTCCCAAAGGTGTATTTCACAGTGAATGATATCAACAGGATTGCCAAAGTAGGGCGTTTGAATTGTAGTGAGTGTGGCTAGGCTAAAATGCATTGCTCCCTACACAAACTTTGAAACACACACAAAACATCCACAACCAACATGTGTGGTAACCGAACCCCTACCAGATTTCTATATCACACTACAGCATGAAACTGTTATAGGAAGCACCATGGGGATTACTGGAGTACTCCTTCCCCAAAGGTGTATTTGACAATGAATGACAGCAGGATTGCCAAAGTAGGGAATTTGAATTGTAGTGACTAGGCTAAAAAGCATTGCTCTCTACACAGACAGTGACACGCACACACTTGCCAAGTCTGGGATTAGAACTCCTACCTATTTTATCACACTACAGCAGTACACAGTTATGGGACGCTCTACGGAGATCATTGGGTTATAACCTTCCCAGAGGTGTATTTCAAGGTGGATGACATCAGCAGCCTTGCCAAAGTAGGACATTTGAATTATAGGGATTGAGAGTAGCCTAAAAGGCATTGCTCTCTACACAGACAGGAGTGTGACAACCCTCAAAAGCATTGCTTTCTACATAGACAGACAGACACACACACACACACACACACACACACACACACACACACACACACACACACACACACACACACACAGTTGCCATGTCTAGGATTGGAACTCCTACATAACTAGTTTATCACACTACAGCAGTATGCAGTTATAGGATGCGCCACGGAGATTACTGGGCTACAACTTTCCCAAAGGTGTATTTCACAGTGGATGACCTCAGCAGGCTTGCCATAGTAGGGCTGTGGGGAGGGCAGTGTGTGTGCATGGGCCATAACCCATTCATCTAGAGGTTGACACTCCACATGTGGGCACACGCAAGGTCATATTTCAGAGGTACAAGTATACAGCTGCTGAATGACTACTTCCTTTTACAGTCATGTTGCACAGCTAGCACTTGCACCACATAGTCTGTAATGCTGACAGATACCAGTGGCTAGTACCTACAGTGAGTGACATCTGTACCTCATGTGGTTGTGGCCCTTTGGCTGTGTGCTGGGTAGGGCAGCCCTGGATGGGTCCTTGTCACAGTCTCCCTCTTCCACACATCTCTGTACGTCTACTTTTGGCTCATTATAGTGTGTTGCTTTAGATATATGTTTGTATTCCTATCCACTATATTTGCAAAGCATGAGTGGTGCATACTGAGGAGTGTCTGCACTAACATCTGCAACTGCCAGATATGTTTGCAGACATGGTCTTCATTTGTTTGTGTGTGAGCATGCCCATTATGACCTTTCAGTATGTTGTTGACTGACATTGCCTTCATTTCTCTTTGTGAGCATGCCCAGTATGCCCATCTGTATTTAATGTGTGGATAGAGTCCAGGCAGTTTGTACTACAGTACAGACCTTTGTGTTGCACACCTACAGGCAAAACATACATTGACATAACATGCATTGGTAGTACCTGTGAGACACAGGCCTTTGGCAGACACCTGTAGGGCATTAGGTGTTGCTGCATGCCATATGTGGCAAGTCATTGCATTCTGTCAGTTCTACAGTCCCAGACCACCATACAGTATATTCCCCTGTGGTGACAGGGTAGGTGTGATAGGTGTTCATGCAAATACCTCCTTACAGTCTTACTCAGGTGGTGTGGAAGCTGGCAGGGTGCTACCTACAGCTAGGGACACACCTGCATGGGGCACCTGCACTGCATGCTGCAGTCTTCCACTATTGCCATATACAGGTGGGGTCTTAATGTACCCATTCCCACAGCAGGGATATGACCAGAGAGGTGCCTGTGGGTGGTGTTTGCATGAGCTGGGTGCATGTGTGCTATGAACACTACTTGCATCTGACACACAGATATGCATTAGGCATTCCAGTTATGCTTGCATGTGCAAGTACATCAGCTGTTTCACAATACATCAGTCCTACCTCTTATGTGATCTGTGAGTGTTTGGGCAGACAACACCAGTATCCCCTATTACAGAACCAAATAATGTGATGCATACCTGTATGTACTTTTCCAAGGGTGCATCCATTTCACAGTGACACAATATATACTTTATGTCTGGGCTACTTTCCTCTGTGTACTGCTTGTATATTTAGACCAACAGTCATGCCATGTCAGTCTTTCAGATGGTGACACATATTACCACCATACATTTGCAATGGCTTACTGCTAGCTTGTGTTATATACTGATGGGTATTGTGTATGGCACTGCAGTTGTGAGGACATGTCCCTGTCATCAGCGGTAGTGGGTAATGGTCACCAGGCTTACCTCAACATGCATACACACCGACCAATTATACACGATATGGGACACACACCAACCTAACACACACACACACACCTTCATATTGTGCAGATGCTACAACCTATCCTGCTTCCTTGGCCACCTCTGTACATCTGTGCTCCACTGGAATTAGACCTACGCATACATGTTACTACATTTCTACATAGGGTTGGGGGGGCATACCTGACTGTTACGATGTGTGTACATCACATTGGGGGGGCACACCAGACCATTACTACATAATTAAGTAGTGTTGGAGGGAGCACACCTGACTGTTTCTGCAGTCCTACACAGGATTGGGGGGCACACCTGACTATTTCTACATTTCTACACAGGATTGGGGGGGCACACCTGACTGTTATTACATTACTACATGGGATGGGGGGGGCACATCTGACACTTGTACACATTTGCTATGACTGTACTGGTATGTCAGGTAATCCATTTCATTCTGTATTCTAACCTATCTTGTTGACTAGAGGCATACCAGTGTACTACAGATCTTAGCTTTGATTTACCATACATATTAGTTTCTGACTTCCTACCCTTCAGAGCTAGCATCCCACTGCCTGACCTGCTGTAGTCTGTCTGTGTAAGCCTGGGGGGGGGGTACCCATAGGCATCATTCCGAGGCCATAGCACAGCCTTTGTTCATGTTTGTCTACACCTATTCTGCTGGCTGTGATTATTGTTGGGTATGTGAACCCCATGACTGGCATGTGTGAGTCACTTACCTTGTGGGTGTCCCAGTAGTGAGGGTGGTGCTCCAGAAGTCTGCCTATGTTGATGCACATAGTACACTCCTTACACATGATTGAGCACAGGTAGTGTCATCTTTGGCATCCCTTTTACTGTAAGTGAGAGTCGGAAAGAGGTGTTATTCACTGGGTCCCTCCTGTGTCAGTGTATGTGCTATGTTTTGCCTTTTTGCCAAGGCCAGGGCATACTGGGCACCCCTCCTACCTACTGGGGCAGGCTCAGGTTGCTCCTCTGAGTCACTCTGTGCCTGTGCAGGCCTTGGCAATGGTGGGGGGCTGTGTGGCCCTGCCCCCTGCTGCAGTTGTTTCCACAGGATCATATTGTGTAGCAAAGCACATACAATGACAATTTGGGTACATGTAGCTGGTGAGTATTGCAAGGCTCCACCAGATGTGTCCAGGCACCGGAACCATGACTTAAGTATCCCAAACATATGCTCTACTATAATTCTGTCTGTGCATGTGCCTCAGTATGGCGTTCTTGTTCGGGTGTGTGTGCATTTCTGATGGGGGTCATCAGCCACGGCTCCAGTGCTTATCCAGCATCCCCCACTAGGTGACCGTGTAGGTTGTCCCCATTGGCAAATCTCTGGTACAGCTGCGTTAGATGCCAGATGTGGGAACCGTGATAGCTTCCAGGGCAGCCAGCACACACATTCATTATTATGCCCTGGGCATCACACATGACCTGGCAGTTGATGGAGGGGAAGCCCTTGCGGTTGACGTAGACCCTACCCCGCTCAACGGGTGATGCTTTGATGCATATGTGCTTGCACTCTGTAGCACCCACTACCTTAGAGTATTCTGCTTTTTGGTGGAACTGTTGCATATTGCTGGCCAATGCCTCATGTGGGTTGGTGAAATATACGTGCTCACCAACATGTGCTGACATGGCATCCAGGAACTGGTGGAGTACCCTGGATGCTGATGTCTGTGAGATCCCCATCATATCCCCAGTTGGCCTTTGGCAGGTACCTGTAGTTAGTATTCTTAGGCCTACACATACCTTGGTATCCACTGGGATGGGTTCCCCTCTGTTAGTTCTGTGTGTCAGGCTTTCCCAGCACAGCTCAACAATTTGCTGTAGTAGGTCCCTGTCCACCCTATAGCACTCCACTATCTCCAGCTCATGTATCCCCTGGTAGGTTACCCTGGGTCTATACACTCTTCTCTGTCTCCTCACTGTGGGTTGGTCGACAGCATTCGCATCCTCCCCACCCTCAGCCTCTTCCACAAGTTGCTGTATGACACCTATTGCAGTCCCTATTATTTTGTTGTCTTGTTTGTTAAAAAATCCCTGCTTGTATACACCAGTGGTGTAGAGTGTGGGAAAAAACAGAGGGGAAGGTGTTTGCATACTTTATAGTAGTGTTCTGGGTTGGACTGGTCTCCTGCCTGTGTAATTGGCTGCTTCTGATACATTTCACCTGGCAGCTATGCTAGTTCTCCTAGATTACCTTCCTACTGCTGTTTTCCCTTCCCATTGCCTTCCTGTTTAAGCCCTGGGGTGTGCCACACAAACAGAGTGCTGAAATATGCACAGAACTGTAATTTCCTGGTTTATTTATTTTTTTATACCTTTAAAACCTGGTTTGCAGTGTGCACACCCGCTTAGGCAATGTAAAGAGTGCTAGGCAGCCTCAGACACACTCCCTTGCTTAGCTGTGCTTAGTTAGGAGCAAATCTGAGCCACAGGGCCCCAGTCTGCTTACAGTATGCTTGCCCCCCCCCACCCATGATGTCGGCTAACTCCTAGGCCTGCACCAAGCTATTTCCTACTCTTACACTGTTGGGACCTGAGTAGCATGCTGGGGAAAACTGGGATTCACTATCATTCCCCTCATTTGCATAGAATTGCCTGCTAATGCATAGTTACATGTCTCACACTGAGCCTCCCCCCTTAACAACCACTACTCACTGGCCATGTTGTCTTCTGCCTGCCATTGACTTTCATGGCAGAATAGTGATTTTAGTTAAAATGCTTATTTTAGGTTTATTTTCTTATTCCCCCTCCCCCTGATCCCATTTGTGCGCCACTGCCCTACACTTAAAAAGCTGAGATCGGCTAAAAAAAAAATAAAAGTTGATTTTTTTATTTTTTTAATCTGTTTGCAATGCCAATGGTCTTATACTTGGCCATTGGTATGCTTTCTGACTTATATGCAGCCTTTATTTGGAGCTGTCATGGCTCCGTTTTGGATTTTGCAGAAATGTACTCGGTTACTAACAGAGTACATTTCTGCAGATTACACTAGTCCTGCACGGCCGGTTTCAAGCTTCCTGGGTCGCAAATTCACCTCATTTGCATGGATTTCTCCTGCAAATGGGGTGATTTGCATACAGGGGCTTAGTCTGTGCAGGACTAGTGCAGGAGCGCTCATGCACGCCCCTACAGGCTCTTCCTGGATCGCATGGCAGACATATTGCCTGCTAGAGCTCCTGCACTAAACCTGCATGCCATTCAAGGCATGCAAAATCCATGCCTAGGTCTTTTGCCTGTAAATTCTCAACTTTGTGAACTTGTATAACTTGAGTATATAAAAAATTAACTGTGTTTATCTCAAACCATGTCATTTCTTATTGTTTGTACCTTGGAGCTTTTTTCCCCGGGCCTCCGCTGAAAATGGACATGTATTCAGTCAGATTATCCCAGTCAACAAATGTAAAATAAAATAAATAATTATGCCCACTTTACAGATATTTCAGATCCTATTATGTCTGTTTGATGGCACTAATCTGCTAGTGAGTATAGCAGGCACTGCTCTCAGACTATTTTAAATGGTATAATTGAGTCTCTCGTCCTTTCAAAATTAATTCTTCTAGACACTCTGTATTGCTCTTACTTGTGTGAAACCTTTGGGTATAATTCTCACAAAACTGGACTTAAATTCCAAAGGGGGGGGGGTGTCCTTTTCTTCCATGGAGAACATACAAATGGCCCAGTCTTTCTCTTCTTTAGGTAGGACATCTTATTAATTCCATGAAAAAATTCTTCCTAGCTGTCAGAGTGGACATTCCAAGCAGCATGCAGTTTTTCTTGTTTTCAGGCAACTCTCCATCAAATGCCTCCTATGGCACATTGCTTGTAGGAAACACTAGAGCAGTCCTGACTATCTATTACAGCTTCCAGTAGAAAGATAGTTCTTTGGCATTGTTCAATATTTGAGTAGTGAGATCTGATATCCATAGGAGACCATGTTTTTAAATGCAGTGTTCCTGCCAACCGTTTATTCTAGGAGCCTGTCGTGTCATACAAGCTCTTGAATTAGTCTCATTCTCTGTCACTAAAGGGCAACAGAGCCTGTTCCACACTTAAAAAGTAAAACTTAGTGTAGGTATTTGTTTTTCGAAGTCAAAGGATAATGATAGGAACTGCCCTATTCTAGTATCCCATTAACTTTGCAAGTATAATCAGATGGTAACATTTTGAATGTTATGTCTGCTAACTCTACTATTAATGCTCCCACAGGTAATATGAAAGTTGTTACTAGGCAAATTCCAAGGACTTTCCTGATTGTGGTTGACATTTCTTCTTATTTCTAAAATATCTGATTCTGTGACAGGACAGTGATAATGAGTGCAGTAATCAGATAGTGCTGGACATTACAGTTAAAAACCATTTACACTTTAAAAAAACTATGCCATTGGAAATCTTGGTATTTCATTAATGTTCAAAATGGATACTATGGTACTTAAAACATGTCCCTGATGTGTTTCCTTTGCTGTTGATTATTTTTGACTTTCTACATGATTCTTGTGTTAACCAGTTGAAAACTATATCTACACATGTCAAACACCTATTGGCACATAAATGTTTGAAAATGTCATGGAGAAATGTGCATTTTTAATGAACCAGCATACCTTCCAGCATCAGGTCTTGTTCTTTGGCCTGAGCTCGCTTCAGAAAATTTCTAAGAGTACTGGTTGTAGTGACAAAGGCCTTGCAACAATTGTTTCTGGTATACCCCCATGCTTCAGTAATCAAGCTCCTGGTCACCCATTTAGAAGATGAGCAGATTGTAGAGGATCTGTGCTGGGCAGTGAACTAGCTGCAGTCTTTGGTGGCAACTATATTTAAAATTATATTTTTAGTGCTAGTGTACAAATGAGTCTTCATCCAAATGGTGCTTTGATGCACTGCTATTCCAATACCCCCTTCTTACGGACAAGGCAAAACAAGTCATGTGCTTGTTATATTGGGTGGAGATGGACAGGTAGATGAAAATATATTCCATTCTGTGCCTGTCAGATCTAATAGCATCTAGAATCTTCTTGGTCCTCTGACTCACCTTTGCTTGTTTGCATTACTTTACATAATGATGTAAAAATGGCACAGCGCTACCTTGATCTTATAGTTCTTCTAATGGTGTCTCACTGCCAGCTAGCAAATGCTTTGCATAACTTTGCCTTAGATGAGAATGGTCCTTTGTAGTCTCCAAAATCTGGAGTGGGCACTTGGAAATGAATGCTTACTGCAAGGTCAGACAATCTGGCTATTGTGTGATATTAAAATGAGCAGAGTGGTATGCATTCATGCACTCTTTGCAAGGAACTGATGTTGTCTTTGGAGAAGATAACAATTGGGGTATTTTATGATATTACTTGTCATAATGATGAACAGAGCCATAGACTTCGGATTCTGGAGTTCAAACTTTCTCCAAGAACTGTGATTCAGACAATTCTGCACTGACATTTTTAAACGGACAGGAAAATCTTGAAATTATACATGCATTCTTTAAAAAGGAATGCCATCTTTCCTTCTCATCACTGCACCAGGAGAAAAATGAATGGGAATTGATGACATTTCTGCTGGTACGGAAAAGAAGGATTCCCTCTGCTGTTGCACCAATGGTTTCATTTTCTATCCACTAGGTAGATTAACTGAATAAATGTCAATGCTTATTTTCATCTCTGTTTGGTGATTGGAAAAGTGTAGATGTTCTTCATGGTTCACTGTTGCAGTCATTGCACTTGGGTTATCTGCCTGCAGGTAGCCCTCAGTTGGCCCAAATACCAGAGATTTATTATTTCTGTGTCAGATGCTGTCACTCCAGGAGTGACATCAGGTCATCAAGGGTATAAAAACAGGCAACCGATGCCATTACATCAGTCTTTCTTGCCGAAGAGCCCAAAGCAGAAGCAGTTTGCAAGTGCCAGTCGGCCACTACCTGAATCTTCGTTTATGAATTGAATAATCCTGAAGTCTTCTAAAGCTAAGTATCCCATTGGAGATCCCTTTTTCTTGCTCTAACCGATGTCAGAAGAAGTTAACCATTGTCTTGCCTGTGGAAAGCAAACACCTCACAGAGATTTTCAGTCTTTCTGTGTCACCTTAGACCCAGACCACGATGTACCTCACTGTCAGTTTTCTGCCTTAACACCCGAACCATTCATCGTCAGGCTCTCTTTGTCGCTAAATTCTTTTGCTCTCTATCTCCATATTCTGAAATGGCTTCTGTAAGCCATCTGACTATCGATATCCCAAAAAAATGTAAGGATAAAGACAGAGACAGACCGCATAGGTCCAAAGCTGCCAATGACACTTCTGTTAAGCTAGTGGCCAGTCTGCCAGTACTCAGTGTGGTGCTTTTGCAGCCCCTGATGCCCGCTTCAGTGGATTTGCAGGCCTCTACCAAGACCCATTCAGAGTCCAGTATGCCACAAGACTCTTCTTCGACTATGGAACCTGCAGATGTCTCTACCTTGGATGGGTCTAGAGCTACTGTGCAGGCACAGGTTTCTAAAGCAGTTCTTTGCTCAACTGATGTTTGACTCAAACCAACGACTTCTTTTTTAACCAAAACTACTGAGTTTCTTAGGCCAAGACTATGCACTACGCCTAGAAAACCGATGATCAAAGTGCATGCACCTGCTCCCATGCCACAAAAACAAATGCTTAGAATGGCAGAAGACCTTATGCTGATTAGGGGAAGTCAGCCTTCCCCTGCTAAGAGAAAAAGAGACCAGTTTCCTACAGCTTCTACAGACCAGGAGTCCAATGACTCTGAGATTTCAGATTATGAAGACATGCCCTTATCTGCTTATGAGGATTCAGATGCAGAGGAATCCATTCCCTCTGCCTCCCCTGCAGAGGATTTTTCTTTTGGTGAAACCTTGCATACCTTAAGAGAGCATTTCCACTGGGAATGCCAAGACTATCCTCAGTCCAAAAAGAGACTTAACGAATTCCTAGAGTTGCCTCAGCACAGGCCTTTAGCAGTACCCCCTGTCCTGAATGCTGCTGATGATGTTTTTATCGAATCCAGTCTTACTCCTGACACTTTACCTCCTGCCCCTAGTACCTGACACTCACAAATTTCTTTTCAAGAATCCTACTGCTGACCCAGAGATTATTTCCCAGGGGCCTAAAGGTAGCAAGGCTACTACAACCAAGAATCCCACCCCTTCGGACAGGGGTTAGGTAAGAAGGTATATACCTCTGCAACTTTTGCTATTGAGCATTGAATTGTCAGTTTCACATGCTGAAGTACCAGCAGTATATTATGGGACTTATTAAACAAAAAGTGGCAACCTTTACAGACTGCAGAAAATAAAGAATTGCAGGAGCTTATGCACTCTGCAAGCCAAGTCAGTAAGCATACTTTGCAGTGTGGCTTTGATGCCCTAGAAGCATCTTGCCAGGCAGCAGTCACTGGATCTGTACTGAGAAGACATGCTTGGCTCAAGGAGCAACCTTGCCAGACCATGTCAAATCAAAGTTACTTAGACGCTCCTTTGAACAAGAACAGTTTGTTTGGCACCAAAGCAGAAGAGGTTCTTAAAAAGATGGAAGAAAAAGCTGTGTCTATGCAGACTGTTAAATAATTCTTACAAGTGCAGCCCTCTAGATTCATTAGGCATTGCTCTTCCAAACACTGGTCCTTTCCAGCCCCCCAGCTTTCCAACTGAACTTATTGGCTGAGGTTTCAAAAATTCTATAGAAATGACTTTATCTTGGAATACATTGTGCAGTCAAGATACATATCTTTGATACCTCTGCATATCACAAACTTAATGCGTGCCAAACTCTGGCTTAGCTTGGGATTACCTGGTACATTCATAATGTATACGTTATATTCATCCTTCACTGAAGAACACCTTCCTGTCTTAAGAAATAAACTTCCTCAATGGCAGAGTTGTCTATCTATGTACCATTTGAACCAAAAGGAACCACTTACCTCAATTTCATTTCTTAGAAAGCTTTAATCTTTGACATTGTAACTTTGAGTGGATGTTGGAGCTGTAGGTTAAACATTACAGAGAAGCATAATTTGTCTTCTATTGGGATAAGGACAAATGCACTTGTTTCCAAAAGTGTGATTCAAAATTGCACCATAATCAGTCCATTCATCTCGGTTTTCTTTCAGAGGGGCAGAAACCAGGGATGAATGCCTTTTATTTACCTCAGTTTTCATTGTTGATCCACAGTTTACATAAAAAAGATTACATGAGGAAGATAGATTGTTGCGTGTTTCACCTTAAGATGGAAAGATTGCCATTTAACAAGCAGACATTTTCTGTGTTTTTTTTTTTTTCTCATCTGTGTTGCATTCTGCCACACTTTAGTGGATCATCTTTTGCCTACTGCAGTCAAATAACACTAGAGAACACTGGTTCTTGCATCTGTTCCAACAGTAAATCCACTGAGAAGAGTTGTGACCTAGCCACTTTCTCTTCAGTGGCTCTTGTTGTAGGCACAACTGCTTGGATTACCAACAACGTAGGAGTGAATTTTCCTTTAGTGTTTCTGTGTTGTAGGATTAAGTCTTCTAAGGCTAGCTTCTTTGCCATCTCTGGATTTTACTTCCTTTGAAAGGTGATATTTACTTTTTGAAATGTATATCCCTTCATTGGTGAAGTGGACCTTCAGGCATAGGTCACCCATGTTTCTTTTCTTTTTATTTCTTTTGTAAGCTATGTAATTATTGCATAAATTTCACAGATGCAAATAGGTGCATTCCCTGATGGCTGTATCATAAGTTAACTAGCAACACATGACTTGAATCAGTTCACAGCAAATGTTTCCTAGAATGTATGGGTGAAAATCATACCCATTTATACTAATTAAGTCAATAAAGAGAACCACAGATAAGCTGATGATAGTAAAAAAACACAAGAAGAAAATCTATCATCAATGTTTTGTTTTGAACCATCGTGTCTCTCTTAATGCAGGACACTCTTTTGCTTTAGCCTGCATGATGTTACCTAATATTTTTCATTGTAATGCCAGGAATAGGAAACACTAATTTAACTAATAATTCAGATCAGAATAGTGTGTTAAGTGAGTGAATGAGCAAGTGGTTAAACATCATCCCCACTCTGGTAGAAAAACAACAAGTTCAGAGAATGGCATCCAGAGAGTCTATTTATAATTGCCCTCGTTTGTTTAGATAGGGGACATCAGTTGTAATACCTGGGACTGACAAGTAAGATTTGTGATAAACTGGACATTTTAAAATGCACAGCAGTCTAGATTATAACGGGTACATAAGTTCTGCTTAGCATGATTGTATAGGACTACTTTTCCTTTTGTCTTGCCAAATACTATGATTTTCTGAGTCACACTAATGACTGTATTCTACCCCTATGAATGTGCTTTCCTTGAACTACCTTCTGAGTGCTAATATGAAGATTTTTTTAAGACATTCTGTACTCCATCTCTCTCTTCTTGAAGTTACACCTGTCTCTCACTTTATTTCCCCAGTAAGAAGATGGGCCTTGTGTATATTTGCCTTTAAGTATTACCCTCTTAACTATTAATGATAGGATACTGACTTGTAATTTTTTTATAGTAATACTATAAAAGTTACATAAATCATCTAATTTTCACAGTTGCATATTCCTATATTGTCTGAGCTGTAGATGCTTGCATACTTTGTGTAGGCAGCTTAAGTTGTAATTTCTCATTACCTTATATCACTTTGATCTTCTCTCTTCCTGTTCTAGAAATACAACTGTTGACCAAACTTTATATTGCCAGATTTTAGTGTCGGGCTTTAACATTTATGGATTCATATCCACCTGCCCCCAAACTCAAAACTGTCTCCAAGTATGTCTACATCTCATTTTCAGTTCTACTCCATGACCTTGTCCTGTAGTAAGTCCAGTCCATACTTGCAAAACATGTGAAGCACAGCCTAATCCCTCAACAACACCAGCACCAGCAACAGTAGGGATCTTCTTTTGACCCTTCTTTCCTCAAGACGTGTAACATATGGGACCTCAGGTGCGTGATCCTTAGCTGCTCATTAATCAAGAATAGCACCTTATCTGAATGAGAAATCTTTGTGATTCTCTATCTCATCACACATATATTCAGCCAGCCACATGCGGACACACACACACATACACACACACACACACACACACACACACACACACACACACACACACACACACACACACACACACACACACGTCCTGCAATGTGGTAGCTACCCAAATCAAATTAAACGCAAGTTGGGGGAGCCTAGATGCTATAATCAGGATGAATGAAAGGCAAAAGCCAAGGTGATTAGCTTGACAGTGATGCTGTGTTTCTGCTAAAAAAGAGCCCTTAATTCTTGCTAGAAGCTCTATATGAAAATATAGATATATAGGATAGTAACAGTCTCTTGGTAGCATTACTTCATCATGAAAACAAAGCCTGTTGTTCCACACCATTGGTACCCCATTGCTTTTTGCCTTACTCTTTCACCCCACAAGCAATCTCCAACTTCTTAAAGTTTTGAATACTCCCCTCCTTTGCTTCCTTTGACTTTTGGCCACCTCACTTTCTCACATTGTTTTTGCAATTAATTATCTCAGTTCAGTGGCCCCTTTTGGGTATATATCTACATCACCACTCCACCTTCCAGCAAGCATTCCTGCCTTGTTATGCTATTTTGTGTTAGACTTCTTATGTCTTCTTCCAGCTGCCTTTAGTTTCTCTGCCTTGCTTCCTGCAGTATCTTCAATGCTTGCAAACCCATATTATTTGCCCCTCTGTCACACAATGTATTTATTCCCTGCCCATGCCTTCCAATGAGTTATCATATCAAACAGGTTTCTTAAGATTGCATTTCAGATCCATTCATTCATAAATTCCTCTCAGAATAATCTAATCACACCCCCTCTTTGCACATCAACAAATTGTTTTATGAGGAGAATACAGATATTCTTAAAGAGCAAGAAAAAAACTGGGTGGGAGGAAATAGCCATGCCTAGTACCTCTTTCTGTTCAAACTTACTTTTGGAGGACACTATTCCCTAAAGGATCCTACCCACTACAGAGGGCCCTTTCAATGATCAAATAATATAATGAGTGCTTACATCTTGGGATTTTCTGAAAAACATATCCTCGTAATTTAGGTTAAGATTAATTCAAGTAAGTTAGTTGCTGTGATATCAAAAAAGAGAAAACTTTGTTGAAAGTATATGGCATACACATTTTTAATAAATTAAAAAACTATATAAAAGTTTGCTGCACTTAAGGGTGTTTCCTGAAGTTCTGCATTAGACAAAAGAGGAGTTTGCTTAGGAAAATATGGTTCTGTCTTTATTTCAATGGAACAGTTGATTATATTATCAGAATGTATCAATTATTTCACTGCTGCATTTGGAAATGCGTTCTATAATATGCATACCACAATCCTGTGAGGTTTTCATTAAAAATTATTTGTGTAGCAACTAAACTGCAAACTGGGAAGCAGTAATGCATTTAATGACACAAAGATGTTCAACTGCTTCAGCGGTACACTGAAAAGCAGGCTTGGGAAGGTATTCCAAATTGTCTTGGATTAAGCCCAGCTATGCACTTAGTTGCGAGTGCATGTACCCCGTATTTCTCTTGCTTGTTTTGCAGAACAGATTATTTTGTACTGCATTTACAGTTTTTTTTTTTAATTATAATTATATATATATTACAAAGACATGCATTTCTCCCCGGGCCTCTGCTGAAAATTGGCTTTGTTCCAAGTCGGACTTTCCTGGTTAACAAATGTTAAATAAATAAAAAAAAAATTAAAAAAAAAAAAAAAAAAATATATATATATATATATATATATATATATATATATATATATATATATATATATTTTTTTTTTTTTTTTTTTCTAAAGCTCTGCAACCATAGCATTTTTTTTCAGATTACTTCTGTATGTTTTCTAAACATTTACAAATATAACAAGTATTATGAAGAATGTGATGCATGCAGATGGCAGTACAGAAAGTGAAAAAGTAATCTTTTGTGAGAATCCTGCTGTGTTACTTCTTAAATGTGATAGTGTACTTATAGCATGCCTTTCTGTTAGAGGGCTTTATTCTAAACTTAAGAGGTACTGGTCCCAGTGGGAGACTATTGAGAAACTAATACACTATGGTGACAATATCCAAAGAATTAATATGTAAATTTCTGTTATAATAAATTCAAGAAAATCCCCTGGAATTACAGTATTTGCCTTCAAATAAGACTTTGTTAAATTTTATGTTATTTTTTTATATTTTTGGATATCATGTATGGAACTCATTTATTTTACATGGTGTTATCAATGCAAGTATGAATGCATTGCTGATAAATGGGTAAAGGATACATAAAATATACAGTCATCAGAACTGTTCATAAGTGCCACATATTATGTACTGCCTGAAGTAGCATACCATATAAGGGAAAACAAAAGCCCTGAAAACCTGCCAAAGTTTACATTGGATCAGCTTTCTTATTATTATTACCTCTGCATGTATTATATAGGTTTGTGATAACAGCAGTGTCTATGGAGGTGAGACTACTTTAAAAAAAAAGCATACTAGGGAACACAGTCTACAGAGCATTGCGTATTTTCCTTTTCCCCCTGTGGAGTAGGGAGAGTGGCAATGCAGGAGGCAGAGGTACATCATAAAAAAAACTCTCTTTCAGGTATGACTGCAAATGATAACACAGCAGAGAGAGCACTGATTTTTAATAACAGGTGCTTTGCATATGGTAAGCAAGTTTTTAGCTGGTAAATAAAACTCTGACTGCAAGGCGTGCAGCTGTGTTATACGATCTAAATTTTTGTATGGAAGAATTATGACTAGAGAATGGATCAAACTAAGCTAATACAATAGAAATCCAACGTGGAATCAACCAGTAAAACCCATGTCTGAGCCAGCATTACAGATCACCAGGATGGCACTATCAACGAGGAAATCAGATCTTAAGGAGAGACAGTACAAAATGTATCTTACTGTAAAAAATAAAGGAGTGCAAAATGGAACTCGTTCAAAAAAGTCGGGATTAAAATGTTCACCTTGCAAGAAATATATCATGAGGTAACCAGATGAGTAGAGTACATTAGCAATGCATGGCACAAGAAAGAGAAAAAACTTTAGAGAAAGTTGGGTCGAAAGTATTATTGTGACATGTAGAGCTAAAGTAAAAGGGTTAAATCTGAAACTGACTGTAGAATATAAAGAATAAAGAGACTTAATACATGTTTAATTATCTAGAAAAATTCTCACTTCAAGCCAAGATAATTCAGAAAGGCCTGACTCTTTCAATTATCTCTCATGCCAAGGGATGCAAAATGCTGAGTCAAATGAACAGTGAAAGCAGTAAAGACCATGACAGAATTATCTGATTAAAAACTATAATGTAACTCCTGAGACCCACAGAATGAAGTGTTATAAGTTTTGAATGGGCATTGAAATCAGCTTTAAGGAGATCACCACAAAAAATATTTCCTTTATGCTGCGGAGAAGGATAAAGGTATACCTTTTGAATGGCATTATATTTTTTTCAGCATAGACCCAGTTTTTGTAATGGTGCTGATGAATCTATTATGAGACTCAAGAGGGACCAAAGGACATGTCCTTGAAGAATACATGCTAACCTGCAAAAAAGTAAAAAAAAAAAAAAGTTTGGCTAGCAAAATATTAGATAGGTCTCTGAAGCAAGAGTAATATGTACCCTGACTTAGCAAAGAACAAGTCTATATTCCAAATTTGTCATAAAACACACTAACTATACAAGAAAGTATAGATTTAATAAGGTATTATAGTAATGGCATTCTTCTCAGAGAGGCCATCAATATTCATGATAAGGAAACAGAGTGTGTCTTCAAGTGTTAAAGGAACCTGGAATATTCATACCCATGTACAATTAATTCATTTTCTTACAAAAGAAATTGTTTCTGCAGTTTGATGTTAGATGTAATCTTAATTATTTTTATGTGGTATCTGAATAAATACATTACATACCACAAGGTGAAACTAAACAGTGTACACAAGTTATTCAGAGAAGAAAAACAGTGTCTGTGCATTTACAAAAATATGATTTCTATTTTATACATTAGGTACAATACTGTAGTTAACAAGTTGGGAGAAACATTTATAGTCATTGAATAATAAGTAATGTCATTGTTTTGAACAACATTTACAAGTCTGAGTGATAATTATAGTGCATTGACAATGTTATATACCACAGATTAAGCAATTTAATGCAGACATTAAAAACAAATGCAATTAAATCAGGATAGTTTAGATACTCTTTCCTAATGTACCAGTATGATTTAATCCATATCTCTGCAGCATGTACATTTGTACTTTTCTGCAAGATGGCCTCTAAATAAACATCTGAAAGGGGGGGGGGGGCATTGTTTGGTAATCTGTAAATAATTTGGTAGTGAATTCCGTATGGTAGGGGCTATTTTTGAGAATGCACTGTCAAATAAGGAGCAGGTGAAAGGCAGTCTGGTCAGCATAAGAGTTTTTTTTGATTAAAATTTCTTAACTGGTAATTTGGTATGTGCATATTAAGCATGCAGACTGAAGCTGGGCACCAGCTAGAAAAAAAATAGTTTAGAAATGAATCGGTTTAAAAAGAGTAGCCCTATATGTTACTTATGCAAATGACTCCTGTTTTCATATTGTCATTCTGTTCCATATCTGCATTCCCAAAACGTATTAATTTTCCCCATCAGAATTTTGTTAGATTTTTTTGTGTGCATTAATTACTTAAGGCAGATGATGAGGGTATAGAACTTTTATTACTGGTCATGTGCGACCACCTTGTTTTAGTTGAATAAAAGCCCAGTTAAGGATGTGATCACTAGTAATGTTGCTTTTTTAATTAGTACCCTGTTTAGGTTGATATGTTATACATTCATAGTTCAGTACTAGGCAAGCAGTCTAGATAACTGCTGAATATCCTAACAAGTGCATTCCAGAAAACCTCTAAGAAAAAAATAACTGCCTTGATCAAGGAGTGTCATGCTATATATCCTACCCACCCACGGGTGCACTTGTGCATATTCATCCAATCAAAACTGCTTTTAAAGCTGGAAAATGTACTGCTTTGACATGTAGCGACTACCAGTTAATGACTGGTCATCTTTTCTTTTCAGTTACCTTCTCATCAAAATGGTAGAGTTAACATACTGTTCATCTCTAAGAAACAAACTCCCCTTCAAGGAATAACCTTTTCCTTTAAAACTTATGCAGGTCAATCTCATCATATTCATCCAGACTAGATTCTTAAACACAATGAATAAAATAGCCCACTAACTTATCAGACCTGCCTCATAGAACCACTTACCATTAAAATTAGAACAGTAACCATACTGAAAAGAATTTAAAAAAATCATTACAGAACCACCTTGCCAATCAAAATAAATGCAATTGCTTCAGAAAAAAAAAGGTTAACTTTCTACTATATGCACATTACACACGGTCCTCCTGTAACAAAATATTTGCTTAGTTAATCGCACAGCAATTAAGAATGCTGTTGTATATGTATATATATATATAATATAATATATATATTATATATATATATATATAATACATTCTCACTTAAATATACTGTGTCAGCTGATGTTACTGCTGTTTTGTTTCTGTTTTTTATTTTGTTTTCTATAGTATATGGAAAGTCTTTTTTGTACTTGTGTAATGCTCTGTTATATTACCCGTTGGGATTGTATCATTTTATGTCCTAGTGTGATTCTCCAGATATGCATATAATGTAACTTTAGGCATCATCTTTGCAGATATCTGTACTGTTAAATGCTCTGCAAGCCTGAGTTATGACCGAAAAGGGTCATTAAACCTGTCTAACTACCTTATCAAGAATAGAAAATAAACACACTAATTAAATGGAAGTCTATTCCATCGATAGAAACATGTTGGTTTAGGTATCACTTATGTCCTATTCATTTTACAACAAAGACTGAGCTGCATGGAGCCAGTAGTCTTGGTATTACCAGTTTTCTGAAAGTGAAATTTGTTAACTGAAGCTCGGACTTTCTTGGCTTGGAAGGCTAATGAAAGGAGCACACCACACATAAGCTTGTTTGTGATGAAGTGAAATGGCTTTTACTCTATCTGAGTAGCCCAAGGAGCATGATTATATATGTTAATAGTAATATGTCAAGGGGATCCCTGAAGCTGGGCAAATTGTTTTGAAGAATACAAACTGAATTGGAGGAATTGTATTCTAGGATGTGCCAAATAAGGAAAGAACAGAGAGGAATTATGACTTCTATAGACCTAGGGGATGTTTCTCTCATAACCTGAATTACAAACAATGATTCCTAGCTATGATTGTTTCAGGGTGGTCAAAGGATAACTTATTATTGACAAATATGCATCATTTTGTGATGGCTATCAATTTTAATGGGAGTGCCATTTATCTACTATGTATTTATATAGTTGTTCTTATGAAACGAAACTATGCTACATTTTTTTGTTATTGAGTTAGAGAACATAACCAGTACACAAGGTAAATACATGACTGAGCTCTTCTTGGAGGATCTTACTGTTAGCAGTAAGTAAAATTGCTCTGTTTGCAGTCATGAGAAAACCTAGTTGGGCATAAGCCTTTGATGTCCACCTTAGTATCAGATAAGTAGATGTCAAATTAGCAGTAAGTAAAATTGCTCTGTTTGCAGTCATGAGAAAACCTAGTTAGGCATAAGCCCTTCATGTTCACCTTAGTATCAGAGAAATAGATGTCAAATCTGATGAAACCTTGGGCTGAGACCTACCGAATAACAATAGTGGCATTTCTTCATATGTGAAAAGTACCAACAATCCTCAGTTTATGAATTCTATTTATGAACCAGTTGGTTATGAAGTGGATTGGAAGGATCTCACCTTCGATAACCACATCGCCACAACAGTCAGGAAATCCTTATATGTGGCACACCTCATCACTAAGGGCTTTTCATCCAGAAAAAAAAGGAGGTAATTGTCCCACTGTACTCCTCCCTCATTAGACCCATTATAGAATACAATGCCCCATTTGGTATGTACCTCTCAAGACATCTGCAACAACTGGAAAGGCCGCAGAAATACCTCACTAAAAGAATCACAGGCCTAAAGCAGATGCCCTATGCTGACCATCTAAAAAAAACTCCACCTATACTCTATCACATATCGTCTACTCAGAGGCGATCTCTGCTTAACATACAAGGCCATGTCAAACCCAGAGCTGTTGGACATGCTACACTTAAAGAAATCCCAATCCCTCAGAGACAAACTCTTCAGGGATCTAAATATCATCATCACAATGAACAAAACATGCTGGAGGGATAGGTTCCTGACCCAGAGACTCCCCAGATTCTGGCATAGACTGCGCATACATGTCAAGTCGAGTGCCTCTTTGGCCCTCTTCAAAAGGAACTTTGATGATTGGATGGGAGATAGGAAATTTACCCCAGGAATCACGTCAGTCACCCTGCTAGACAGTGGTCCAGGGAAGTAAATACTGTGAGAAGAAATAGCCAGGGAATTGTTATGGCTAGGCTTGTATAGGCCCTAGGGCCGATAGCCTAGTACCAACCAATGAACCTATGAAGTAGGGAGCATATGTTTAAGTGGGTGAGCTTGTTGGTAACTCCAGTATAGGGAATTGTATCACAGGCCTTTGGCATGCACTTGTAAGAAATTTGGAGAAATCAGCCTTTATCCATGACTTCAGTTCCAAAGAGTTGACTGGAATACAAAGATGGGATCTACATTTCAAAAGCAAATCGATTAGAGCCATGAGATTAGAGGTTACCTACTTCATTATTTTTAACTTTGATTATGATGCATGCTGTGGCCTTGTAAATCATACTGGTGAGACTCATGAGTCTTCAGTTTTCAGAGTCTGTATAACAGACAAACAAACGTCAGCCATTTTGTGAGTTTCCTGTTTTGTAGTGGTACCACTACAGTGCATAGCCTGTAGAAAAGTTAAGACTGAATTGGTTCATGAGAGAAAAAAAATGGTGTGTTTTATTCTGTCAAGGAGAACACCAGCTGTGTTGTCAGAACCCGTGCAAGTGGTTGTGATTTTGTTTTTAGATCGTCTTGACAAGACTTTCTGCAAGGTGAGTATTGGGGAGATAGCTGAACAGTAAAGAGGAAAATACATGGGTATATTGATGAGATAAGATTAAGACTAAAGTTGTCCACAAGAATATTCTGATGCTTCTACAGCAGAATGTGACTCTTCATTTGATAGCACAGTACTGAGTGCTACAATTTAGTTAGAAATGGCTCTGAGCTCTCCCTTCAAAAAGTGGGAAGTTCTAGTTCACAGCTAGCTTTACATATTTAAAAAGTGCACTTGAGATTTCTACTGGCCAAGTCTGGATCCTTTTTATTAGAGGAAGAAGGAAATTTGTTGTACATATCAAGCAAATTTTCTTATCATTCTAAAGTTCATTTAAGTGAAAATTCAACTAAAAGGGTTTATTTTGAATTTCACACAATACTTGCGACAGATAGTGACAGAAGCTAGAATACAGCAGTTTAGGTGTGGGCATTATTCTGAGGTACGTGTATCAACTTTGACTGCAGGCTGGCCAGTGTTATATGACTGATTTTCAACATGGTGTCCATAACAATAAGAGAATGGGTCTGCAGTAGTCTCTAAATGCAGACTGGTTCATAGGCATGGTAGAGCTACTTTTAAGGAGAAAATAACAGCAGCAGGAGTATAGATGGGGTGGAGCAAAGGAGGCAGCCAATCCGAGTGCAAGGTGTTAGGGGGCACGAGCAGTAGATGCTGGTCAGTGGTAGTTCATTTTCAGCATTCTGTTTCTAAATGTTGATATCACATTTGCATTCAGAATTAAGGTGTTAAAGTTTCAGCCAAGCATTCAATTATCATCCACCTGTAGGTAAAAGATATATATAGTACATTTAAGTGAAAGCACATTTCACCGAAAAAGCATTTAATCAAAAAGTGTAGAAGTTATATGTCTGAATGCTGGTATTGTATTTGCAGTATTTGCAGTCATGGCTGAAGCGGAATGGTTTCATCACTCCATGTGACATACAGATTGTATCAAGCTACTTGTTGTATTTGCAGCAAGGGATCTGCTACGATTATTTAGAAAGTAAGGAGGACCTTTTTTTAATCTAGCTATTTTTTATGTTTTGTAATGTAAGCAGCAGAGATATCAAAAAATGTATGTCAAAGAAAAATGGATTTCACAGTTGTGGACATGAACTTTTACTAGGTTGAGATTATTATTCTTTTTATGTCACTGTAGGCTTTGTTCTTACATAATGTTTTGATGTTAATATACAGGTTATTTTGAAAGTAACAGTTTGATTAAATTGGATTTGAAATTTTATATCTGTGTTTGCTGTTCTACAGACTGTAATGGGGTTGAGCAATACGTGCTTCTGGTTTATGCATGCCATTATATAGCTTTAAGAGCCTAAGGAAATGGTAAATATGGGAGCAGTTTGGGGGGCATAGATATAGATGAAGTCTAGGATGGCTGGAGGGGCATATGAAAGAGTGTGAAGATACAGTTCAGTTATATGTAGCAGGCATGTATGTTAGATAAATCCCCCACCAAGGGAAGTTACTGATGATAACAGGAAGGCAACAGTATTAACCTCTGTATACCAAACAAAACAGTCAGCCATGAATAACAATATCTGCTACACTGTACAGAAACAAGTAAGTATCCCTTGTCTTTAAACATTATACTTGACCAGGGAAGTAATTATAAACTTTTTAATTATTTTAATCACCACCTAAGTGCAAAAGATGTCCATTAAGGTGGCAATGGCAACTGATCTTCTAATACAGAGTTATAGTTGGAAGTAAACTCTGCAAGTTTATCACTTTATGAAACAATTTCAGAGCTATCTTTTTATCCCTGACATCCATATGACTTGTCATTGCCGAAAATCACATCTGATGTCCTTTCAGTGAGGTGAGTAACATCATGGACTAACCTGCATGCAACACCTACAGATGAAACAATACAATGGGACTCCATGCAGAAATCAATGTGCAGGTCTTAAAACAAACAAACTAGTAAAATCTTCTAGCAGTTGCCTTTTTTAAATTCTTATTACCCATCACATTGCCTGTTTAACCATAATCCATCCATGATCAACAGCTCATACTTGCTGCATAGTCTGAGGACCAGAATCCCTCATTCTGTCAGCCATCATTAGCTTTTCTTATTAATCCCTAGCACTGCCTCTTGGAGGTTGACCTAAGTGACCATGTCATTGTCATGCCAACTTCTGCATGTTAATACTCTCACCTTCATACTGATGTGGGTTGTCATCACTGGCTTAGGAAACCTAGCCCATTTCTCCTTTTATTGCTGCATTGCCAATAAATCTCTAATTGCTTTTGTTAGAACAGAAAGTGAGCCAGCACACTCCCACCCATGGTATGCAAGTCTGCATTTTGCTGCTAGCTCCAAACCTTCTATTCTCAGCTTTTTCATTAGCTGAGCCACGAACAAACATCAGATCATCAACAGCATAGTCAGACCTTTATCCTTCTATACCACAGGCTGTATCAACTACTTTTCAATCTGCTTTCCTCCCACAATACAATAGTCACTGACTGTATTATAATCATATACCCAACACGTTCACTTTAGGGCATGTGTAATGAAATATACTATGCCACACCATGCATAACAGAAATATAGAAGGATAATTGGAGAAAACACAGGCAAGCTAAAATTACAATTAACCTGAACCATACACTATGCTACCCACTAAAATTGTCCCAGTCCCCTTCAATAAACACACATCACACAAAATGATGTTTGACAACCTTTATTAAACTTTCATAAACATAATTCCATAAATATAACTTTATTGACCAATATTTTAATTTATCACATCATAAACATCCATATAACTGTTAACTAGGTTAGTGTGACCTCACTCACCCTGACCAATCACAGCATAAATATCCATATAACTGTTAACTAGTGCAACATGACCTCGCTCATCCTGACCAAATAAGCAGCGTCCTTACCTCCGCTCACTTACTTACTTATCAAGCAGCGTCCTTACCCCCGCCCACTTACTTACTTGTCAAGCAGCGTCCTTACCCCTGCTCACTTACTTACTTATCAAGCAGCGACCTTACCCTCGCTCACTTACTTACTTATCAAGCAGCGTCCTTACCCCCGCTTACCTACTTACTTATCAAGCAGCGTCCTTACCCCCGCTCACTTACTTACTTATCAGGCAGCATCCTTACCCCCACTCACTTAGTTACTTATCAAGCAGCGTCCTCACCCCTGCTCACTTACTTACTTATCAAGCAGCGTCCTTACCCCCGCTCACTTACTTACTTATCAAGCAGCGTCCCATTGCTCACTTTCATTTCCAACTTATTGAATTAAACATCCAACCAAATAAGCAGAATCCTTACCTCCGCTCACTTACTTTTACTTATGAGGCAGTGTCCATTCACTCACTTTCTTTTCCCAACTCATTGAAATGAAAGTCCAGCACCAGAGGGGAAACAGAAGAGGGACAAGCTTGCCCCTCTTCTCTACCTTCCCAAACTTTATAACCAAACAATCCTTAATGTTCCAAAACAGGGAGGGAGGGCGGGTAGCAAGTTCACACCAAAATGTGATGATTTCTTATCCAGTTACACTCACCTAAAACCCATTAGCCCCTCCCTACACTTACCTAATTTCCTCCCAATCATCCTACTTTCCCATTTAACCCTTTCATCTCCCACCAGTTAGCTTTCTTCCCCTACCCTCTTAAGCCCATTACTATTTCTACATAACCCCCACCTGAAGATGTCCCTGGACACATTGGTTTGTTACCAAACCTCATTTACAAACAAACCAGAAACATGTTACAGCATCAGTCAACAGTAGCTAATCATCATCATCATCATGAACTCAACCTGGATAATCCCATGACCTTTACAGTAAGAGCTACTCTATTAAAAATAAAGAATAAATTGTCCAGGGTGATGATTAAAGCGATCTGTTATGTTTAAGAGTTTATGAATGAAGAAATTGCTTTTTAAATGAGTAACTGTGTAGACAGCATTTGTCTTTCAACAAAAATATGGCAAGAAATATTAATATAAATACTCAATAAAATATTTTTTTTTAGATTACCATATTCACAAACATAGTCCATGGCCCTGTACCTGACAACTGGACTAGACTGACCATTTAGACTTTTGAAAGGCCATGACTTATAGATATTTTAAGATGCAGAAATAGAATGTGCATTAAGGTGTCTACAGCAAAGGTGTCACAGATAAGGATGCAATAAGTACCCTTAATGTAAGATAAGATATAATATGCTCAAAGAACAGTTGACCAGATAGTGCATGTGCTGTGAGGTGGTCTTCAGGGTCAAGTTTTAAATGTAGCATTTGTTAGCAAAGTATTTTGTATATAACTGGAACAGACTCCCCTTCCATGTAAAACAAAGCCTATCCAACTATGTATTCAACTGCAAGTTAGATCTGGGAATGGGTATTAGAAAATTTTATATTCTCCTACTTAAATGCTGATTTTTTTGTAATGACTCATACTGATGAAGGGTGTAGACCCGAAAGCTTTATCTAATAAAGTTCTTGGTGTGGTATCGTGGTTCAGTTGAATTATAGCAGTAACACCTACTGTTGTTTCTACTTGGATATATTTGGTGTATACTGCAGACACCTGGTTATTAAGGAGAGCTTCAGCCTGTGGTGGTTGTGGTGTTTGTTTGGGGAACTTTTGCTGTCTATTCCTGGTGACTGTGTTCAGTGGAATATGGAGATTGAAGTAAGAGAATCCAGTAATTCTGTTAAGAATTTGTTGCGGCTGCATGAGAATCCATTATTAAAAATGGTATATGAAGCGGTCCCTGAGCAACTGACTGTAGACGTAAAGGTGAAAGAGTTTAAGGAACATTTGTTATCTCTGGAGAAGAAAATGCAAACTTATAAACATCTGCAGTGGCAGAGACTGAGTTTTCAGGCATATCTTGAATTGGTTATTGTGCCAAGAGGTTTAAGAATACTAAAGATGCCCTCTTATGGCAATACCTATAATGACTTACTGATGCAATGGCAACAATTAAACCTTAAGCTAAGTGCTGACTATATGAGATTGATGAAAACATTTTTTGAACCTATAGAAAGTAAGCTCATAGAAGAAATTGAACAGCTTGAGAGTATTATTACTAGTTTACCTTGTTTTAATGATTCGGTGGGGCTATATCAGAGCTTCCTAACCCGAATGCATGCATTGGACTCAACATTACAGCAAAGGAAAAGAAATAAATTACATAGAGATATGGGTGATTTTAAGCAGAATCGTATTTTTTCTTGGCCAAGAGAAGAAGGTAATGTAGCAACTTTTAATAAGAAAACATCGGCTACTATGGCTAAAAAAACTGGTCCAGTGGATCAACTTGATGTATTTGAGGAACAGAGGACAGAAGTAACCTCTGCTATACATCATAGCACTGAGCATATAAAATCTGTTTCCAGATCGGTTTCCTTATCTGAAAATGGCAATGTACCTTTAAGTGAAGGAGAGGGCATGGCGCAAAGTCTAACTTCCAGTAATGGCGGGTCCGAGGTTATGAAGGAAGATGCTGTATGTCCCAAAATAAGGGAAGGTATGGCGTCTAGTGCGACAAGCTTGAATAAAAAAGCCCTGCAAATGGAGATAACTTCTTTTTCTCCTTTTTTTGCTGAAGCAGCCTGAGAAGGTTGCTTCGCAAGTACAGTCGAAAGAGTCTCGCTTGCAGTATCAACAGCAGCAGACAGTCCTAGGGAAGAGGAAGAACAACAGTCCGTTGGTGCACAACAAGCTGGTCAAGCGATAGTTAAACCCAATAAAGGTACTGTAAACCTCTTTAAGGTTCCATTGACAGAAGCGCAATTATTATTGTTGAGTAAAGGCTTAAAGTTCATTCCGAATGCAAGGGATGACATTGTACAAGCAATTATAGACCTGAAAATGTTTGTGCGTTTGGTTGGTCTCAAATTGATTTTTAAGAATGATATGTACAAGCCAGTTTGTAGAAAGTTAAGTGACTTCATGCCAGTATTATGCCCTATTTTAAATGCATTTTCCAGTATTGTTGAACGTGAATTATGACTTTACTATAATAGTAGTGCTGTTCGTAAAAGGTTTTATAACATAACTTTTGCTGATGACTTGGCCTTAAGGGAACTACAAGCATGTGATACTATAGTAATACAGCAAGCTGACAAAGGGGGAGCAATTGTGGTAATGGAGAAGGATGAATACTTTGAAAACTTTAAACTGTTATTGAATGATTTAAATACATTTAGGAGAATTCCCCCTGTGGAAGTTCAACAAATAGTAACTGAAGTTAATATGGCTGTTTATGAGCTTCAGATTAATGATGATTTGAGTGTGGAATTATTTAATTATTTGACTGTTCCTTGCCCCAGAACACCTCAAATATATGGTGTCCCAAAAATACATAAAAATATCACCAACCCACCCTTGAGACCTATTGTCTTGGGTGGGGGATGGGTGACAGAACCAATTTCCAAATATCTACAAAATGTTTTGGGGAAATATTTGGATATCTGTCTCACTGTGTTAAAGGATACAAATGATTTTTTAGGTAGTCTTTATAACTGGCAGTTGAGTAATAATGTGGCTGAATATATTATGGTTACTATGGATATCACCTCACTTTTCACTGTCATTCCCAATGATTATGGGGTTAATGCTATACGTGATTTTTTGAATAAGGAAGTGAGGATGATTGGAAGGAGACATTGAGACCATCTGTTCTCTTTTGGAAGTAGTTCTGTTACACAATGTTTTTATTTTTGATGCACAACCTTTTCTGCAGCTTACAGGTGTGGCAATGGGCACTCCCATTGCCAACACGTACGCTAATCTTGTGCTTTATGAGTGGGAGAAGAAAGTTATATTTGACGAAAGCAGTTACTCAAATGAGAAAATGTTCTACAAAAGATTTGTGGACGACTGTTTTATGATATGGAAGGGGTCCCTATTGGAATTGGAAGCTTATGTACAATACCTCAATAGCTCAACTGACTTTCTAAAGTTTAAAATGGAGGCTTCAGTTAGTAGTATGAATTTCTTGGATGTAACGTTGTTTAAGGTTAATAGCAGATTAGAATCTAAGGTGTTCAAAAAAGAGGTAGATGCTTTGAGGTATGTGAATAGGGACAGTATGCATGCTCCACATATTTTTAAAGGAATAATTAAAGTACAATTTATAAGATTGAGTAAGCTGAATACAGTGAGGATGTTTTTTCTGAACAGGTAGAAATTATGTCACTAGACTTTGAGAGAAGTGGTTATTCTAAACATCTGATAAATAAGATAAGGGAGGAAGTAATAGAGGGTAGACAGATTAATTATAGACCAATATTGGTGGTTGGTAATGAGAAAACAAATGATGGTTCACCTGCAGTTGTTGAAACTTTGAGGTATATGACTACATAAAATTTAAATAACCAGAGTGTATGTAATATAATAGAAAGGAATTGCCCCATTTTATTGGCTATGCATGAGATAAAAACAATTGTAGGTGATAAACCAAGGTTTGCTTACAGGAGCTGTGAAGCTCTGAAGCTGAAAATATGCTATAAAGTCTTTCAGGTTAAAACTAAAAGAAAAAATGAATTAGGAGGGACGATTAAATGTTATAATTGTTCCTGTTGCAATGATTTATATGAAGGAGACACTAAATTTCAACATCCAATAACAGGAGAAGTCTTTGCTATAAAAACATTAACTGCTTGTAATGAGGAAAGGATAGTGTATCTAGCTACATGTACTTTATGTACATCGTTCTATGTGGGCAAAACAATCAGAAAACTAAGAGAGAGAATAGTGGAACATAAATCTGAAGTAAGAAGAAAAGTATTGACAAATGCTCTGAGTAAGCATGCCATGGAGAAAGGTGAAAGACATGTTTTTAAATTTAGGGTATTAAGTAAAATGGCAGTGAGTTTAAGGAAAGGTGACATTAACAATTTTTTGGAGTTGAGAGGACTTGAGTGGATTATTAGGCTACAGGCAGATGTACCCCCGGGCTTAAATAATGCGGTTAGTTTAAAGCCAGTATTAGTTAAAAGGCAGAGAGAGAGTCTTTAATAGGTTATGACAAGTTTCTAGAACCTGATGTAGTACACCATAGGATGTTAGATGCTACCAGTGACTTCTTTATTGTGTATAGATATATTAATACTTATATAATGTTTGTATAAGTTATTAATAATTTTTATGTTTTATTCTAAGCAGAAGAGTTTTTATGTAAAGTAAGATTTCGTGTCCCTTTTTTTAGTATTTTTTTATATAGACCTTTATGAGTTGTATATTACTTTTAGTTTTGATTGTTAATTAGGGAGTGGGATGGGCTGAAGCATGTGATTTTATATTCTCCTATTTAAATGCTGATTTTTTTGTAATGACTCATACTGATGAAGGATGTAGACCCGAAAGCTTTATCTAATAAAGTTCTTGGTGTGGTATCGTGGTTCATTAGAAAATTTACCCCAGAACTACTTCTTGCACTACTAATGGACAGAGGGACAGAGCAGTAGTATACCATGCATGAGTCCCCGTAAATTATCTGTAGTTATCCCTGTTATTCACACTATGGTAATATATAATTATTGACCATGTCATGGGTAAGTCCAATTTAACACCAAATGGGACAGGTTAACTCAAGTACACAAAAGGATATTGGCTAGGCTTAAAATGGTTCAGCAAGGGCAGCTATCCTTGTTCTTACTTATGAACCTATGACAGGATACTACATGTAAATGCCCATATGTACCTTCAAATACTAGAAAATGCATTGTTTTAGTAACTAATGATGAATGTTTTACAAATGGTGACTTAATTTAGAATACTGCCAATAGCTTTGTTCTTACAGTGAATGAGAGATGTGCCTGTGCAGAAATTCTTTTGTTGAACCTATTTGTACTCAACAGGCTTATCTTTTTCTGGTTTTGCTGGTACTATAAGCTTCTTTTACATATAATGCAGGATTTCCAGCAAATAGCTGTCACGCATGAGACACTGGATTGGTTGTGGTTGCATCAGTGTGCTTGTGTACAGTGAATGCTACTACAGGATTTGGTATTGCAGCTTATTAGAGCAACTTCTGTCTTGGGCCATTTCATTTCTTCTAAATATGTATTTTTTAAGAGTTATGTTCTGCTGACCAGCACAATGCCTTTACATGTATACTGCACTGATGCCTATTGATTTTTTTTTTTTTTTGTGGTTTGATTATAGTCATAGTCCAGCAAATCTGTACTCTTTTCAGCACAAGCAAATACTCAGTGCTAGTTTTGAAACACGAGCGTGTGTCTGTCATTTAAAAATAGTAACATTTATTAAAATGTCTGAATAGAATTCCATTTTACGTGAAAGGCTAAACAAAATAAGTATGTATCATGTTAACATCATGCTGGGTCATAAAAAATAAAACTCTAAAGTAATTCAAAAAGAAAATGAGTATATACGGTTATATATTACAGTTCTGTATGGTGCAAAAACAGATATTCTCTATATTGAAAACATATGATGTTAAGAAACCTCTAATATTTATTTTGTATCATTTCAGCTGTGTCATGGTTATTTTCCTTATAACACCAAGTTACTTTTCGGTAGAGTAAGGAACTAAGTGATAATGTTTCCATTTAATAATATTTAAATTGTCTAAGTCATGATTACCCACATAGTGAGAGAAAAAGCAAATAGGTTATGTTGTAATTGGATTTATAGTGCTATCCATTTTTTCTGATAAGAATATAATTATACCTGGGTTCTTTGAAGCCTAGTATTTGAAATATGTCTTCTCTCCAGTTATGTCATTAAAAATAACATCAAAAGCAGAAGAATAAATGTGCATAAGCGTATGGGCATGTCTAGATTTAATAACTGAAAACCAATTATTGATGCAAAGCACCTAAGGATAAGCATGTTTTTATTTATGATGAGCTTCCAGAAGAACTCAGTTTCCTTTTTTGTTATAAACTTCATGATTTCAAAATGAGTCAGCTGTTAACTAGCTACTTAAAAATGTTGTCAAACTTCATTGAAACATTCCAATGTTTTAGAAATAAAGTCAGAGAAGTTATCTATATAAAAAGAAAATGTCCATTAGCTTGCATATTATAATTGAACACATAAAAAAAAATATATAGGTTCATAGGTTCATACTAGGCTATCTGCCCTGGGGCAATTATAAGCCTAGCCCGATTCTGTATGGCTTACGCCACCCCTTGATTTGAGTATACTGTGCCCTTTATAAAATTTAGTTTACTGTGCCTCTGTCTAATAGTGACACGGGAGTAATCCCTGGGACAAACCTACGATCCCCCATCCACTTATCAAGATTCTTCTTGAAGAGATTCAGTGAGGTGCTCTGCCTCACATGAACTGGAATTCTATTCCAGAGCGAAGGGAGCCTCTGGGTTATGAACCTGTCCCTCCAGCAAGTTCTATTTATTTCTGTGCTGAGGTTCAAGTCCCTCGAGCGTGTGGCTATAAGGGATTTAGATTTACTGAGGTGGAGCATGTCCATTAATTCTGGATTTGACATAGCTTTGTATGTCAGGCATAGATCGCCTCTAAGTAGGCGGTATGCAACTGAGTAGAGCTGGAGTTTTTTTAACCGAGCAGCATATGGCATCTGTTTGAGACCCTTGATCCTCTTGGTGAGATACTTTTGGGGTCTTTCTAATTGCTGCAGTTGTCGGGTAAGGTACATCCCAAAACGGGCATTGTATTCTATGATTGGGCCTGATAAGGGATGAATAAAGGGGCACAATTACCTCTCTTGATCTAGATGTGAAACCCTTCGTGATGAGGTGGGCTATGTAGAAGGTCTTTCTAACCACTTTGGCAATGTGGTTTTCAAAGGAGAGATTGCTATCAACTTGGGTCCCCAGGTCCCTAATAACTTTCTCTGTACTTAATGGGTTTCTGCCTATGTGGTAATTTGTGGGCACATTGTTTTTGCCAAAGGGTATGACTATACATTTTTTGGCATTTAGCTTTAAACCATGGCAATGGCACCAGTTATCTGTCTCTGTGAGACCTTTTTGAAGGATGTTTGTGTCAGCTGGAGAGTTGATTATGGCGCCCAGTTTGCAGTCAGCTGCGAACTTGGTGAGCCATAGTCCTCCCACGTTTGCCTGTACCTCGGAAAAGTATATACCGAACAAGAGTGGTCCCAGGACAGAACCCTGTGGGATGCCACTTGTGACCGGTTTCGAGTCTGACATGGCTCCAGCAACTCTCACTCTGTGGGTTCTGTCTTTGAGCCAGTTTGTGACCCATCCTGTGACATAGGGGTTTATATTTAAGCTGGATAGCTTATCTATGATGCCCGTGTGGGGTATTGTGTCAAATGCCTTTGCAAGGTCCAGATAGGCTGTGTGGACTACCTTCCCTTCATCTATGGCTTTAGTGACTGTTTCAAAGAAGTCAACCAGGTTCAAAAGGCAGGATCTGCCCTTGACAAAGCCAAACTGGGTAGGATCTAGTGTCTGTACGTCCCCAATGTCTTTGTTTATGAGCTCCATGATGATCCTCTCCATAGCCTTGCAGACTAAGCTAGTCAGGCTTATGGGGCGATAGTTTCCAGGGTCCGTAGAGGCTCCACCTTTGTGGAGTGGGACCACTGTTGCTGTACGCCATTCTGTGGGCACATATCCTGTAGTGGGGCTGAGATTGTATAGATGTTTTATTTGAGGGATTAGTTCCTCTTGTAGTTCATGTAGGATGCAACCTGGGACGCCATCTGGTCCCATGGAAGCAGTGTTTTTTGCTTTGGAGAGGGCAGCCTTCACCTGAGCATCTGAGATGTTTGGGAGGCAGCCCTCTGCCGTGATAGATACTTGCTCTTTTGGGGGGGAGGGGGTGGAGAAGTTTGCACTGAACCTGTCTGCCAGGATATTGGCGATGTCTGTGGGTTCAGTGTATTTTTTGTCGTTTAGAATTAACTCAGAACAAGTCTGGGAGTTGTATCCCAGGTTTCTAACATAACTGAAAAAAGCCTTATGATTGTCTTTGGTGTCCTGTGCAATTTTTCTCTCGAAGCTGGCCTTGGAGGATTTTATGAGGGATCTTAATTTTTTGCTAGTACTGATCAGAGATGCCTTCCCTATTAGGGATTTTGCTCTATCATGTAGTAGCTTCCTCCTTCTGTTGTACAGTTTATTTATGGCAGGGGTCCACCAGACTGGATGCCTGCCTTTGGATGATTGGGTCTTGGTTTTGTTTGGGATAGCATGATTCATGCATTCCTGGAGATGTCCGTAGAATGCATTTATATAGGATTCTGCAGTTTGGGCTGTAGTTTCCACTGGCCCTGGGGCCTTGAAGGATTCCACTTCGGTTTTGAGAAGTGAGAAGTTCGCTTTTGAGAAGTTTTTCACTGTGGTTTTCTGGGCTGGGGGTGGGGACATCCAGTGAAATTAATTTATGGTCTGATCTTACCAATGAGGGATATACTTCTGGTGTGGAGCATAGAGTCTCCATGTTGGTAATGATCAGGTCTAGTATGTTGTCCCCTCTTGTGGGAGTGGTGACTAGTTGTTCCATAGCATTTGAGTTTATAATTTCCAGGAATCTTTGGGCTAAGGTGCTGGGGCTTGAGTAGTGCTCCCAGTCAATGTTTGGGTAGTTGAAGTCGCCCAATATAATGGTGTTCTGAGAGATCTTCATGTTCTCCAATGTTTTCAGGAAGGCCGAATGGGATTCCTGACTTTGAGAGGGTGGTCTGTAGGATGCTATAAACTGAAAAGCAGTCTTGCCCACTGTTAGTTGCACATGGATGGTCTCTGATACTTCGTGCAATGCCACAAACCTGGAGATGTGGATATCCTTGATAAATATGGAAACTCCCCCTCCTTTTGTAGTTCAGTCCGGGTTTTGTGGCCGAAAAGCATGATACCACTTATAGCCTGGTAGTGCTGGGGTGCTCTCTGGAGCCTTGAACCAGGTTTCTGTCACTGCACAGATATTGATGTTCTCCATACTGAGGAGAGCTTCGAGTGCATGCATCTTGAGGTTAAGACTTCTGGCATTTAGCAGCATTACCCTTAGTTTCTTGTTCCTTGTGCTGTCTATGGGGGTGGATTTGACTTTTGAGCCTTGCCTAAAAAAGGCACTATGGGGGTGGCAAGAGCCTTTGCCAATATCCGAAAGCCCAGTGGTGACAGGTGCAAGCCGTCCCTAGTGAAGCAACGTGGCTTGTCGAGCATGTCATCCCAGGCTGACAGACACTGGATCCCCTTTGAATGACACCAAAATTTTAGCCAATTGTTAAAATCGATCATTTTGTCTTTGTACTGTGGCATCATTCTAGGTGAGGGTAAGATGCTGCTCAAGGTCAGGGTCATACCAGCCTGGGCTACATGATCAGAGAGCTCTTCTATGTCTCTTTTCATGTAGTCCAGGGAGGTACGTCTCAGGTCATTCACACCAGCATGTACAATGCCTGAGTCATATTTGTATTTGCTTTGGAGTGACCTGAGTGCTTGTGTTATGTGTCGGATCCTAGCACCCGACAGGCAGCTCACCATGACCTTCTCTTTATTCAGCCTGGTGAGCGGGACGTCAGTGTGTCTGACAATAGAGTCACCTATAACAAGAGTATCAGGTGTGTTATTCAGCCTTAAGGGCTGTGGCTGCTTGGCACACTGACTTTGTGGGTTATGTGTTGTGTGTGTTTTGTTTTGAGGTAGCGTTTGCTTGGATGTCTGCTTTGGTGGTCTCTGTTGCTTAGGTAGATTTTTATTTAGAGCCTCCGAGTATGTTTTTGTGTATTTATGTGTTTGGTTCGCTGATGTGGTGGGACTATGTGATACTGGAATTGTGTTGTGTGAGGTTACCTTCTCCTCCTGACTGGTTACACCAGTTTTGAGATGAGAGAGCTCAGCCTCCAGTTTGGCTAAATAGTTGCATCTCTCACATATATTTGAACCTGTTTGGAGGAGGAGAGGGTTGTCCGTCTACATGAGACAGTTGTAACATTGCCTCAAAATTCCCAGATTCACCAGCTGGACTGGAGAGGAAATGATTGACTGACCTTTGGACATGCTAGAGTAATAGGGAAACTGAATTTAAGATGGACCAATAGAGGACAGGGTAATCGTAGAGAGTATAAGAGTAAGTAGTGCTTATGGTTTAATAGTGCTAACTTGTAGGATTACTTAATTGGACCAGTGAAGGGCCTTAGAATGAGAATATGGTGTTTAAACTGAGAGATAGAGCAGTTCTAAGGGAAAAAGTGAAGAGCAGACTTTGTGGAGCCAGGAATAGTTTAAACCCAATTAGGCGGCGCTGCCCGTTGTTGCGCTATGCTCAAAAATGCGCAAAACCGCGTAAAAGAGGGTTTTAAGAGAGGAAGATGAAGGAGTTTTGGAATTGACCCAAAATGGCAAATAAAACTACAGTTTCAAGTCAGTAACCACTCCCACACGGGCAGGCAGGCTGCTCAATGTTTTTCACTGCCACTGATCAACAGAGAGACTTTCCTTTAGCCCAAGCAAAAAATGGCCTCACAGAAACTTACAAACAGTTCAAGAACAGCAAGCCTGTAACTGAACTTTTTTAAATCTCAGAAAAGTGGGAAAAAAGCAAGATTTTTTTTTTTTTGTTTTTCAGAGATAGCAGAGGTTAACAAGTATCAACAAGTTATAACAGTGCAGTAAATGACCCCACACAAGAGTGCTAGGCCAAAGACAGATAAAATGCAAGTTTTGAGAAAAAAACGATTTTAAAAATAAGTGCAAACAGGAAATTCAGTAAAGAGTTCTAGGTTGTGCTCTAAATACAGTTACTAATGCAGAAATCAAATTTAACAAGCCAGAAAATGCTCAAAATAGGCAGCTATGCAGAACAACTTAGCAAATAAACAGAGGAAAAATACTTCTCAAAAGTGGCTCCTTTCTTCTCTCAGCGTTTTCTCCTCTTGGTGGGTGCTTCACCAACAGCCAACAAGCCTGAAAAGATGCCAAAACCACGAGGCAACCAGGTTTTAAGAGAGGAAGATGAAGGAGTTTTGGAATTGACCCAAAATGGCCAATAAAATACAGTTTCAAGTCAGTAACCACTACCACAGGGGCAGGCAGGCTGCTCAATGTTTTTCACTGCCACTGATCAACAGAGAGACTTTCCTTTAGCCCAAGCAAAAAATGGCCTCACAGAAACTTACAAACAGTTCAAGAACAGCAAGCCTGTAACTGAACTTTTTTAAATCTCAGAAAAGTGGGAAAAAAGCAAGATTCTCTCTCACATTCTCTTCCCCCATATATATAATTTATTTATATTTGTTTACTGGGGTACTGCACTGTTCTCAATTGACTATTTCCAGGCATAGCGTAGATGAATGAGATCACATTTGAAAGGAAAAATATATTTTCAGATACAAGAATATGCTAAAAAACACACACCCACACACACACACACACACACACACACACACACACATATATATATATATATATATATATATATATATATATATATATATATACACACACACACACACACACACACACACACACACACATATGTATGAGTGTGTATATGTGTGTGTATATATATATATATATATATATATATATATATATATATATATATATATATATATACACATACATATTTACAGAGGCAAAAATATGCTGTAAAATTTAGTTCAAGAAGTAGTTAACAATGTCAAAACTGCATGATTTGAAAATGAGTCAGCTATTCACTAGCTACTTAAAAATGCTGTCAAGCTGCATTAAAACCTTATAATCTTTTAAAAATAAAGTCAAAGAAGTTACTTATATAAAAAGAAAATGGAATTATGCTTATGTAGCCATAATGACTGAGATGTTTTATAAGATGTAGCCATAATGACTGAGATGGTTTTATAAGATGTAGCCGTAATGACTGAGATGGTTTATGCTACAGGGATAGTAGTATATCATTAAATAGAGAAGTATGAAGATATTACCAGAGGCAAGTGAGAAGAGCTGCAAGAAAGGTCATGGGGGGAAGAACGAAAAAAGATGTGAGAGACATGCAGAGGGAAAAGGTGTAAAAAGGAGAAGTGCGGGAGATGTAAAGAAAGGGGGAAGCAGGATGAATGAGAGACAGGAAGTAAGGGGGATGACAAGAAGAGATAAGGAAGGGTGAACATGAGACATAAACAGGTATGCAAGACAGCTGCTGGGTGCATATAATGTGACCTGAGTGAGTGCAGCTGCACTTTGCTTGAGTGAAGAGATGTTCCTTACTTGAGCTGTTGTATGAAGTCTGGGGACTTTCTGATGTTACTGAATGAAAGAGGAATGTAGTCCCATTGTTTAAGTGCTAGGATAGAGACTGCACAATGAGTGCAATAAAGTTTACTTTTTGGAGTTAATAGGGTGGGTTCAGATTGAAAGATTACCCCTGAGATTACATGCGGGAGTTTTGATGAAAAGAGTATGAGTGAGAGGGGATGATGTCTCAGGAGAAACAGCTTTGTGAATTAGTGACCCTTGCAGGAGGTTGGTTCTCAGATGTGCTGGGACCCATTTAACTTTGATGAGAGTTTGGCAATGGTATTCATAATGGGGGAGTTAGTAATGATTAATGGAGATAGTCTGTAAGGTGGTGGCATTTTCTATAAGGCTGCAGCTATAATGGGTAGTCCCCCTGCTGCTACTGTTTTTTGGAGTAAAGTAGAATATAATAATGATGTTACTAGACAGTTAAATGATATTCAAACCTATTGTAAAATTTCATGTAATCCTGTTCCTACGTTCAAGTCGTATATTGACAGATTTCTGACAGAAGCAAAGAACACTGGCCTAACTGATGAAAATTTGGTTAACCGGTTGAGTGTGGATGACCCCCAGTTGCCTTACTTTTATTTGCTACCAAAGACTCACAAATCTAGGAATAATCCTCCAGGTAGGCCTATTGTCTCTGGTATTGGCTCAGTTACTGAATCTATCTTGGTATATTTAGAGATGAAATTGAAACCTTTGTTGTCATAGGTTTGCGCCATATTAAAGACACAAATTAATTTTTGGTATAGCTGCGGTGGTGGTGCTGCGGTAGAGTTGTCGACTCACAGCAAGACATTGTCCATTCAATTCTCAGCTAAAGCGTCTTCTGTGGGGAGACAGGCATGAAGGGACGTACCTTCATAGAGGGTTGTGCGTCAGGGCTGGTAACTTGGCACGTAAAAATCTTCTACCAATCATTAGCGGACCGGAGTTCCGCTGTGGTGATCTCTAACCGGGATAAGCCGAAAGACACAAACAAACTGATGAAGTACAAACACCACCTAATGCTAATTTGAGCACATTGGATGTGCAGTCTCTATATACAAATATGCCACACAATGGTGGTATTGAGGCAGTAAGGTTTTGGTTACAAGAGTCCAATGATTGTTCTGAGATAGAAATTGACTTTTTTGTTGTCACTTTTGAGATTGGTTTAAAACATAATGCCTTTATGTATCTGGGGGACTGGTATCTACAAATCAAGGGTACTGCTATGGGTGCCACTTTTGCACCCATATAAGCAGGCCTATTTATGGGTTATCTTGAACATAAATTGATTTATGATATTGCTAATCCTTTTCTTAAATACCTTAATATGTGGCTGTGCTACATGGATGATTGTTGGTGTATTTGGAATGGTCCTGTTCCTGTCTTTCATGATTTTGTGAAATATCTCAACAATAATGACTATGGTATTGTATTTGTGGGCAAAATACAAATGCTTAATCTTGGTTTCCTAGATGTCAATGTTTCTAAGATGATTGGTGGCACTTTGGCTACAAGTCTATATCGTAAACCGTTTACTAAAAATTATATCTTGCTAGCCTCTAGTTGCCATTCTGCATACATAGTTAGGAACATACCAAAAGCACAATTTTTAGGACTACATAGGATATGTAGTTCTGAACAAGATTTTGACACTGAAGCCCACAAGATGAAACACAGATTTTTGAGTAGGGGATACAATGTCAGTAAAGTGGATCAGGCATATGGAATAGCACATGAAACCAATAGGTGTGACATATTAAAATCTAATGTTAGGATGATAGAGTTATTTCAGATTTAGGTCCCAGATTCATCACTACATATGATACCAATACCTTTAAGATCAAAGAAGTTATTAATAAGTTTTGGGATATTTTGAAATCTGACCTATTTTGGTCAAATTTTAGGAGATGGTTGTACCTTCGGATATAGGAAAGGCAGGAATATTGGAGAATGTCTATCTGGTTTAAAAAAGAGTAGGAAAGTAATTGTGGGATCAGGTACAGTGGCACCTCACTGTTGTACTTTTTGTGGGAATTGCACTTATTGTAAAGTTGTATCCAAAACTAAATCATTCACCTCCAGCAATAATAATAAGGTATTTGATATCCATTCTTTAATTACCTGTCGTACGGAATGGGTAATTTATATGGCAGTTTGTCAGTGTGGAGCATTCTATGTGGGACAAACATCATGGCCATTTAAGCATAGAATAGCACTACATATTAGTGATTTGAATTGCAAATGGAGTAGAAGTGCCCTCTATAAACATATGATGGAACATAGGGGCTCACTTCATTTTTATTGGTATTGATAGTAATGATAGTATAAAAGGGGATGATATATCGGATGGTAAGAAACAGAGGATTTTAAATCAAAAAATAAAAATATGGATCATTAATTTGTGGACTTTGTTTAAACCAGATTTAAATGAGAGTTTCTGATGGAATTCAAATGTATTTTCATGTATAGGTATATTATAGGGTCTATATTAAATCAGCAAACACTTAAAAAAGTGAACATTGATTTATCGACCCTATGTAAGTGAAAGCTTAAAATCCCGAACACTTAGAACAGCAATTGTTTCCCCAGGGAAAAAAAAATCGCTGTTCCAAAAAAGAAAAAAAAAAACTTTAAAACATTACATAAAGTGGGGGGCTTCACCCCCAAAACCCCTACTTAAATATACCAACTCCAAGATCGCACTACATTGACGAAAACAGCAAAATAATGAAGGCAGCCAAGCGATTTCTTTCCCAGGGGAAAGAATTGGCTTATATGCTGTTTCAGTATTTTGCTGTTTCGTGCTTTCAAGTTCGATCAAGAAGCATTTGAAAGAATGCATCTTTGATCATATAATAGGGAACCTATTTTATATATACATATATATATATATATATATATATATATATATATATATATATATATACACACACACATGTTTTTCTTTTACTTTTTCAGTTACATGTCTTTTCTATGTGTATTTTCTTGACTGCATCAGGCTCTGTATTGGATTTTTTTATATAAGAACAGTGATTGGCTTACTTGCAATTACACACTGAAGACGACAGAGGGGGAAACCAGTCTGTGTTTCCTGTTCTTAGCCAATGACTGGTGAGTAAGAGGCCTGGTTCAGACAGCTGTACTGCTTTCTGCTGTCTTATGTCACTGTTTGAACATTTTTTGTGGCTATATTATATTTTGGAATAAAACGACGATGGATTATTGTGGTACATTGTGGATTTATACTGAATCAAGCATTTTTTTATGGAGTTTATAGTGCTGAATTACATGTGGAGTGTTTGTTCTTATCCATTTGCATTGTTTTCTGGGGTGTGTACCATAACTGTTAGAAGTGTATATATATATATATATATATATATATATATATATATATATATATATATATATATATATATATATACACACACACACACACACACATATATATATATATATATATATATATATAGATATATCTCGGTATATACATTTATATGTGTGTGTATGTATACAAACACAGTTTCATTATGTTTTGTTCCACATTACTTTCAAAATTTTGGGGTGTTGCAGTTGGTCAAGACAGGGTTTTGATAAGTGCTAGAATTGTGGACACACGCACACCTGCACACATATATATACATATATAGACATATACCAAATACAAAGGAGGAAAAACACAGTGCCAAGACACTAAAAACCAAAGCTTGAAATAACACCAAAAACATCAAATGACACTGCAGAGAAATCCAGGATATCACTCTGAGATGTCCATAAAATAAAGAAATATTATTTATTAACACAAGTACAAAATATTACTAAAATGAAACACCTTAACTTAATCATCACATTTTTCGTCCTGAAACAAAAGACTTCATTAGATAAAGATACCAACTTAACCATACCAATATAAATATTTAAACTAATCAATCAGTAAAGACAAATTGAAACAATTAAAATTTAGTTAAGACTAGGTATCTGAATTTGAAGAAACAAATGTAACAAAAGCTCATACATAAAGGAATAAGTTCAAATACAATTAATTGTGGTACCCTAGCATGATGCCAACATATGGAGGAACAGTAATCTTATTATATAATACAAAAATAGCTATTGGGGGTGTGGGTGAATACCCCACATCAGAGGTGCAGGGGATCTTGCTTTTGCAAAAACAAAGGTGAGTGTTTAGGAGTACTTTTGAATATTTGTGAAGTAGTCAGTATTTTCACCAGCATGTGAGTGCTGACAATGTCCTCATTCAGTTATTTAGAGCATATTGACATTTAGCCAAAAAAATTAGGTGTTACAGGAAGATTTCGTTGAACAGTAAAATTGTAGAATTGTGTATTCTCAGAAGAATGGTAACTGGGAGTGGAGAGTAATGCAAACATTTTAATTAGTAATAAAAGTTTCAAAATTTCTGTTTAATATGTGTATGTAACAGGGTAGTGAAGGGTCTACTGTGTTGGTTTGACTGGGGAGTGCAGTGGCTTGTGTAGTGGTACTATTAGGGAAAATGTGTTTAATACCCTAAAGTACAGGCATCAGGTAGGTGCAGGGGTAGACTTTAGGTTAGCAGATGAGTAAGGTGGTGTAAAGGGGCATTTCTTTTTCAGTTGTGGTGACTCTTGCTTGGAGTCTGCATGTCCATAATGTATCTGCTTGAGGTTTCTCTTGGGGATTCAGTTTCTTTCCATCTCCCAAAGACATGCTGTAGGTTGATTATCAATCTTCTAATTTGCCCATAGGAGGGTGCATAATGTGTGACTGAGTATATGTGTATGTGTGCATGTATATTCTGAGACAGATTGGCACCCTGTGCAAAATGAATTCAAAGGCTTATGCTCAGTGGATGTTTGCTGCTAATAACATACTAAGTTACATAAACACTATCAGCTTGAGTGACAAGAATAATACCTTGGAAAGATCTTTTCGGAATGCTCCAAAGCAGTTGGCTAGCAGAATTATTCATGCCAAACAGCTGTAAGTTTATAAAAACTGCTAAAGTAGATTTCTTTTGATTGAGGAAGAAATTCATTAACATATTATATCATTCTAACCTATAATATATTCTACTACTAGAGCTCTTTGTTCAAATACATTTTGTGATTGAGACTAGAGTGATCATTCATGAGGCTGATATGAGGTTTGTAAGCAAAACAGTAAAATAAACGGGTACACAGACTAAAAGGAAAAGGTTAGGAGACATTCCTCCTGTGAAGAATCAGCTTTATCAGTAAAGAATTAGCAACATAGACAAGACACCTTATATAATCCTAACCCCCTATCATATAAGACATTAAAATAGCACAATATTGTCCACTACAAAACATTACATATCCCTTGTCTTGAAGATTGTGATAATTTAGATGGCAGTGACAATGTCCTAGAATATGACATCTGAACTAAAAACACAGCAATGTCATGGCAAGGCTCTGGGCACAAAGTTTAATGCTTTTGTCTATATGATATCTTCACAAAAGTTAATAATGTTACTTTACTAAGAATTTTTCAGATGGGCATATGACAATTTTCAGAAAATCCAAATGGTTATTAGCATATTTTCATGTCTAAATGACAACATGTTCTCATCTGTCATCTGAATGGAAATCTAAAAATAATTCTGTGGAAAGTCAAATAAACTAGAAATAATGACAGGAGTTTTACTATAGTATAATTCTAAATGTTTTCCTCCACAATGACAAAAACAATGAATGTGATTTTATAACTTTACATTGTTCTTTAAGAACTGAAGACATGCCTTTATAAAAAGGTAATGCATTCTTATAAAATACAGATCAAGATTGTCTCAAAAGTAATAACATTAAATGAGAATAAACCATCTGGTGGTATAAATGTGTGAATTTACTTTAGTAACCTAAAAATCCATTGAAAATGTTTGGCTCTGTGGAGCAGACAGATATTGCCCTGGCCATCAGATAGTTAACCCAGGTTCATTTAGCTACATAGACAAAGAAAGATTTCAGGAAGAGTTTCATGGTAATGGGCTGAGAATGACATTGGAAGTGGAGAAGGTGGAAGTTATGAGAACAGTTTTGTATTTACATACGCTGAATTTAGTATATTTATTATTTGACATTTAAAATATGTGTTTAATAACTAAGAATTTATGGCATTGTGGTGGTCAGATAGTATTTTATATATGTTATATATATAGTTCTGATTGGATTTATTCTTTTTAAAACTTGGGTTGCTCTTTGTAAAAAGATCCCAGGGATTCATTAACATCATGTACACATCACCCAATAACTAACCATATCAGTCGTGTTCACAGCAAAAACAGCACTGCTAGTCAGATAAGCAATAAGTCATGGCACACAGCACAACGAGAAGCCTGACCTCTTGCTCACAACACAGGCACATGGCCACATTATACTAAGAAAGTGCACAGCCAAATGTGTATGTATGATGTAAACAAAAGAGTGCAATGACACTCAAGTGTGTGTGTGTGAAATCGGCAACATCAGGCATACATGAGCAAGGAAAAGCCTAGCAGCAGATGGGCAAATGAGGTTTGGCAACAAACCAAGATGTCCTGAGACATCTTAAAGAGGGGTTAGATTGATATATTAGTGGGAGTTAAGTAGGTTGGGGAGGTGAAAGGGTTAAATGGAGGGAGGATGATTGAGAGGAAATGAAGTAAGGGTGGGGAGGGGATTAAGGGGTTTAGACAAATGTAGCTGAGTACGTAATTACATTTTGGAGTGAACTTGCTACATGGCAGGTTTATGTGCGAGATGACCTGTGGTACTGGTGTGGTCAGGTAGGCCGTGGATTAATGGATGTGTGCTTGGAGGAGGTGGGGGGTTGGATGCTTTCCCCCCCCAAGTTGTATATAGAGTACAGTTTTGTTGGAGGTGGTGCAGTGATGGGTGCATGACAGATGGTTGGGCAATGGTTGTTTGGTTGAGGGGGTGCATATTGAGATTTTACAGAATATTCCATATTTGGAACTTCAGCAAATGTGTACAGTTGGAAAGGGGGCCTTCTCGTGCTGCTGGATTTTTCCAGGGGGCCTTGTCAGTGGGGTTGAGACCTTAGGTAACAGTGATGTGATGGGGTGAATTCAGTACCTGGAATAATGGATCCTGCCAGAGGTGTTGGTTGGTGCTTACTTTCTTGTACTTATTTGGTCCCATTGTCATTGGTGGGGGGTTGCAGGCTGTTTGGGTGAGGGGCTCTGTATCTTTATTCTCTCATCTGGACTTGGGCTCAAAAGGGATGGTGGTGGGTGGCCACATTCATTCTGAGGTAGTTTTGCAGCTGAAGCCATGGCTTTTTGCGGGCTTGAGTAAGATTGATTAGCATCTGTCACTGCACATGTGAAGTGTCACTCCACATGTGAAGTGTGCTGGCTGCCAGTTGTAAGAGGGTACAACTTTTCTACCAATCGGATTTTGAACCAGGGTATTGGAGTACCATTTCTGTTCACTTCATGTCTGACCCTGCCAAAATAGATGGAGGGAGGTGGGTTAATTTTCTTCATTGTAGCAGCCGGGGCTGATACCGTGGCCGGATGGCATAGACATTTCGAGGAGTTTGTGTTATTTGGCAGTTCTCTGGAGTTGCTGGTGGCTTGCGCGTTAGTTATATTTACAACTCAGATGCTTTACTCATGTTAGGAGGCCTCCAAGTAATCATTTTTTTTCCATGTAACGTAGCTTCTGCAAGTAACGCCACTCTCAGTGCATGTGCATAGTGGCATTGACCTTTATTGGGAGAGGGCAGCACCTCATGTCAGTTGGGGTGGCGGCTAGCTCAGCGGTGGTTGTTTCACAAGCTGTGGGCACCCACTGTGTAACAGCTATGATGGGGCCTTGCTGTGTTGCCGGCAGTTTTCATTTCATAGATGTGTGCCTATCAACTGTACAGATATTTGCAGAATCCGGAGGTTTCAGTCACTGTGTCTCCCCATTGTGTCAGGCTTGATTTCTTCTGCTGGGAGGTTGAGAGGTGGATCTATCTCTTTGGTGGCATTTTTTTTTTCACTCAGTATGCTTGTTTTATATTCTCCTCATTTTGTTTGTGGAAATATACAATACAGTTTGTGTGTGAGTGCATTGTTGAGTGCTGTTTTTGGGTAGATTAATTTTTCATTTTGTCTCTTTTGGTTACTACACAGAGAGTTTGGGAACCAATAGTGTGACATAATCACTGTATTTTGTTGTGTGGTTGATGGGATTACATGTCTGCTACTAGGCCCTTTCCCCATGTTTGCACAGGGTGGAAGGTGTGTTATGGAGAATCAGAATCAATGGAAATGCATTGGCCCATGTGATGCACCCCAGTATAGGGTGTTCTGTTTGGGAAGCCTGACTGGAGATGCCCTCACCCTTGCATACCATTGCAAACCATTGATTAGCCTGGATTATAAAACAGTGGACAGACAGCACATGGCAATGTTCTTGGCAGTGTTGATCTTTCTCCACAAACAGCCAGAGTGAGTAAAATGAAGTGATTGCTCAGATGATGGTAGTGCACAGGGTGGTCACCATTTGTGACTTGAGCTTGCCATTTGGCCTTTTCTACAGCTAGCTGAGCAGTGGCATCTGCTCTGTGTTGGTACTGCATCTGAGGGTGATGGTAATAGGGGCAGTGCCAGCATGAGGGCTGCTTTTCTGGTGGTTGGGTGGCATGCTAAAGGTAAACTGACTATTGGGGTTATTAGTAGTTGATTTTGTCACTGTTTGGTTTGATGGAGTGCTTCTTTAATCTGAAGTGATCGCACAATGATGGCTTGTAGGAGTGAACAATGCTGTAATTTAGATGTTTCAGGTAATTTTTAGGATGTACTTGTTTGGACATTGGTGAAAGTTGCTTGAGGGGTGTTGGACAATCTTAAATGTGGGTTCTCAGAGGTTAAAAAAAAACAAAACAAAACTTGAAGTTATATGTAGCGAAAATGGGTTGCCACTGTGGATATAGCATATTATTGTGTCAGAATTCCACATGATAAGGGGTTATCTTGTTGTGTAGCATCAGGTCTTATTTTATGGAAGTGGTGTTGAAGGTGTTAGGGCCTGAACCATTTGCCTATTCGCGGGCTGTAAGGTATTTGAGGTAAGGATAGAATTGTGCATGCGTGGTGAGGTTTGTAGTCTGCAGCTTTAGTTATTTCAATAAGAAGGAGGTTGCGGTTTTCTGGTAATTAGTGGCCACTCTTTAAAGACTGCAGTCAGAAAATAGACAGACACTTCAGTTTCAGATTTCATACCCTGAGAAAATTCATGCCAATGTAAACTGGTTAGCAATCGTTTTTTTTTCAGTTGGCAAGAGCAATATTTGAAATTGTTAGGTGGGGTCTTTTTCCCACTGTTACTTATGACTTAGTCTAGAATTCTTACTATAGGAGGTTGAGAGGTATGGGTACACTGGTTGCTGCATTACTCTGTTAAAGTGGTAACCCCACTAATTGTATAGAATAATTAATTATCTAGTTCTTCTGCCTTTGCCTCAGTTACTTATGGGTTGTCCACATATGGAGTTCATTATTTAGTGTTTAAGGGTAGGGGCAGAGTTGCTGCTAGTGTGCTAGAGGAGTCACACATGGTGAATGATTCTGGGAGTGGTGTGCAGTCCATAGAGCAGCAGTTTCGCTGGCTGGAGAGCAGTTGTGTGTATACTGGGGCTTCGTTGTACCATTCATCTGTACAGATTTTCATAGAATGTCCAGATTTTGCTTCATATTTGGTTTGTTTCTTCATAGAGTTGTGGTTTGGCAATTAGGGGCAAAGTAATAAAGACTGAAATTAGAAAAGGACAGACATTTGGGTTTCTTACATTACACCATCAGAGGATGCCTTGGTCCCTCTTTATTTATGGCTTATGAACACTTATTGTTCTAAGAGGTTGAGAAGCAGGGGTTTTGCCCAGATCACTTGGGCTACGAAGTTGTGAGATATGTGTGTTTTAGAGCTTTTTCTTGTGTCATCGCCTGCAAGCTAAAGGGAGAACAAATGGGCAGAACGTGGTACATATACTGATGGCATATTATGGCATATTAACAGCCTCGACTGGGGAAATTAAGCAAGCTATATATATTCAAAAAAGGTGGGGTTAGAAAAGAGTAGAAGGGGAGCTCTAAGTCAAAATTACATTGGAAAGAGTTGAAGGGAGGAATATGGTGGGTGGGTCCCCTTGTTAGCACTCACTGTTAAGATATTTGGTTTGTGCCAGTGAATTTACAGTTTCTTTTATTTTACAGCCCCTTGTTTTGGTCATTAAGGCATATTGGAGCACTGTGTTCAAGTAGTGTGGGAGGTGATTATTGTGTTGGAATGTGGGGAAAGTAAGGAAGCGGTAGGTGGGGGGCAGGGTAAAACTGTCGGGGATGATTTATGGGGAGTGTGGGGATCTCACAAGAGGAGTAGTGTCATGACATTTGTAGGAGCACAGGAACTTATTAGGCTAAAGCCCTAGGGTCTCGCAAGCCGGCTGAGTTCAACCATTGCTTTCACATGGTTGGAACCTTGGGGTGATTATAGTTACTCATCCAGTTGCTTAAACCATATTTAGGGGAAGGGCCAATAATGTGTTTTGCTTGACAGGATGCTGGAGTTTGTTCCTAACGTGTGGTATCTTTGGAGTGACAAATTTGCCCCGTGAGTTGCTAGTGTTAATTTCACATACCAGGTTAAGGTTTTACAGAGTAGCACAAGGATCACTTCACTTGTGGTTTGTGTGAATTTTGTAGGTAGGGTTTTAGGAAGCATGGTAGGTAGGTGGCTGTTTTAGGGGTAATTTTAGAAACTGACTGCATTGTTTACACAGGAACTAGAAGGTTTAAGGGAAGCTTGGTTGCAGGATACTGCAGACATAGACCAGGTTTTAATTCCTTACTAGAGGTATAGGTAACATAATGGAAGAGAACCTTCGAGGAAAAGGGTAGGGACAAGCAGTGGTCAGTGATGGTTAGTAGTTTGAGTGTTCTAGCTAGGATGGTTGCTAGAAAGAAGTGAGCGGAGGGTTGAGGTTCTGAGTGGGGTGGTTTGGGTGCTAGTCCTGATTTCCATTTGATAATGAGTGAACTGGGGGTGTTTAAGGTTGGGCACATAGAGTACTTCATTGCTGGGCATAGGTGAGTTTTCAGGAACTAGGTCAAGGGGTTCTGGTTTTCTGGCACTTAGTGTTAGGTCATCAATGTTTTGGAATTCGATTATTCCCTGCAGTAATCGGGTTACTGCACATCCAGAGCTGTGTGATTTGGTGGGCTAATGTTATATGCTATAGTTGACAGGGTCCTGTGTTCAAGATTTGCTAAGGGTTTTCTTTGACTGGTTGCAGATTTGTGTTCAAAGAGTTATAGTTACTGTGGCATTTGTTATGGCTATAGGTTGTCATTCTGGAGAGGTTGAGCCATGATTAGTGGCTTGAAGGAAGTGGACTAATAGGGAATGTATTCTCTTGGAGTGGATGTCACAGTGGTACAGTGGGGTCACAGGTAATAGTACTTTAGTTAGTTTCATTAAGGCGTGTTTCAGTGCTGGTATGCCAAGGTGTGGGGTTTGATGACAGGGTTCTAATGTACTTTACAGATGATGGGTACACTAAATAATGTTTGGCTTAACCCTTCCCTTTACGGGAGGTTGTTGGTTGAACAATTTTGGGTAGAAGGGAGGGAGAACAGCCTGGTACGGCTGGTTGGCAGAGAAGAGGGACAGGCTTGCACTCTTCTGTTCCCCCTCTGGTGTCTGGATGTTCACTTCAAGGACTTGGGGAAAAGAAAGTGATCAGCTGGAGGAAGTTTGCTAAATAGATAAGCAAGCGAAGATAAGGACACTGCTTATTGGTTGGAAGGTAATTCAATGAATGGGATATGAAGTGAGATGGGACGCTGCTTCATAAGTAAAGTAAGTGAGCAGAGGTATGAACACTGCTTACTGGGTCAGCATGAGTAAGGTCATGTCATTCTGGATTATTTGGTTGGCTGGGTAATTCAATAAGTGGGATATGAAGTGAGTCTTGAACGCTGCTTTATAAGTAAAGTAAGTGAGCAGAGGTATGGACGCTGCTTACTGTGGCAGAATGAGTAGGTACTCTGTCCTGATTAACATTATAAGGATGTTTATGCTGTGTTTACAACCAACTATACTATGTTCAGTTGTAATTAATAAATTTGGTGATCAAAGCTATGTTATGGAAGTTTTAATAAAGGTTGTCAAATGTCTTTTGGTGCGATGTATTTATTGAAAGGGATCGGGGCAATGAAGTTTGATAGTTGTAAAGTTTATTACATGAAATTATGGACATTATGAACATTGGTGGCAATGGGATTTGTGTTAAGAAACAGTCATTAAATGGACATCATAAAAAAAGTGTTGTAGGACAATGAGGACATTATGTATTTGAATTGTACACAGACACATCTCAAACTCCCAGTCCAGGAATAATGGACACACACACACACACACACACACACACACACACACACACACACACGCACACGCATGCGCACGCGCACACACACACACACACACACACACACACACACACACACACGCACACACACACACACACACCAATAACAGTTGTGGCCGCAGAATGCACGTTGTGAAGAATATGAATTGAGATACAGAAAAGCATTCATTAGTGACTACAATCTTCAAGGAAATGCCAGACAATCACCAAGCAGGTGGAGCACTATATAAGTTATTACAATGCATAAACTAGGCAAGCTGTGAAAATCATAGCAGGTGAGATATATGTGCACAGGAGATATGGGGCATGTCATCAAACCTGTACTGTGATGGGGATCTTGTCAGAAAGCACATATATGGAATAATGTCATCAGGAAGTACATATGTGATAGTATATGACCACATGTAAAACTATGCATAACAATCCCTATGAAAGGGTCATATCCAAGGAGTGTGTAACACAACACATCAGTGCAGAATGTCAACTGATATAGCAAAGTCTTTCATCTACAGCTTCAATGTACATTGGATAGAACTGGAAAGGCTGCCTACCAAAGTCACAGTGAAATGACGTGTGTGCTAGTTACTGCTGCCACAAAGCAATGTGTACAACAACTGTGTGAAACTAAACATTTTAACTTTGTGTGTAATTATTATTGGAAAATGAGAAAGGAATCGATCATTGTACAACATTAATTTTTGGAACATGCTGCTCAACATAACTCACAGATATTTGTGGAAGCATATCGGGCTTACAGTGAACTGTGCAAGCTGCAAGAGTTGACTGAATGTGAAATTTGTACAAAGACATTTATCACTCTTGTTGTCCTTCAGGCATCGGCTGTAACATCCATTGCCTGACATTTGAGTCATGTATCCAAAGTGAAATTCTTAACAGCTGTATCCAGAGGATGACAAATAAGAATCATCATTGCCAACCAGGACATTGCTGCACATCCCTGTAAAGATGCTACCTAAACGTTCCCTACGTATATCTTGATTATATTGTGCAAACCTGTTATAAATACACATATAAACAGTCCCTATATATATCTTGATTATATTGTGCATAGCTGTTATAAATATTGTCTTCCTGTCGGGCGCTCTTATCATCTAGCCCTAACTTGTTTGCCGCTTAACTACGGAGGTGAAGACCTATTTCTTACACTGCTCGTTTATCAGGTGTGTTACCCAGAGTCACTACTCTGTAATATACACTTGCACCTCCCTAATTAGCTGCTTAACTTTCACTTAGCCCCTAACTTGCTTGCCGCTTAACTATGGCTGTGAAGACTTATGTCTTACACTGCTTGTTTGTCAGGCATGTTACCCAGAGTCGCTACTCTCTAGTTTACACTTGTACCTCCCTAAATTTAGCTGCTTACCTTCATTTATTAGCCTAGTATTTCCCTTGCATTTTCCTTGAAAAGCGACTCATTCCCACCTTACCGGGACAAAGTAACTGTATCACTATAGTACTCAATTGAAAGCGGCCAGTCTGAAGGTAAGCGATACAGTCCACCAGGCCAGTGATTAATAACAGTTTCACAGCTGTTTGTTTTACAACTCTGTATTCCTAGACTACTCCCTGTTATAGCCTGTCCATTTCAATGCATGCATAGAAGGGCGCACTCGTTTGTTATCTCAAAAGGAACTTGTTTGATTATTTCTGCCTATACTTCCTAAATTGTGCTTATTGAGATTGGATGTGTTTCACTACGTAGGGCGTATGTTTTAAAATGCTGGCTAACTTGTTTAGTGCAGAATTCCACTCTTTCTGTATGTCTAACACTGTCTACTCTGATTGGAATTGTAGCCTTTGATTTGTTATGTATCACCAATACTGATTATTTTGTGTTTGTTGTATAACAGTGGCTGTTAACCTGGTCTTTTGTACTATCATACTGAAGCCTCTACTATTTTTACTTTAACTTACTGTAATTTCCTCTTCTCCTCCCACTACTCTTCCTATAGTCTATATTTCTTTTAAACTCACCCCCACTTCATAACACCCTCTAGACTACCCCTCTCTGCCTCTACCATACAACCCTACTGCTGTATTTCCTTCTGAACGACTGATTTCTGTCTGCATATCATTAATTATTACCTTTCTCTCCTCTTACAGCTTGCTATCAATCACTTACAAGTTACCCCAGACAGATTATCAGACCAACATTGTTCCTAGGTTCCCTACCAGTAAGAACCTCATCTGGGACCATGTGGTACTTCGGGCAACTGTCCTACCTCCCTGCAAGAACCATATACTAAACAGTGTATTTGTTGTTATTATTTGTTTGGTTGTTGTTATAGTGTGACCCAGCGTGCGCTAGCCAGCAGCCCAGCACTGACCCAATCCTCTCTTGGCCCCATAGACCCCTTCCCTTTCTTCCCCTCCTAGTGCTGCCCTGACTATCTGTAATTACCCATTTGGCCAGCAGATGGCAGCACCCCTCCATTAACTATCTTTCTCTTCAATGTGATAAGCTCCAACCTTATAAATAAAAGCTAAACTTTAGACTAGCAAATACAATCTCTGCATCTAGAGTATCCTATATTTCCTTCCACCCTTGACTCACCACCCTGTCCCTAACCCTAGTGACTACTTACCTAAAGTTTCTTACCTCGTGTCTCTTTCTCCTATCCTTACTGATTGTTTTCCATAGTCTCGTCCTGGTCCTCATCTCCTGGTTCTCCTGGTTCTTCCGGCTCCGTTCGCCCTGCGGGCTCACTCCGCTCCCCTACCCTGCCCTCAATTCCCACCCACCCCCACTACCTCTTCATTTATACCTCCTCTAACCACACCCACTCCACCTACACTCTTTCTTACCCACCCCTCACTTCCTGTCTCCACCCCCAAACCACCCATCAATCACCTAGCCTAACCACTCCCACACAAACTATACTCCATTTCACACTAATTACTCTCCTCAACTCCAACACTAAAACCAACAGCTATGCTAACCAAACCTTCCTCACCTATTATCCATCTACTACTACTACTAAGCTGATCCTATCTTACCTACATCACCAAACCCTTCCATAATACTCACTCCCCTCACTATCACATAACTATCTCAATCCCGGAACAACATATACACTCCTCCACCCCCATAGGCCATCACCTATACTTCTGCAATCCCTCCCTACTCTTCCCCTTCAAACTTATATCCACCTACAAACATATCAGCCCTAGTCTGACTTGCACTACTCTAATAAAACATACAACCCTAAAACTATATACTAAACTCTCCAATTACCTTTCTTTTCATCTTCACCAAGTCATCACCACCCTACTGTCAGGTGACATACACCCTAACCCTGGTCCCTCTCCCATCAACTCCTCAACAAACACACCTTCCTCCACAAAAACCCTCACCTTCTCAGCATTAAATGCTCAAAGTATATGTAACAAAATCCCAAACCTCCATGCATGGCTTCTCCATAACAATCCTGACATACTGTCAATATCCGAAACATGGCTAAGACCCTCCATAAAAGATTCAGAAATAACTCCTCCCAACTATAATATCATCAGGAAAGTTAGAACCCACAAAAAAGGTAGTGGTGTAGCTCTACTCTATGCCTCTTCCTTTTCTGTTACTTCTTATACTAAACCAGTTCCCCAATTTGCCAATGCCGAACTACTTTTAGCCCTACTCCATCTGAACAAGCATAAAACAATATGCTTAGCCTCCCTTTATATCCCTCCTGGTGATAACATACCAATTCTTGAGGATATTCTCTCTTGGCTCTCCACCAACATCACTAATGAAACTGTCATCCTAGGTGACGTTAACATTAACTGGTCCTCTGTCCAATGCCCAACAAATCCCCAAAATATAAACCTTTACAACTTTCACCAATTAATTCAGTCCATAACCAGACCATCTATGGACCATTCCTGTGGTAGCACCCTAGACTGGATTCTAGTATCACACCCACACCTTATCTCAAGTAGTGGTACACTCCCTGACCCTCTCAGTGACCACTTTCCTACCTTTGCTCGAAGTCACGCTCCGTCTCTAGAGCTATCACATGCCACCATCTCTGTGCGCTCCTTAAAGAACTTCAACCAAGACACCTTCTCTGACTTACTTAAACAATTCAACTGGAGTCCCCTATATACATTACTCCTAGATGAAGCTGTCACCTATTTTAATACATAATTTCTAAACCTTCTCAACACCTTAGCCCCCCTTAGAACAAAAAGAATCAAGAGCAAAACTATCCCATGGTTAACAAAAGACACCTTAGCTGTTATGCGCCTTTGTAATAAAGCCTTGAAAAACTACTACAAATACAAAACCCTAGCCTCCCTAAACGGATACAAAATACTCCGCAACAGAGTTAAAAAACTCATCAATTCTGACCACAAATCCTACTGTATCACCCTCCAAAATAATCATAAGTCTAACCCAAAAAAGGTCTGGAATAGTATCTCCTTCCTCTTCAACCCTGGCAAAAAGGAAAATTCACAACCCCGATCAAAATATTTCTGATACCGACCTCACCTTCCAATTTAATAGCTTCTTTGTTGATTCCATAACTAAATTAACATCATCATTTACTAATAACTCTACTCCCCCAGCTACAACTCCAACTTCCCCTTCCTATCTAGGCTCCTCGACTTCCAACCTCCCTCTCTTCTCCTCCAAACCCATACCCATATGTACTATAAAAAAACTACTTCTTAAGTTAAAACCTTGCTCTAACGCTCCTGATAACATCTCTTCCTAAAGATAGCTACTGAAGCCATTGCCTTCCCCATTTGTATACTTATAAATCGGTCAATCCAAGAAAGTTATGTACGCCAAATTTGGAAAAAAGCTTACATTATTCCCCTCCATAAGGGAGGTAACAACAACACCATCTCCAATTTTAGACCTATTGCCATCTTATCCCCCATCTCTAAACTACTAGAAAAATGTATCCACATACAACTACTACCTTACCTCACCAACAATCACCTATTAACCCCAACACAACATGGATTTAGACCTGGTCACAGCACTACTACTGCTCTTCTCTCCTTCCTCGAAACTGTAAATAAAGCTAGAGACTCTAACTATATTGTCTCCACTCTCCTCCTAGACCTTTCTAAGGCCTTCAACACCATCTCCCATTCCCTGCTACTCAACAAACTCTCTAACCTACATCTATCCCCCTCTTGCATCAACTGGTTTTCTAGTTACCTTTCCAATAGTCAGCAATCTGTTAAATGGAAGAAATCTACCTCCTCTTACCTCAACACTGTCACTGGTGTAACCCAAGGCTCCATATTAGGTCCATTATTGTTCAACATCTTCATTAATTACTTCCACCACAATATCCCAAATGCTACAATAGTCCAGTATGCAGACAATTCAGCTATTATCTGTGCTGCAAACTCCATTCCCTTCCTTAAAAAACTAACTCAAGATGCCTTCTCAACCACCGAAAAAAGGATGCGTGGCAATCATCTCGCTCTCAATCCATCAAAAACCAAACTCATGTTATTCACCCTATCAAAAAGCATAACTATCGACATAAACTCTTTCCTCATAACCAGTCAAAATAACACATCCCCTAGAAATTGTTTCGAGTGCTAAACTGCTAGGAGCTCTCATTGATAATCAGCTTACATTTGATTCCCATATACATACAAACATTAAAAAAACACATTAGAAACTAGGCATGTTCTACCGGCATATCCGCTTCCTCTCCCCATCTACTAGATTCCACCTATCTACCACATACCTCATCCCCTCTCTCCTTTATGGTGCCCCTCTTCTAACCAACCTTAAATCCTCTATTAAAACAAAACTCTCCTCCTGCTACAACAAAATCACAAAATTCGCCTCTGGCCACAGATCCTCCTCCCATCACTGTACTGCCCTCCACAAACTAAATTGGCTAGAACTCCCTAACTTCCTTACCTACACTCAACTAACTCATGCTCATAAACTCATTTTCAAGCCCTCACTCTGCCCCTCACTCTCCTCAGCCTTCACCATGCACCATCCTAACAGACCCCTTAGAACCAGCACTCAGAACCTAGTTGAACTCCACAAACCTGCCCGTCCAATAGGCAAACTCCTACTTTCCTTTTCCCTGGCCCGCCTCTGGAATTCCCTCCCATCACATATCCGTAATACCAGCAGCCTTCCAGTCTTTAAATCTCTCCTCCATTCACACCTATCTTCTCTCTGGGAATGCTCCTGCACCCATCCTGCATAATCCCTCCAGCTACTACTCACCCCTAAATCCACAACTCTTCCCTTCCTAGGGAACATTCATACTGTAGTTAACTACATATGTAAATATTCTCTGTGCACACCTACTAACCAAAATCTTACCAATACTTTCTCTTTCCATTTGCTAGTGAATAAAGAAACTAAAAATTGTAAACTTATGTTTATTGTTACATATGCTCTTCGGTTGTTTTTTCCTGTTGCATTAACATTATCTTGTGCTTATATGTACTACTCTGATACTTTAACAGACTGCTTATGTTATGTTTATCCTACTATATTTTACTTTATTCTTAGTTGTATATGTTGACATTGTATCTATGGAGCTTTTCTCCCCAGGACTCCATTGAAAATGGTCTCACTCGGCCCAATGGATTATCCCGGCAAACAAACTTCAAATAAATAAATAAATAAATAAACCATTTAATAATGAAGCTGATTTTTGCTAGTAATCTTGTAATGGAAGATATAAAAAGTTTAACTGGACATGCATACAAGGAAGTCTGATACTCACTGCATCAGTCAGCCATCAAAACACAGTATAAAATATAAAAAATCTGAGTAAGCCATTCCAGCATGTCACCAATATGACTTTTTTGTACACACTGGTGGACACAAGCACATGACTATGTAACTCACAGTCAGTAGATCTGTGCAGTAGCTGATGATGCCACAGAACTTGTAACACAGTTTTCAAAGTCACACAGTTGAAGGGATAACTTGAGCATTGCATTGGAATGCATATCTCTCCCACAAAAGGAAGTACAACAGTCAGAAGGAACAAAACACTCCACCTATAGAAGTGTTCCCACGAAATTCAATTGTACACATCTATATCTGTTAAGCAAACCATTTCTGCCTGTTTTAATTTTCGATTTTAGGCAAACTATGTACACACTGCTGGATTTAAACACATGCTTAATACTCTATAATCTGTAGATTTGTGGACTAACTACTGACACCACAGAAAGAGCTAGATTACAGTTGTCAGAAAGCACACAGTTGAAGAGATAACATGAGCAGTACATTTGAATGCATATGATCAATTTTAAAAGAGGGAATATCATGGGGGTGTCAAGACCCTCCACCTATGAAAGCCTTAACATTAAGTAGAATTGCACAGATTACATCTGTTGAGTAAGCTACTCCTAACTGTAACATTTGTTTCTGTATACACTGGTAGAGTCAAACACTATTTGTTTTTGTGTACACTTGTAAATTCTAACTAACTCACAACACTTGCTACACTTGTATATTAGCAGCTGATGCCACAGAAGGCATAGCTCAGATGTCTAATAACACATGGTTGAAGTTTCAGCTTAATGTGTTTGAAAACAGAGGGCAACACTTTTAGGATAATAACCTTTTCCATGCACACGTTAGCACTTAGTGCAATTGCACACATAAAGTTTGTTGGGTAATCAGTCCTGTCTGATATCAGATGTTGAGATACACAGTCATACTAGATGCACATTTCCAGATGTGAACACCTGTGTATTTCACTATGCAGCTTCATTACCTGTGAGATAACTGCTGGTGCCACTGAGAAAGTTATATCAGAGTTGTCAGAAAGGACACGTGAAGGGTTATCTGCAGCAGGGTGTTAGATTGCATACAACCTCCTTTAAAAGGGAATGCAGCACTTGGGATCAAAACCCGACATCTGTATAAATGTTACCCTTAGGTAGAATTGCACATAACACATTTGCTGAGTAAGTCATTCTTGCCTGATACCAGTTGCTTTTGTACAACACACACTGTTGGATTTGAACTCTTGCCTACCTCACTTAACATTCTCTAGACCTGTGCACTAACTGTTCATGCCAAAAAGGAAGTCATGTCATAGTTGTTAGAAAAGACATACAAGTGTCTCAAGTTAAGCAGTATGCTTGAATTTACATGCCCTCCTTTAAAAGGGAGTACAACAGTTATGGATCAGATACCCCATATGTGTATATGTTACCCCTAAGTAGAATAGTACTCATCACATTTATTGAGTAACCTGTGCTGCCTGTTGCCAGTTGCTTTTGTACATTGTGTACTACTGGATTGCAACTCCTTTATATTTTACTCTACATGCTCTAGACATGTGCAATAACAGCTCATGGCACAGAAGAATCATAGTTGTGAGAAAGCTCACAGGTGGAGGCAGTGAGACACATATATGGAGTATTGGACAATGTGCTTTCTGGAGATGGACACCATCAAGGATCATGAGTCATAACATGCTATATTGATAATTGAAACATCCCCTCAAGATAACAATAAATAAGGAGTCGGTTATAATAATAACTGCCTCCTCATAATCTTATCAGTATTGTTTCCGTCACCTAGTGGGGCTAAGCATATTACCGTGAAAAGTACTATACAAATACAACCGAAGGCAAATTCTCATATTTTTTGCCAAATTATGTGAAATGTCATTCACAGTTATTTAACTTTATTACTTAATATCAAACAACACGCAACAATAACAGCAGCAGAAGTTATATGTTGTTATTGATGTGTTATGTCTATACCTGTTAAGTAATGCAGTTGTTACTTCACATCAGTTGCCATGGTAGGGGGATTATATATGTGTAATAGTGATGCTTCATGCACAGTAGTGGAGTGGAAGTCATGCTGAACTCTGCTGTCTCAGGTGAAGTCACAATTGAACTTGGACTGTCACATATCTAAATAGTTACAGGTGAAGGAAATGTACAGAATGACAATCATGATGTTGCTGTTAGATGGAGTGAGAAGAAAGGTATTGGGTGATAATGACAGGTCTCTCATAGTGTTGTGCCACCAACACATTTGTGATTGTTAATCCCCAGACCACTGCATTATGCATTATTGCCATTAACTATGGTGTTTATTTCACGAAAATCCCCTGTTATTTCTTCACAATGTGCAGGATAATAACAAGGTATACATGCAAGTTACACTACTGTCGCACTCATTAATATTAGTCTGCAAATATGGTTGTAATTGTACCAGTTCAGTGGAACACACTGTAACACTGTGATGGAAAGTGTGGCACAATAATACCCTCAGTTACATGCAGCAATGTGCTGAGTGCATTGGAATGGACTCCACATATCAGGTATACAATAAGCCAGTAAAATACAGACAAATAATAGAGGCCACTGATATTACTTTCAGTGCCAGAAATGCTTACTGAAAGGAACTGATGCTAAACCTATCTTCATTACTGATGGCAAAGTGTTAACGCATGTAATTATTTTTTGCCATAGCAAGAAAATAGCAATAGGCTTTGCTGTTCGATGCCGCTTATCATGCAAGTACTGAGAATAGATATATAGATTTCTGTTTACAGGCCATTTGCAGCCATGTGCATATTGTGCAAATCTATTTTTTGACTTGATTAAAGGTATGAAATGGTGAAATGATAGGACAGTGGAGAAAATGGGGAGTAAACAGAGGGCCATAGGGGGGAGTAAATAGGAAATGTGCAGGATAGTTGTGGGGGAGGACCATATCTATCCATCTTTTCACAAGTTAAGACTATATATGAACAAAGCATTTTGGAAATTTGTATGCACACATCATAAAAGAAGTGACAAATGGCAACAACTTAATGTGTGACCAGTGGAACATTCAAAGTTTTTAAACTTCGATGTTCTAATATACACCCACACTCACACATGGGTGAAGTGGAGAGTTAAGTATTGAGCATAACTTTTTTGTGGAACAGGCGGCTGTTTTACTAATCAATTTATTTATTTATTTTTAAGAGAGGGAGAAATGTTGAGGAAGGAATTCAGGAATAACTGGGAGAGTATGTAGAGTAGGTTAGTTTGCAGGTGCAGACATACAGAGCATCCAAGACAGACAGGAAGGTGAAGGACATAAAAGGGTGAGCAATACCTTAATGGGTGTTTGTATTGGACTTCTGAGGTCCATCCCCATCCAGAGTGAACACATTGGGAAATTAGTCCTCCCTGTCAGAGCTGTTTCACTGTCTCCTGTTTCTGACACCTGGGGCAGTGCTGGATTAGGCAGTGATTTAGTAATTCAAAGCAGGATTCTTTCCATTTGGCCAGTGAGGGGTCACCAGAGCCCCTCTGCAAGATCTTCTTCTCTATCCTTCTCAACAATCATCAGGTGACATAATCATCAACTCCAATGGCAATACTACTGGCGGGTACAACTTCAACCCCCCCCCCAGGGGAAGAACTACCTGATGCAGATGGTGCATATACAGAAGGTGCTGTGGAGGCAACATTGGCAGGATGTGACCCAAAAATGTTGGCGCTTCAAATGCCAGTGATGACACTATAGCAACAGCCTGAGCTGCTGTAGCCAGTCTAGCTCCCTCTGCTGGTGGTTATGATGCATCAGAAATGATTGTTCGAGTGTAAAGTAAAAAAAAAAATATCAAGAAATAGGGTGGGGGCATAGCCGGCCTTAGGCATAGGCCAACTAGGGAACCGCCTAGGGTGCTGCTCTGGTAGGGGCGCTTTTCCAGTATTTATTTGGTGTAGATAGACCAGGATGGGGGCACCGAGTAGTGTGGTGGGGGGGGGGGAGTGCACCATGGAGCCCTTTTGCCTAGGGCACCATACTCTAAATCTTGTGTAATGTTAATATGTTACAGTCTAAACATATTCTACATATGTTTATAATAATCTTTACATCCATGCAATAAATTGCTAATACAGTGATGCTATCATAGTCATGGCTTTCACAACTGTAAACATTCTGCAAAAGAATCTAATTATTTTAAAACTTTTTATGGAAAACATCTCATTAAATTTATATTGGGAATGAGTACATGTTTTTCTATATTATGATTACAGCTATTAAGAACTGAATTATAAAACGAATATTAGAAGACAGTTTCTGTTTTCTGGAAGTGAGCCCATATATATCTGCCTTTTGATAACCATTGGCTCATGCAAAGTTGCATGAGCTAATTATACAGGTCTCTACACTTTACAAATACAGAATATGCATACTCATGTAGTTGTCTGACAGCAATGCATGGCCTGCTATCCACACTATTGATAATGTATTAGTAAAATCAGTACTATTAAGAAATGGCAATCAAGTTATCCCTCAACTCGTATTTAACCCGTGCCTCTCTGCAGTGTTGCAGATTCTCCTGATGTGCCTCCTGGTTTCCTTCAAAGTCTTGAGAGGCTACAAAAAAAAAAAAAAACGAAACAACAATATGACTTTCTTGTGTTGCCATGTCATGGTAGTGTATTGCATGGTTATGGGGCCATTTACTTAACACAACTAAGGTGATTTGTGGGACACATAAGGATCATCCCATTGGCTAAGAAGGTCCTGTTTTTACCATTTTAAAGCACTAAAATGGTGATGGCACTGTTCACCCATGCATGGAATGCCAGTAGTAATATGGGGGATAGTCTTGGCTAAACTATTCCAGGTCTTGTACTAAAACCCAATATAGCCACCTAACAGAAGCTTCCAGCTGTAATTTTAATAAGGGGTGCTCCAAAACACTTTGACTCCTCCTCTCAGTACTTCTGTGCTCTGAACAGTGCTGCTCCTACCATCGCCATGTCTTCCCTTCAAGTATTTCAGGAAAAATGTCAGGGAATTGGCAATCCAGTCAAGTCTCGTGCACATGACAGTGCACAGTAACAGACACTGTACAGAACTGGATTTGTACACAAGAAGACACAGAAATGGGCTAGAAGCAAATGTATGTATTATTCCTTTACTGTCTATTTTAGATGAGAAACATGGCAATAGCACTTGCTCATCTGTATGATCAGTATATGTTCATGCTTCACAGTGACTCCCAGCTTATGCTGATTACTGTTGATATCTCAGATACATTTCAAATGACATTGTTCCACCTCTGGTGTGTGCTCATGGAGGGTTTATGGTATTCATAATGTTAACACTCTGATAAGAAAATATGTAATCACCTGCATGATATTATTGTTCTTTTTTGTTGTCCTTACATCTATTTTGTTTCAGTTTTACATGATGCATTGATGTCTGGAAAATAAAAAAGTGTCAGTAATAACACCTTGGAATTGAGCCCATGGTAAAACAAGACATGAATTTCTGAACAGTGTGTATTAAATAGTAATAGTAACACCACATGAGAACTGACTTTATAAGTGTGTAAGTTAAGGAGTACAAAAGTGTACATGACTGGAAATACACCTATGTCTAACAAGTCTGTAACTGTTGCATGATACAGTATTCCTTTACTGGAGTAATAAATTGAGACACATATGGTTTTATGTGGAATATTTTCTCATTGCATTATTTGTTTTTAGATATTCAATGATCCACACCAAAGCCAAGCTTATCTGTGTGGCAGATAGCAATGTTTTAGCACATGTGCATTAATTTATTTGAGTTTTTGCCATGGGACTGTAAGTGTCATTTCTCTACAGTCATTGCTGAACACTGAGAGTGCACTATGCCAACTGTCACAAAAAATGAATATAAAAGACATTTTAGTTGTCTGTGTGCAACGTGATTACATTTCACTGGTAATCACTATTTTATGGGTAAATCAATATTGACAAATGGGCAATGCAGGGTATATGGAAGGGGATGTGCTATCAAGTATATTCCAGGATGATTTACACTTAATCATTATACAGATATGCCACTTAAGCAGTGCGTATATATGTTTTGCTAACTGCTTTGGAGTTCTTATCATATTCACTTACCTCAGTACCGTGCTAGTTATGTTTTCTCGTTTACTTTCACATGTACATTTTATTTCACATGCACACATATCATTAGTGTTATTGAGGTTACCACTCCAGGAGAAGCATTGGTAACACAATTAGGGTAATCACACACAGTCAACACAGACAGGTATTACAGTGTTAACATGTTTATAAATTGCATAAGTGTGAAGAAGTTGTAGAGTACATTAATATTATAAAGAAAATGATCACATGTATTATGCCACTTAAAGTTATACAGTTACAGAACAAGTGTTTTTCTGCATCCAGTGATGCCCAGTATGCTAAGTTGGCCTTCCCACTGCCAGTCTGGTTCAACTCATGGAGCACGTAGAATACATTTTTGAGTTTTGGTCATTGGATAAGAGCTGTCATTCTGTAAAGGTCATCAAGGACCAGCAATGAATGCAAGACCACACAACACGCAAAAAATATGGGTAAAATTAATTGTAATGATCTCTCAACTTTTTTGTGTTTCTACAATTAAAATGTGTACAGTAATGGTCCTTACTTTTACTTAGACAATGCCTTCACAAGATTTGAATGCTGCATCTGCGGTAGCATTGACAAGAGGAATATGCTGCAGCAGGTAAAATAAAAACAGAAAATGAAGTACATGTACATTGCAATGTACTTCTGAAATGTGCAGTTATGTTGCACTGTAGCTATGGGGTTTCTTATTTTTCCGTACACAGTGCTATTACTAATAATTTTTATGTAACACCAGTGCAGTTGTGTGACTGGGGTTATAAGAGATCTGAGGATGGTAATGAATGCAAGGCAGACTTACTGTCAACATTGTTGTGCATTACTTAAGTTTAATTTCTTTGGTCAAGGAATGTCTTAAAAGTTGGCATAAATTTAACTAAATCTGTTTATGTTGTATATGTGCTTTAGGTTTCAGCCACATTGCAGTCCATCTTCATGCCATGCCTGAGATGTGAGCACAGCCACCTCACATACATTTTACAATATACGGAGAATGTGTGCATCAACATTCAGTCCTACTTCAACATGAAAATAACTTAAACCTATTTGCAAGCTTCACATTAGCATGCATCCTTTTCACAGCATTCACTAACCAGTGCTGCTAATGAGGCACACTTACAAGGCATTAGCTCAGCAAAATCATTAATCCGCAATCTTGTACTGCTCAGGCATGTGCATGTCTTCATGTAGGAACCAGCGCCATGTTTATCACTGCAGCACATCATGCATATGAGTGATTTAGAAAGGATAATGAGGTGATAGCTATATGACGTATTCCAAGTACCCAGAGGGGTTTATCAACATTTTATAAACATAATATGGGGGTGGAACTTCCATCATGCTAGGGAAGATTGCTGACAAAGTACTGTCAATGTTTAAGCTATAGGAATACAAAGGATGGTTTCTGAAATATTTCAAGGGATGTATTATTCCATACAACTTCTCCTTCTTACTATGTTGATAAATATTTGTGATGAGTGGTGTCTAACTGAAGCATTTCAATACATTCAGTTTCAAGTAATCAGAGATGTACTGTGGAGATCTAGCAACACACATTCATTTGCACAGAATTCTTTAGTATTATTGTAATATGCTAAACGTTTAAAATGTCACTGTCTGGGTTCTGTATGATTTTCTTACATTTACCACATTGTTTCTCTCTCTCTGCTTTTAACTTTTTTCACTGTTTGGTAGGTGTACAGTTCTGCATTGCTTGCTGTCTTTTGTAGTTGTACTGTTTTTTTTTTGTTTGTTTTGTTTTATTTTTTTTAGCAATAGGATGCATATGGGATATTACAGTGCTGGTTATATTGGCATACTTTGCACATGTGTTTAATGGCACTGGCTTGGAACTTACAAGATTGTTTTGACTGCTGTTTCTACTATTGTACTCACTGAGTGCATACTGATATATTTTATTCCATAAGTATAAAAGTCTGTAGTAATGTGTTTAAGTTGTATTATGTTATCCAATATTTCTTTCCTCACAAAACAGCTATGCCTCCCAAATCTAAAAGTAAGATGGGCTCATTCTCACAGACGCCTCCTTTTTCAGATGTTGAGAATGAGGTTATAATCCAGGTTCTACGTCTCCATACTACATGACTGTGTCTGGTGGCAGGTGCTCAGCTATGTCAAAGCTATTGGTGGCCAGGGCAGGGTATGCCACATGGCCTAGCATAGGGCAGTGACAAGATTAAAAAGTCCACTTTCAGAGCACAAGTTGTGCCATGTGAGTGGAGGGCTGCTGGTAGAGTGCTGCCCACTGAACCACTACTCACTAAGATGGAGGAATTCCTGTCAACTATCAGGGATCCAGGAAGCTCAGAAGAGTTTCACAGTTCAGTGCAGTATGTTGGGGCAAAGCTGGACCATACTCAGATGATTCCCTCTACTGGTGTACCAGGTATACCATTTAAATATTTATTATGCCAATCTTTGCAATTGATAGTTACTTATATCCTTATACTACCTGTATCTACTGTTGTTTCTAGGCCTATACCTGGCATTGAGGTACAAGGACTACGTGCACATGGTATGGTCATATTTACATGCTTTACTTATGTCTGTTACCCACCAATATTATGGCATTTGTATGTGTGGATGGGGTATTTTGGCACAGGTATCATGTTTTGTTTGTTTTTATTTGGTGTATCCATAGGTGAAGTACTGTCTGTGGACTTTCCTCCATCAGATGGAGGCACATTATCCTCTGATGAAGTCACTGATGAACATGCACAGTTTGGGGCTGCACAGGCATGTCAGACATGAGGAGTGTGACTCCCACATCCCTTCCACAGAGTAAGGACACAGTCAGCATGCCTATGCAATCTGAGAGTTCACAGGTTAATCAGGACATGGTTGAAAAGAGTAGTGTGGTAACCCCAGTTGAGGCAATGGCAGAATCTTCCCATTGCCATCTTGAGTGGGTATGCTTACAGCCCATTCAATCCCCCTCTTCCTAAGGTTGGTGTGTCAGTAGCTACCAGCCAGTGTACCTGCATGCCCATTGTGGATGCACAGGCAAGTTTCACCAGGGCCAAAGAAAAGGTTGCAAGATTACTGCATGTCATGCATTCTGACATACACGACTGTATGAACTGTGTGACCAATTCATTAAACAGGATGAATGACACACCCACCGACATAGTGTCTGTACACTATCAAATGTCAGCTAATGTGGCTATGAACATGACATTTCCTGCTCCCAGTGTTAGCACTTCTACTGCTGTATCAGTGGCAGCTGAGTTGACACCTGAATGTGGTCATCCACATGGTCATGGCCCTGGATGTGGTCATGATTATATAATAGTCATCATTCACATTTATGTCGCACTCCTACTTCTAGGAATAGTCATGGAAATAGCACTGCAACTCCTGGCCAAAGTAGTTCACATGGTCAGGGGCAGCCAGAAAGAACTTGATCCTGTACAATGCACATCTCATAATTGTCCCAGATGCCAAGGTATACTGCTAGCACAGATACTGCTGCTGTGTTCTTGCAGATCAACACTCACTGCAAATCATGATGATTATGACACCTTACACACACAGACAAGCACACACTTCAAAATGGACTAAATCTCATCTGGACATACTGGCCTTAAAAGTGCATATTTGCTGTTAACTCATCTGTCATATTAACACTCACACTCTATGTAATAGTGTCCTCTTGTAACATCTACCACACTGTGCAAATGATGATGATTGCACCCTGCCCTTTGCACAATCTATAATTATGGCCACAAATGTCTGATGTACAGAGTCATCAGCCAATGCATGGTTAGCCAAAGGTCTTGTTTTCCTTTAGATATGTAATCATTTTTAAGTTTTGTTTATTCTGTTTACATTCACTAGTAGTATTGGTGTAGGGTAGTATGCTCACCCACTTATCCAGATGATGTTAAGAGTGTCTTTTCCACTGCAGGAGTATCTCACTTATGCTGCTTATGCCTGAGGAATATAGTCAGCAGGCAATGCATGGGTTAGGCAAAATGCTTCATTGTACTATACAACTGCAGATTGTTATTCGTGTCTTAATTTATGCTTATGTTCTGTAATCATAGTTGTATACATATGTTCCTTACCCACACATGATGATGCTAAGATTGCCCCGCCCTCTGTGGGATTGTTTGACATGGGCTGACTATGCTTGATGTACAGTGGGGACAGTAAATGTATAGGTAAACAATATTCTGTTTTGTTTGAATGCATCACTGTTAGTGTCTGCATTTGTTGAATTCATCAGTTATTGTAGTGAAATTCTTGTGTAGGCATTAGTGATTTTTAATTCCTGCTTATTTCTGCTTAGGTATTGTATAATTTTTTTTTTTCTGACAGGTCAGTCACATGCCTTTGCTACAGCTCCTGAGAATGCCCTAGCCTGGGGTTGCCTACCTTTTGCTTACAGTAACTGGTCGGTGGAAGGGTAGCAAAGTCTGGTTTGTTTGTATGCATCATTGTCACTGTTCATACCTGCTGAGCTCTTATTTTAATCAAGTGCTGAGTGTATGTGCATTTCAGTGCCTCTTAGCTAGTTCCATGGCATATTATGCCTGGCTCCATCTGTCATGATCATCCCCAGGTGCTGGTTCCTAATCTGACTCCTCATCTGTGTCAGTGATCACTGCCCATGATGCGAGGAGCTATGGTCCCAGTACTGGGGTACCCTGCTGCATCTGTTTTCTAAGTATAATATTGTGTAAGATAGCAGACACAGTTATCTAACCGAGGTGTCAGGTCATATTGCAGGGTACATCCAGATGTATTCAGACAGCAGAACTATGATTTCAGGAGATCAAATACATGCTCTATAATGTTTTTATTCTGTGAAGTGCAGTGGGGTTCTGTAGGTTTCTCATGGGAGTCATGAGTCAAGGTTCTAGGGCATTTCAGCAACCCCCACTAGATGTCCTTGTGGGAAATCATGCCTTGCAAACTTTGGTAGAAGTCACAGGCGTGCCATAGGTAGAAATTCTGCAAATACCTGGGTGACAAGCATATATATATTGTAGATGATATGATGTGCATTGTAGACCACCTGGCAACTGATGGAGTGAAACATTTTTCTGTTCAGATGAGAACTTCCCAGGTCACCAGATGGGGCCTTTATTTCAATGTGGGTACAGTCTAAGGACCCTAGTACTGCATGGAAAATGGGCTATAAGATAAATCTGAGCCTAAAGAGAGCACCTTACACACCTATGGATTTGCCCCTGTTCCACTCCTGGCTAATATCAATCTACCTAAATATAAGCCCTCATCTCTATGCACCAGTACAACTTAATTGTTATTTCAAACTTAATTTTCACATTTAACTAACCTACTTATATAGTCCATATCTCTTACTTTAGCTACCTTTCAATAGTACTTAAACTGTATTGAATTAACATCTTAAATTCTACCTCCTCCCTACATAGTTGATAATCCCTGACCATAGCTAGTCTACTTTTCTGATGCTAGTCTATTGTAGGAATCTCCGTAATTATTCTAATTCTAAGATGCAGAACTAATCAACCACTTGCCTATGACAAAGTGCTAAATAAGAATAAACTTGTGTGCATAATATCAGATTGTGTCTGCATCTTTGTAAAATATTAGATTGTTCTATACTACTTTTGTGCTTGCATTTGTATACTACAGTTGTACTCATATTTGGATTCGTACTCTGTTTCCCATGTTGTCATCGCATTGTATTTTCTACTGCATTTGCTATTGTCAATGTAAGTAATCACTGTAATTTTATGTGGAGCTTTTCTCCCTGGGCCTCTACAGAAAAGGAGTTTCATGCCAAGTCAGACTTTCCCGATAAACAAATGTACTAAATAAATAAATGTATAATACGTATCTGGTGATAGCTCTCATCTCTGGAGAATGTGGAAACTACATATGCCTCCCCTCCCCCCACATGATGAAATAATACCCCGAAGAGCTAGTGGAGTATTCTTGTGGCAGATGTCTGTGAAACTCCCACTGTGTCCCATGTACATCACTGAAAGGTCCCTGTAGATAACAGATGTAAAGCTCCACATACCTTAGTATCCACGGAGATCAGATCTCCATGATTTCCACAGGGCCTCAGATGGGGTATGCACATACCTAGTAGTTCCTGTATAGTATCCCTGTTCACAATGTACCGGTCCCACTCTCTTTATTTCATGTAGCCCATGGTAAGACTAATGTAGTCTGAAAATTCTATTTCTTCATGGATGATATTTAGCAGCAGCAGAACCTTCTGTGTGAGCTTCTTGCAGACATAGGTTTACGATGTCTGCAGCAATCCCTAACATTTTTTAAAGTTTTCTTGTGGCTGTGGCTGTATGTTGGAATTCTGTGCTAAAGCTAGCTTGATATATTAGAGTGAGTTTTGTACATCTCTGATCACTCTGTTCTGTTTATTTTGCTTCATTACATACAGCACAGTTCATTATATGCTCATTTAGCATATACAACTGCTAACACTTGTTTTCCAGCCACTCATGATATGTATTGCTGTTTCCAAAATCACATCCCTCCTACTTATCACTACTCATTCCTCAGGCAAGCTTAGTTTGATGCGTAAGAGTTCATGAATCCTGGGCTTTTTGATTTAGATTTCCAGCATGAATTATGAATTATATGGAGATTGTTTTGAGTTTTGTGATGATTGGTTATTGATTGTTAAAAGAAAGTAGAAATCTTGGGTTAGTATGAAATTTATGCAGGGTTCTTGTGAATGTTGCTAGAGAGTGCAAGTCCATTTGTGTTGGGTTAGTAAAGAACAGCAGAAGTTGGTGGTTAAACTATTCCAATATTTTAGGATGGAAGGGAAACTTTTTTGGGGGTTGTATAGCATTAAACTAGTTAGTGGAAGAGATAATGCTAACTCTAGATTTCTGTTGTCTTGATAAGTGTAAGTGTTTGATGATAGGGTAGTTACAGCAAAGTTAGGTATGATTTAGGCCTAACTCCACACTTCAGTGCAGAGACAATCAGTTCAGTGACAAACTCTTAAGCAAGCTCTGCACAGAAGCATTTCATTACAATTCAAAAGCAGCATGTAAAATCAAAGAGCACTTTCAACAATTGTCTAAAGTATTGGTGTCACTCAAAGGGGATCCAGTGTCTGTCAGCCTGGGATGAAATGCTTGACAAGCCACGTTGCTTCGCTAGGGATGGCTTACACCTGTCACCCCTGGGTTTTTGAATACTGGCCAAGGCTCTTGCCACCCCCATAGTGCCTTTTTTAGGCAAGGCTCAAAAGACAAACCCACCTCCTTAGACAACACAAGGAAAAAGAAACTAAGGATAATGCTGCTCAATGCCAGAAGTCTAAACCTCAAGATGCACGCACTCGAGGCTCTCCTCAGTATGGAGAATATCGATATCTGTGCAGTAACAGAAACCTGGTTCAAGGCTCCCGAGAGCACCCCAGCACTACCAGGCTATACCTCATACCATTCTTTTCAGCCCCAAAACTCGGACCAAACCACGAGAGGAGGGGGAGTATCCATATTCATCAAAGATACCCATACCTCCAGGCTAATGGCACTGCACGAAACATCTGAAACCATCCATGTGCAACTAACAGTGGGCAAAACTGCCTTCCAGTTTGTAGCCTGCTATAGACCACCCCTCCTAAACTCAGGAACCCCACTCGGCTTTCCTGAAGACACTGGAGAATATGAAGGTCTCTCCAAACACCATTATATTGGGTGACTTTAACTACCCAAACATAGACTGGGAGCACTACTCAAGCCCCAACACCCTAGCCCAACGGTTCCTAGAATTTATAAACTCAAATGCTATGGAACAACTAGTCACCACTCCCACAAGAGGGGAAAACATATTGTACCTGATCATCACCAACATGGGGACTCTATGTTCCATACCAGAGGTATACCCCTCATTGGTAAGATCTGACCATAAATTAATCACTATGGACATCCATATCCTGTCCCTACCCCCAGCAAAGGAAACCACAGTCAACAACTTTTCAAAAGCAAACTTCCCACTTCTCAAAACCGAGGTGGAATCCTTCAAAGCCCCAGGGCCAGTGGAACATATGGCCCAAACCGCAGAATCCTTTACAAACGCATTCTATGGATACCTACAGGAATGCATGGATCATGCTATCCCAAATAAAACCAAGACACACTCCTCCAAAGGCAGGAGACCTGTCTGGTGGACCCCAGCCATAAATAAGCTGTACAACAGAAGGAGGAAGCTACTACATGATAGAGCAAAATCCCTGAAAGGGAAGGCAACTCTGATCAGTACTAGCAAGAAACTACGATCCCTCATAAAATCATCTAAGGCTAGCTTCGAAAGAAAAATTGCACAAGACGCTAAAGCTAATCATAAGGCTTTCTTTAGTTATGTCAGAAACTTGGGTGGAAACTCCCAGATATGCTCTGAGTTAGTGCAAAATGACAAAAAATACACTGAACCCACAGACATTGCCAACATCCTGGCAGACAGGTTCAGTGCAAACTTCTTCACTCCCTCCCCCCAAATGAGCAAATGACTATCCCAACAGATTGTAGCCTCCCTGACATCACAGATGCACAGGTGAGAACTGCCCTCTCCAAAGCAAAAATCACAGTATCAATGGGATTGGACGGTGTCCCGGGCTGCGTTTTACATGAGCTCCAAGAAGAACTGAACCCTCACTTAAAATCACTGTTCAGTCTCAGCCTTAGAACAGGATTTGTACCCAAAGAATGGCATACAGCAACAGTGGTCCCACTCCATAAAGGTGGTGCCACAACGGACCCTGGAAACTATCGCCCTATAAGCCTAACTAGCCTGGTCTGCAAAGCTATGGAGCGTATCATCATGGAACTCATAAACAAAGACATTGGAAACCTCCAAACACTGGATCCTACCCAATTTGGCTTTGTTAAGGGCATATCTTGCCTCTTGAACCTGGTCAATTTCTTTGAAACAGTCGCCAAGGCCATAGACGAAGGGAAGGTAGTCCACACAGCCTACCTTGAACTTGCAAAAGCCTTCGACACAATACCCCACTCGGGCATCATAAATAAGCTCACCAGCTTAAATATCAACCCCTATGTCACAAGATGGGTTGAAAACTGGCTTAGGGATAGAACCCACATGGTCAGAATTGCAGGTGCCATGTCAGACTCTAAACCAGTTACAAGTGGTATCCCACAAGGCTCAGTCCTGGGACGTCTCTTGTTCGGTATATATTTCTCTGAGGAACAGGCTAACACAGGAAGACTATGGCTGACAAAGTTTGCAGATGACTGCAAACTGGGGGCCATAATTGACTCACTGGCTGACACAAGCATCCTCCAAAAAGGTCTCACAGAGACAGATAACTGGTGCCAGAGCCATGGCCTAAAGCTAAATGCCAAAAAGTGCATAGTCAGCCCCTTTGGGAAAAACAAAGTGCACACAAATTACCACATAGTTGGTAATCCATTAAGTATGGAATAAGTAATTAGGGATTTGGGGACCCAAGTAGATTACAATCTCTCCTTTGACAATCACATTGCCAAAGTGGATAGAAATACATTCTATATAGCCCACCTTATCACAAAGGGGTTCACAACTAAATCAAGAGAGGTCATTGTGCCCCTCTACTCATCACTCATCAGGCTCATAATTGAATACAATGCCCCATTTGGGATGTACCTTACCTGATACCTGCTACAACTAGAAAGACCCCAAAAGTACCTCACCAAGGGGATCAAGGGACTCAAACAGATTCCCTACGCAGTTAGGCTAAAGAAACTCCAGCTCTACTCAGTTGCATACCTCCTACTCAGAGGTGATCTGTGCCTGACGTACAAAGCCATGTCCAACCCAGAATTAATGGACATGCTCCACCTCAAGAAATCCAAATCCATCAGAGCTACATGCTCCAGTGACTTAAACCTCAGCACAGAAATAAATAGAACATGCTGGAGGGGCAGATTCATATCCCAGAGGCTCCCCTCACTCTGGAACAAATTCCCAATCCATGTCAGACAGAGCCCCTCAATGACCCTCTTCAAGAAGAATCTTGACGTTTGGATGGGAGATCATAAATTTACCCCTGGGATCTCTTCTGTGTCACTGCTAGACAGAGGCACGGTAAACTAACCTTAAATGGGCTATCTTCTGTGACCTCCTATACAGAGGCACAGTCAACTAATCGAAGAAGGGTGGCGAAAGCCAAACACAGTCTGGCTAGGCTTGTAAATGCCCTAGGGCAGATAGCCTAGTAACAACCTATGAACTTAACCAAACACTATGAAATAAGAGAACAATTAACATGTCATGTGACTTACAGCCATGCTTAAATGTGAGCTTCACAAAAGTAAGTTTTCTTTTTTTGAGGAAGGAAAAGTAGGCATTACTGGTCCCAGTGGCAGCTGCTGAATTCAAATTAAAGGGGGGCTGCAGGAGACAGCTTAATGGGTGGAGCCAATGGGAAGGGGTGTGACCAACTAGAATGGGGTGGAGCTATGCTCAAAACCACAACAACTGGAACTTTAATTAAATACGCTGCCCTGGGTGCCAAACTGTCATTACAAGAGTCCAATCAAGACAAAATGAAGTGTAGAAGAAAAAATATTTCAATCAGTTGGCTACATGACAACTTACTTAATATCTAGATGGAAACACAAAGGTTGTGAGGCATGAAAAAATACATTGCTTTTTAAATACATTACTGGAATGCCAGTCAAAATCAAGTATAAAATTAAACAAGCAGCACTCAGCTCAAGCCACTTCTCCTTGCACTGCAGTTCTAATTATAATTTATATTCAGCTTTATAAAATTAACAAGTAACATGCTGAAAGTAGCAATCTCTGCGATTCACCCACTCGTAAAAATGTTTCTTATCCAAAAAAGACTTGCTGCCTGACAACTATCTACTTGTTTCATGGGGAACACATGATCAAAGTAAAAAATGAACAGTAAACAAGAAACAAGCTCAAGTTAAAATGCTTAAAGGATTACTGCACAAGTTATGGACCACACATGATAGATTGGCATTCTGTTTAGTTTACGGATAAAGCCTGCAAAGATAACTGCAAATCTCCAACAAATGTAATGAGCTTCTGAAAATACTGTAATCCTGTCCTTTATTCAAATACTGCCATATGCATTTCAGTACCTAAGGATTATACATTATCTAGTTATGTAAATATTTTCTGCATGGCAACAATGAAAAGGCTTTCAATGTTGGTAATTCTTTAACAGTATGCTTATTAAAGCTTACTTGTATCTTACAATCTCTGACAAACTTACCTGATGGTCAATAAAGCATTGCTACTTTAATACAGAGCTAGAGGGCACTGCAACAGCATGCATTTTCTGAATAATACGAATCATAAATCAACAGTATAAAAATATGACAGAAAACCAGAAAATTCTGCAAAATCAAGGACAGATGAAAAGCCACGGTCGTACTTGTGGTCTACCTTGGATGGGGGAATACTCTCCACACTTACACTGCATAACTGCTCCTTGCCTTGCTTGGATACATCCAGAGCCACTACAATGGTGAGTAGGGTGCAACAAGTTGGTCACAGTTTGAAATGTCTCTGGCTGATGGTGATGGCTCTGACACACCTCTCAACCTCAGAGCAAGAAATCTGGACAAAGTCATACATAGAAGTGGGACACAGGCCCAAAAATAAAGACAATGTTTAAATATTGCTCTTATAAACTTAGAAAGATAATAGAATAGTAGTAGGTCTTGCATTAGTATGAATTTTTGAAGGTATGAAATCAGAAACTCAAATGTCTGCCATTATTTTCTAACTTCAGTCTTTAATGATTTGCTACTAATTTCCCAGAAAACTGAAAAACAGGCCAAAGACGTTATGCAGAAATATAAAATTGCCACACAATACAGCTGGGAATCTGTCAAAGAAGGAACACCTTTTTTAAAATTAGAACTGTTAATTTGAGCAGCTGACAAAATAAGATCATCTACATGCATCTCTGAAATAAATGTAATCTATAACTCTGATCATTACAGTTATTTATAATTGTAAACCCTCCACATTTTCTTCCAAAATTGCCATTTTGCAGAGGGATTATTAGGGGGAGAGCAATATTTTGAGCCAAAACTGGGGACAGTTAAGAGGTTTGGATATTCCTAATGCTATAAAGCGATTTATTTGCACTTACCTCTCAACCTCTTAATGCAGGAAATCTGGACAAGGCCGAATATATTGGGGGAACATGCAAACAGTACTAAAAATTGCTCTTGTATAGACAGTTGACAGACTAACAGGTCATGCTTTATCATGCATTTTTCTGAAGGTTATGATGTCTGAAACTCAATGTCTGTCATTATTTAGTGACTTCATTCCTAAATGATTTGGCAGAAAAACAGAAATTTTATGAGGAACAAACCAAAAATAAGAAGCAAAAATCTATTCATTCTGCAAAATTCTGGACAGCAGCCAGGGCTGTCTGAGTTTGCTGCCCCCCCCTCACAAAATCATGGTCGAATGGAGGGTCCCCCCTGCAGCCATTCCAATGTCCCATTCCTTGGTTATTTCACCCCATTTGTCATAAACACTGCAATGTGCATACTGCTTTACTTCTGCAATGATATGGATGTCAAAGGAAAAATATACTTTAAAAATGATCAAAACATGGTAGGTTTAGGTTAAGGCACTTTAATCTTGCAGCAAGGAGGCAAAAACATGCTAATACAGAGTTTGTCTAACTAGAATCAGGAAATGCTAACATTTTTATGCACTTTCTAATAAGACATTGCCTACCAAGCTGACGTAGTGAATCACAAGTTTTGTCATCATCATTTAGTAATAATTGTTTTTACAATATTCTGCTGATTTATCAATTTTTGTGAGAAACTTCCTAAGAAAAAGAACGTGGCCTTGACTACCACCGGTTAGATATATGCAATGTTACCATTCAAGGTACTATGGCTAATTCGAGCACAAAGCAAGTATAGATTGCAGTTCATTTCTCTAACAGTCCTTTGTCTATGTTATCTCTAAACTTCTGCAGCTGCACATATTCTCATACTTTGAACAGAGCTGATTGTTTAAAATCATTACATTTACAGAATATATCATTGTTCATTCATTTTTCCTGACCTAGCAGATAATCACCTGCTTCTCAAGTACATTTCCAAAAGGCATAAACATGAATATTGCTGTACTAGCAATTACTAGGTCAGAGGCATATTGCAAGTTTCAGAAAGCACACTGCAGTTTCAAAAATCATCTTTCTAGTCTCATATGAAACTCAACTGTATATAAAAACAGTGCATATAAAATAGAATGAAAAGCGTGTTAACTTATTTAGTTTCTAATTAGCATTAAGCATACACACATAATATATATTTTTCTGACATTTCCCCCGTTAATACTTTTTAATTCTATTTTCAAAAGAATAAACAGTTTGCTTCTTTTCCTAACCTCTTCCATTCATGATTTGCGGTTAAGAAAGTCATTCAGTTTAAACTTATGAAAGTGTTTTACATTCTAACAATTCTTCAAGTTCAGTACTTTGATACAAAGTCTCAGAAACTGATATATCTATAAATTCTTTGATTAACTTTTTCATGCAGGGGATACCACAACAGATACAGGCTCCTATTAGGAGTAATCCCACACAAATGGCAATCAAGATGTTCATTAGGATGGAACTCCACCCCCCCAAACAAATTCTGGAAAAAGTCCGTCAGAGGGTTTGGGCCTGGTTTGGTCATGGCTGACACTTGCTGTATCACCTCAAGGTGGTTGTTTATCTCATGTTGATGATCTGGTATATACGCACAGCACTCTTCTTTGATTAAAGTGCACGTACCACCTGTCGCTGCTAGGGTGAAGTCAAGAGCCATTTCTCATAGCATTCAGTTCACCAGTTATCAATTTAAGAGCAGAAAAAGTTGCATTACTCATTACTTCGAGAAGTTTAAACAGTTTTCGCAGCTCCCAAATTGATTTCACTGTGCCATATGCAGGTAATATGCCTGCCCACGATATAACAGCATCACTCCAGTCCATGTGCGGCAGTTTGGTACCCACAGTATGATGGTCTTTCCATCCCGCCTTGATCTGTCCCACTGGATTTTCAGGCTTTCTGACAGCTTTCTTGGCCACATCTCGGGTATTTTGAATATTTCCCTGAGGCAAAACTGCAGTGTGTCGTATGGCCGGGACCAGGTACCCCAAAAAACAACTGCCGGACCAATTCTCAGGTAACCATTTATATGCTTTTTTTACCACACACAAAATAACAATCCTCTACCTTAGTAGTTACTTTGTTATGAAATGGCTGCCCTGCATGAAACATTTTCCTATCTATTACAGATAGTTGTTTAAAAAGTACAGGATTACGTTGCACTTGGTCAATAGTCTTATGCATGGACTCAAGAAATGAGTCATAATTTGAACTACAAGTTCCACCCATTTTGTTTGCTTTGGTATAACATTTGTAATGTACAGTCACATTGCACTTGCTCCAACCCACTTGAATTGTGTCATTTTTATAAAAATATGCAATTCCCTTTTGTGTCACAGGCAAATACAGTGCTACCTTATCATATGCTTTAATAGCTACTGTGTCATAAACCAAATTTTCCCAGGTCTCATTGACCCCTAGGGGGACTGCAGTCATTAGTAACCCCCCATATGCTGTTGGTATGGCTGTGCAAATCCAGCAGTTCGAAACATTAAAAGTCTCAGCATACACACGTGTAATTGCCTGATAAGTGTTAAAGTTTGGGTGCCAGTCTATGTTCGGCTCATCACGTTTAATCAGTTCAACTTTTGTGGCAGGAAAAAGGAAAGGCCACAACAAAAAGAACAGTGTTATCAGTATAGCTACCAGAATAATCATGCAAGTTTTCTGAGGTTGCTCTTTATCTCTGTTTGCTCTATACCTGGTCATTTTGTTCTCGTTGTACAACAGTAACAAGGTTTTTGTCCAGTTCAAAGTTCTTAATCAGTTTACAGTGTATCAAGTGAATCCAGGACGCTCGCTCCGCGATCTTGACTGCAGTAGGTGTCGACAGTAGTACCTGGTACGGCCCTTCCCACTTCGGAGAACTCCAGTTTTTTCTCTTCACCACCTTCACCCCGGCCCATGCGCCTGGGGCTACTGCTACTTCCGATTGTCTCGTTTGCTCTTTATCTGAAACAGAATTTAACTGCAAAAGTTTGTTATTCAAAAATCGCCTCATATACCCTGCAAGTGAACTGTCAGCCTCCTGCTCTGCAGGCATAAGAGGTTTCCATTGAGGTATATAATATGCCCTCCCAAACAGAACTTCAAAAGGAGTTAACCCTTTTGCATTTGGGACAGTTCTCATGCTCAACAGTGCCAGAGGTAAACAGTGCACCCAGTTCTTCTGTGTCTCACTAATCAATTTTCTAAGCTTATTTTTTCAAAACCCCATTATGCCTCTCTACTAATCCTGCAGATTGGGGGTGGTATGCACAATGGTTTTTCAAAGATATCCCGAAATAACGGCTAAGTTGTTGTATAGTTTGATTTACAAAGTGTGTGCCATTGTCACTATAAATCTTTTCCGGTATGCTAAATCTAGGAATAATTTCTTTAACAAGGATTTTTGCAACAGTAGCTGCATCTGGATTTTTAGTTGGAAAAGCTTCCACCCATTTGGAAAACATATCTATAATGACAAGGCAGTACTTCTTATTTTCGCATTTGTTTAGTTCTATAAAATCCATACAAATAATACGGAATGGATACGGTGGTGTAGGGAAACTCCCTTGCTTAGGTTTCAATGCCCCTTGTGCAAGATGCTTGTTACAAACATGGCATGCTGCACAAAAAAACTTTGTGTAGTTTGTAAATCCATACATTGTAAACACTCAATTCACTAACTGTACCATCCCCCCTGTTGAGACATGGCACTGCCCATGGCTCAACAAAGCTGCATATCTAAACAAGTTAGATGGTAAAATAGGTTTCTTTTCTTTGGAGATGTACAGTCCCTTCTCAAGGATTGCTCCTCGTTTTATCCACTTTTGTTTTTCTACATTTGTAGTAACTGTCTGCATTGTTTTTAACATTTCTATGTCTAAAATCTCAGATGGTTGTAATCCCTCACTCAAAAGAAAAACTTCTGAAGCTGAAGCTGCTTGTTTTGCAGCTGTATCAGCCCTCGCATCAACTTTTGAAATTCTATCCTGTTGCTTGGTATGAGCTACACATTTGCAAATAGCTTCTTTCTGATGTAACTGAATAGAGTCTAACAAATCTTAAATAAATTGCACATGGTTAATTGGCGGAATGTCAAAGGAAAAATATACTTTAAAAATGATCAAAACACGGTAGGTTCAGGTTAAGGCACTTTAATCTTGCAGCAAGGAGGTAAAAACATGCTAATACAGAGTTTGTCTAACTAGAATCAGGAAATGCTAACATTTTTATACACTTTCTAATAAGACATTGCCTACCAAGCTGACGTAGTGAATCACAAGTTTTGTCATCATCATTTAGTAATAATTGTTTTTACAATATTCTGCTGATTTATCAATTTTTGTGAGAAACTTCCTAAGAAAAAGAACGTGGCCTTGGCTACCACCGGTTAGATATATGCAATGTTACCATTCAAGGTACTATGGCTAATTCGAGCACAAAGCAAGTATAGATTGCAGTTCATTTCTTTAACAGTCCTTTGTCTATGTTATCTCTAAACTTCTGCAGCTGCACATATTCTCATACTTTGAACAGAGCTGTCATTACATTTACAGAATATATCATTGTTCATTCATTTTTCCTGACCTAGCAGATAATCACCTGCTTCTCAAGTACATTTCCAAAAGGCATAAACATGAATATTGCTGTACTAGCAATTACTAGGTCAGAGGCATCTTGCAAGTTTCAGAAAGCACACTGCAGTTTCAAAAATCATCTTTCTAGTCTCATATGAAACTCAACTGTATATAAAAACAGTGCATATAAAATAGAATGAAAAGCGTGTTAACTTATTTAGTTTCTAATTAGCATTAAGCATACACACATTAATATATATTTTTCTGGCATTTCCCCCCTGTTAATACTTTTTAATTCTATTTTCAAAAGAATAAACAGTTTGCTTCTTTTCCTAACCTCTTCCATTCATGATTTGCAGTTAAGAAAGTCATTCAGTTTAAACTTATGAAAGTGTTTTACATTCTAACAATTCTTCAAGTTCAGTACTTTGATACAAAGTCTCAGAAACTGATATATCTAAAAATTCTTTGATTAACTTTTTCATGCAGGGGATACCACAACAGATACAGGCTCCTATTAGGAGTAATCCCACACAAATGGCAATCAAGATGTTCATTAGGATGGAACCCTCCCCCCCAAACAAATTCTGGAAAAAGTCCGTCAGGGTTTGGGCCTGATTTGGTCATGGCCGACACTTGCTGTATCACCTCAAGGTGGTCGTTTATCTCATGTTGATGATTTGGTATATACGCACAGCACTCTTCTTTGATTAAAGCACACGTACCACCTCTCGCTGCTAGGGTGAAGTCAAGAGCCATTCAGTTCTGGAGCACTGCAGTTCTCATAGCATTCAGTTCACCAGTTATCAATTCAAGAGCAGAAAAAGTTGCATTACTCATTACTTCGAGAAGTTTAAACAGTTTTTGCAGCTCCCAAATTGATTTCACTGCGCCATATGCAGGTAATATGCCTGCCCATGATATAACAGCATCACTCCAATCCATGTGCGGCAGTTTGGTACCCACAGTATGATGGTCTTTCCATCCCACCTCGATCTGTCCCACTGGATTTTCAGGCTTTCTGACAGCTTTCTTGGCCACATCTCGGGTATTTTGAATATTTCCCTGAGGCAAAACTGCAGTGTGTCATATAGCCGGGACCAGGTACCCCAAAAAACAACTGCCGGACCAATTCTCAGGTAACCATTTATATGCTTTTTTTACCACACACAAAATAACAATCCTCTACCTTAGTAGTTACTTTGTTATGAAATGGCTGCCCTGCATGAAACATTTTCCTATCTATTACAGATAGTTGTTTAAAAAGTACAGGATTACGTTGCACTTGGTCAATAGTCTTATGCATGGACTCAAGAAATGAGTCATAATTTGAACTACAAGTTCCACCCATTTTGTTTGCTTTGGTATAACATTTGTAATGTACAGTCACATTGTACTTGCTCCAACCCACTTGAATTGTGTCATTTTTATAAAAATATGCAATTCCCTTTTGTGTCACAGGCAAATACAGTGCTACCTTATCATATGCTTTAATAGCTACTGTGTCAAAAACCAAATTTTCCCAGGTCTCATTGACCCCTAGGGGGACTGCAGTCATTAGTAACCCCCCGTATGCTGTTGGTATGGCTGTACAACCGCAGTTCAAACATTAAAAGTCTCAGCATACACACGTGTAATTGCCTGATAAGTGTTAAAGTTTGGGTGCCAGTCTATGTTCGGATCATCACGTTTAATCAGTTCAACTTTTGTGGGAGGAAAAAGGAAAGGCCACAACAAAAAGAACAGTGTTATCAGTATAGCTACCAGAATAATCATGCAAGTTTTCTGAGGTTGCTCTTTATCTCTGTTTGCTCTATACCTGGTCATTTTGTTCTCGTTGTACAACAGTAACAAGGTTTTTGTCCAGTTCAAAGTTCTTAATTAGTTTACAGTGTATCAAGTGAATCCAGAACACTCGCTCTAACACTAACACTGATGATTAACGAGATGTTTAAGAACACGCATTAAGGAACATTTATACAGTATCAAAGTTAGAGACCACACTAATGCTTTATATAAACACTCTATCCTTTTGTCCTTTTTTAAAAAAATTCACCTTCTCAGTGTTAGAAACTTGTAAATCAGACATGAGAGAAGGTGATTAAGAATTATTTAGAACAAAGGGAGACAGTTTGGCAGATTTGGTTAAAATCTGACAAAGCTCCAGGTTTGAATGAAGCCATTAATGTCAAGTGTTTTTTTAAAACATCGTAAACTTTTTATTGACAAAGATGGTGATACATCTTTCTTTTTTATTTAAGTTAGGAGGGTGTGTTTTTAAACTTTCATTATTATTCAATAACTTGAATAACTGCTTGTTAACCAGGGTATTTAAAGTTTAGTTTTTCGAAGTGATATTATTCTGAGGAAGTCATTTGATGAAAGCGGGCAATAAATTTTGGTACGCTATTGTGTCTTGGTTTTTGTGGATTTTCTTCGCCAACCTCCTTAGTAGTATTTTTTATTTTGTTTGTTTGTTATTCTGGCATTTGGTTGATTGAGTTCTAACTCTGTCTGTTTTTCCCACCTTGTGACTTTTTCCCTAGGTCTGCCCACTTCAAACTTCTATCTTTAGTTAAACTTACATGTGGTAATCGATTAGATTTGTAAAGTGCTAGGAATTCCTGGGGCAATGAACAGCTTACTACACTGTTTCCTTCTGTGTCCCAGTACAAATTTCGCAATACTAACCTATTAGTATGGTTTCTAAACAGTTCTTGCTCATATTCTTTATCAGGTCCTGGTCTGCTACAGTTATATAAAGTGCAATGCAACAAATGCTGTTTATCAGTGTTAAGGGAGGGGGATTTACTGATGGCTACATTCATCAGTTCTTCGGTTACTGCCCCTGGACCAGTCATAACTAAGTCCTGGCTGTACCAATAAAATGTTTCACCCTCTGGTCGCACTACAAAAGTATCCATTTGTCACTGTGCTTCCATACCCTGCATAGTTGGAACTATGGCTATGCCAATTATCTGCATTAGGTCTCTGCCCAAGAGGTTCAATGGGCATTTTGCAGAAACAACAATTTTGCTTTTCTGGGTCATCCCTGAAACTGGGTCAGTTATCGCTATGTTGTGGGAGAGTGGCTCCCGATATAGCTGTCCATTAGCTGCTTTCACTAATATGTAATTCAGTGATTCTGAATTTTCTGGTAGTTTGGAGGGATGTATTAGGGTCCGTGAAGCCCCTGAGTCACACAGGAATTTGACTTCCCTCTCCTCTACCAGAAGTGTAACTTCCAGTTTTGTGTCTGCTAAGTAGAGCTCTAAGCTCAATAATGCTAAGTCCAAAATTTCATTTTCTTCATTATCTATGAATTCATGTACATCCTCTATTTCTTCTGTCACATCCGCTACTCTTTCTACCACATTTGCATTTGTCTTTTCTTGTTTATTCCTATCCAGTGATTCCTGAGTATCATATAGTCATTCCTCACCATCCTTATCTTCCGTGGTTACCTTCTTATTTTGCCTGCAATCCCTTGCCAAATGTCCCTTTTTCCCGCATTTGAAACATTCACCCCTTTTCTTTCTCACTTCAAAGTCTTCTGATCGTTTATTAGATTGTTTGTTTCCTTGGGTATTTTTCTTACCCTTCTTCCCAGTTTGTACTACAAAGATGTCTGATCCATCTTCTACTGCAAATACTTGAGTTTTCTTTTTCTTTTTGCTATTAAAATGCCGTTTGGCATGTCTTGCATATTCAAGTAATGACTGTAATCTACTTGTATGGTGATCTACCATGTGCTTTGTAATAAAGCTGCTAATGGGCGCAATACTGCCTTTTAAGAATGCATTCTTTAGCTGTTGCTCATATGGGGAATCATGTGTTTGATCTTCAGGTACCTGCATTCCACAATGGTTATTAAAACATTCTAATAATCTGGCATAATATCTATTAACAGTTTCACCTTCTTGTATGCATTGATTAATGCAAGTCCAATCAGCCCTAGGCTTCCATTTCTCAGAGATTCGGTCTGTCAGACCCTTCACTCTGTTGTCCAGTTCTGTGTTACTATGTGGGAGTGGTCTAAGCTCTGCATCACAGGGATTCCAGTTGCCACTGATCATGTGCCAATCTGGACATACGATTTGTCTAACTACTTTCTCTACTTCTCCTCCATTCAAATGGTAACTTAACCTCATGCCTGTAAGTCTTCTAAAAATTTTCTAAAATTAACTTTTGGATGGGGAATTCCCTCTGTGGCTTTCCAGATGTCTTCCGGTGTCCGCAGTCTATATACTAGAAGAGTCGGATCCTGTCCTGTCTGTGGATTTGGTACTTCTATGAGGGGACATATTTCTTCCTCACTTGCGTGTTCGAGACCTGGTCTCGATAGGATCTCTGACAAACAGTTTTGATTTTGCAGGAACAGCTGGGTATAGTGGAGGTGGATCAGCTTGTCCACTCACTTCATATTCCGGTAAGGGAAGTGGAGGGGGTGGAGGTGGGGCTGTTGCTATTACCAAGTTATTATCTTCTTTATCTAAGAACATTGCTTTTGAATTTTTAATCTTTTTTTCCCCTGCGGTTTGCTTCCTCAAGCCACCTGTGTGCCTGAGTGACTCCTAATTGTCGTTGCTTTTTTAGCTGACCTTTTGCGTCTGTTTTAAGTTGTCTAACAAGTTTAATAAGTGAAGATTTATCTAAATTACCATCAAATTTGTATTTATCAACCCATTTTGTATAATACTTAACATTATCGGCACGTTGTAATTGCATATATTTCGCGTCTTCGGTTAGGGGCGGGTCTCGGGAATTTTTTGTGCACTGATTTCCCATGTTGCCTTAGCTAAGTTAAAAATTGTTACTTAACCCTTCTTATCACATGGTACCATGATTTTACACCTTTTCACAGTTTATCTAGAATAACTGCCTACCTATTCTGTTTGCCTGATCTATGACAAGACAGCAATCTTTTTGTCCCTGATCTGCACATGCAAATCTCCCTGACAAAACAATAGTGTAACAAGTCCCTGATCTAAAACAGAAAAAAGGTAAATTCCTCCTTACCTGACCCTCCGTGAGTTGATCCATCGGAACGTTGACTCATCCTCCAATCCCACATCAGAAACAGTGGCTAGCCTCTTTTCAATGACAATTTAGTCAGAGGTCTTTCAAAACAGAAGAGCCGATGTGGCCACTTTTCCATACGGGTACATGCCACCGGGCCCAATTCTGACCTGGGCCTAAAGTGAGAGGTACTTTCCGGTCCGAAGGACCAAACTGTCAAAGGAAAAATATACTTTAAAAATGATCAAAACAAGATATGTTCAGGTTAAGGCACTTCAATCTTGCAGCAAGGAGACAAAAACGTGCTAATACAGAGTTTGTCTAACTAGAATCAGGAAATGCTAACATTTTTATACACTTTCTAATAAGACATTGCCAACCAAGCTGACGTAGTGAATCACAAGTTTTGCCATCATCATTTAGTAATAATTGTTTTTACAATATTCTGCTGATTTATCAATTTTTGTGAGAAACTTCCTAAGAAAAACAATGTGGTCTTGGCTACCACCGGTTAGATATATGCAATGTTACCATTCAAGGTACTATGGCTAATTCGAGCACAAAGCAAGTATAGATTGCAGTTCATTTATCTAACAGTCCTTTGTCTGTTATCTCTAAACTTCTGCATCTGCACATATTCTCATACTTCGAACAGAACTGATTGTTTAAAATCATTACATTTACAGAATATATCATTGTTCATTCATTTTTCCTGACCTAGCAGATAATCACCTGCTTCTCAAGTACATTTCCAAAAGGCATAAACATGAATATTGCTGTGCTAGCAATTACTAGGTCAGAGGGCATCTTGCAAGTTTCAGAAAGCACACTGCAGTTTCAAAAATCATCTTTCTAGTCTCATATGAAACTCAACTGTATATAAAAACAGTGCATATAAAATAGAATGAAAAACATGTTAACTTATTTAGTTTCTAATTAGCATTAAGCATACACACATTAATACATATTTTTCTGACAATGGATTTCATTTGAAGGTTTTATTTAATATTTTACAGCATAAACCCTAATAGATATCTGCTAAACAAAGCAATGCAGTCTCACAATGAAAATAGACTTAGCATTAAAACTTCTCTGCCCTTGAAACTCACATTTATTGAAACAACATTGAAACCCACATTCAAAGAAAATACATTTTGCCAATGGCAGATAAAGATTAATTTTGGGCTGTTTTCAAATCATAGGCCCCTTGAACATGAAACATACACATGCTCTTTGATACACCTTCCTGACTGTATTAAATTATATTCCTTGTGCAATACAGTACCAATTTTAAATTTATTGTTTTGAACATTTTTCCAGTAAACAATGAAACAAAATGCATGCACCAATAATGACAAAACTGCCCAGTTCAGAACATTTCCATCATCAAAGTCTACTCAAACTTCAACAGTCCACCAGTATCAGTAAATAAGCACGATCTATGAAGAAGTAAAATTCATCTAAATAATTCCACATTAAAAAAATCTGTTAACTAATGAAGAGGTTACTGCTAGCAAACAACTTTATAAGTCATTGTTTCATCTACAAATAAAGTGCCTGTTGTCCTTGAGGAATAAATTGCTTATGTTGTATTAAAAAAATTATAATGCTAGTAATATCGCAATAGGGAATGGATGGCAAACTGATAACAGGTTCATAGTTACTAGGTATCTTCGCAAAATAGGACTACAGCATCCATCACCTTTACAACAGAGTACAGTATCAGCAATGGATCTACCTACTGTGGGAATAGAACCCAGAGCCTTCTGCATCAAAAGCAAGTGCACTACCTGTCGTGCTATTTACAATGTAAGAAGAACTAAACTTTTGTTCCCCTGCAGCTCTCAGCTCTTTGTAAAACCTACTCGACACTCCGCTGTATCTCTTAACTTTGCAGCACAAGAAATCTGGACAAAGCCAGAATTTATTTTGGGGGGGAGCAAAAGCCCAAAAAACAGGGACACATTTTAAACATTGCTTGTATAATGTTAGAAAGTTGCTAGAATAAAATGCTGTGTTATCACCATACATTTCACTTCCAAGTATTGAACCCAGGTCCCTGTGCAAAACAACCAAAGCAACATACCACTATGCCAAATCATCTATTTTTATGAAAGAACAGAAGACTGAAACTTAAATGGCTACCATTTAGTGAATTCATTTCTCACCATAGCTGTCAATATCTTAGCACAACACACCTGAACAAAGCCATTAATGGGGGAATACAGCCCCCAAACATATTCAGTGAGTTCAGTTATCACCATAGCTCTCAGCCTTGGCACAAAAAACCTGGATAAAGCCAATAATGGGGGAATACAGTCCAAAAAATAGGGACAAATATCCACTGAGGACACCAGAGCAAACCCACGGAGGACATGTAGACTCCACACAGAAGGCAACCCAGCCAAGAATCAAACTAGACAACCAATAGCTGTCAGGGAACACTGCTACCACTGGACTACTGTCTGTTTTAAGTAACAAAAATACAGAAACCACAGATTTTATGAGGAACAGAACAAATATGAGGCAAAAATCTGCAAATGTTTTAGAAATGGTGGTGGGTAGGGAATTCAGGGTTTTGTCACTTGGGCCCAAGGTACAGGGTTCAGTTTTACACACACACACCAGAACAGCCTGTCATTGAAGTGATCACCACCTACCTGTCTCCAGAACGACCTGCCATGTGATCCTGTACTCTGCAACGCACTCCTCTGCAGTGATCACCTGTTTCCAGAAATGCGATCCTGTACTCTGCAGCAGCCCGCCCAATAGGTCCTCCATACTGGCCCATACATGCTAAGGTCTTCCGTGAGATGTGAGGAGGCTGGAACCTCCTGCTATTGGTCCAGCCTGCGGGCAATGCTGTGGTCTCCCGTGAGATGTGAGGAGGCTGGAGCCTCCTGCTATTGGTCCAGCCTGCGAGCAATGCAGTCCGGTGACCTTCTGGTTTGTGCATCATCACCGCACAGATCTCTTGGTTGGAAGGGCAGAGTTTTTTGCCTTTCCTATCTGGACTGCCTAACTGAGCAGTCTGGAGCTCAGGAATGCCTGAGCATACATGCTTGGAGTTCTGGTCTGCCTAACACAGCAGTCAGGAGCTAAGTACACATGCATGGAGTCCGGGAGATATTTTTTATTTTTATATGTTCTATGGTGAGGGGACTGGGGACTTTATTTTATGCATTCTACAGGTGGGGGACCCATTTTACAGGTGGGAGGGCTGCAGTTCCGCAGTCCTATAGCACGAGCTGCCCCTGACTGGTCCTACTGAACAAGCTGAACATGTCTGATATATATAATGACACACTCCCTGAGGATAAGTGTCACATGGATGACAATTACTAAGAGTGTTGTGAAAAGGTAAGGCATTTTAGAATACTTATGATGGTTATGCGATGGGTAGCCAGACTGTTTTCAGAGTTTAAAATTATATGGTCAGAAGGATCCCACTGGGAGATGGGACTGAGTTCCTGGTAACTTTCTTTCCCACCTGTGTCATTATAGGCTTCTCCACATGGAGAAGTTGCTCAACAAGCAGTGCATGAGATGATGCCTGAAACAGTGCTGAACAAATATATGCACAAACCTCTGAATGAATAACCTATACATTCCAGGCATGCTTAAGGGGTTATATTAGCCAGGTATATTGGATTTCACGTGCTATTATTGGCAGCTCACCGCTCTCAATGCCTTTCCTGGATGCTTTAGGCCTATACACTAAAAGGATGGTGGTCAGGGACTTTGAAAGTGGCAGAGATTGACAGTCATGGCTGGGGGAATGAAACACAGTCCATGGTGACATAAAGGGAAAAAGAAACAAAAAAATAGTTTATATGCTGAAAAGATTGACAAATAATGTGCAGATCCAACATTTTGCTGACATTTGCCTCATTTGAAAAGAGTGGGTTAGTTGTCCCAGATTTAATGACTTATGCAAAAGCAATGGTTTGCAGAGAGTATTTCAGAGTCTGACAGATACATGTCTTATTTTTCCAGTACTTAATGTAATAAAGTATAAGTACTGACAATAGAGATTTGCAAGAAGGATGTTATGCTTATTTTAATTTGAACATATGATGGATGACGGTGCAGTGAAATGATTGCCTCATTGCACCTTCTCTGCAGGAGTTCTGCTACAGAGCTAACTTAAGGGATGACTTTTAAAATAACAAGCAGGTAAAAGGTTTGAAAAAGCAGACAAGAGATTGAATCATCATTCTAGGTTTAGGATTTGCAGCACTTGTTTACATACCTGAAGGCAAAATAGACAACAAAATCATGGTTAAGCTTATCATTGTGCTCTAGACAGAGGTGTGCAGTGATCAAATGTATACACAGCTTATTAAACCTATTAAAGCCTAATATTAAAGCTTATGTTCTTTAAGGCTGAACCTTAGTCTTTTATTATTCAGTACTTTCATGAACAATATTTCACTACTGAAGGCCCTCATGACTGCCTCAGTAATCTGCTGATTGAAAAATACTTAGTTCTTTCTACGAAAGCCATCCAGATGCACTTACATCAATCTTTTGACAGCTTCTGAAAACAGGCTACAGTATTCAGACCTAAGACATAATGACAATAGTGTCACTGCTGAACCTTCTGGAACTTTTAAAAATGCACGAGCACAAATGAACCGTTATCTTCATAAAGCACAACAACTTCCCTTCTACGGAAGTAATAAGTCACTGGCTACGTTATATCATCCAACACACTTCCTTATGAAGCCGTCCAGAAAACTATTCCTCAGCTACTATTTGGCTTCTTCCTTAATGATATACTGAAGTAGTCAATAGGCTGACTGACAATCTGCTTTAACAGTATAACACATGTTACTGCAAATATGCCATTAAAGGCTGACTGTGGCTACTGCACACAGAATCATAGTTTGTTGAACTTTAATAGCAAAATAAAATCATCCCAGCTTATAATGTTGGCCAAAACTTGAATCTGGTAGAAAGTTGCAGTGTCCGCTGCAGGACCTCCAGATTCATGAACATTTTTTATCCAGCTGTAATAAGACTCATTAATGCAGATGTAAATCTGGACGTATCAAACTATAAGAGATTGTTACACTCTCATTGTTTTCCTTTTTTCATTCTGTAATTCTATTTATTTATTTCATACAAAATTAATATATTCTCATTCAAATGCAGTTCCAACCACTTCCTTATGTGCAATATCACCCAATCTCACCTCTGTGCACAGTGTACTTTTCTTTTCATGTGTCAAACATCTAGTAGTTAGTGGTGTCCAGTGTGTATATAAATAGCATACATGGATGTGGGTCAGCTACCGCAATATTTACTTTTATGCTATAGTTATTGTTTATTCTTTAATACCTGTTATGTCTGTCTTTTTGTGTTTGCTTTTCTCCTGTAAAAGAGCTGATACTCGAAATTTCATTTAGGTAGCACTTGTGTTTTCTGAATGACAATAAAGTTTCTTTGACTCTTGAATCTTGAATCTTTGAAAATGTTGTACACATGTAAATGACAGTCAGCAGCAATTGAGAGTAGAGTGTTTGCCCACCCATGCTTTGAGATTGTCAGACGTGCATCTCTTGCAATTCAGTAGATCAATAGCAAGAATGAAGTTGTTTCATTATCTAATAATCCAGCATTTGACCTTTGCTACCTTTCCTTTCACATAATTAGGGACCCTTAGACCTGAGTAAAGAACAATGTTATCACTGAAAACATACCAGTTAGCGTAAATGTACTACTAACTCTCCCATTCTGATTTTTTGTGTGAAAATGTCCACCCTGATACACATATGATACAGCAGCCTGACCTCTCCCTCCTTCATACTGTAACATAACCCTTCTGCTGTACATCCTCACCATTTTAAACATAGTCTGTGTAGTATTCATGCACCTCATCCTTTTTTTCCAAGTATTCTGCTCTTACTGTGTGTTATTGCTGCATTATACATTTATTTACCATGTTCTGCTACTCATGCATCAATTTCTTCTAATCCATTCTCTCCTATAGGATCTGATTTCATCTACTTTAATCTTTCCCAGTTAAAGTCCTGAAGCTTATGTGGCTTTCCTTTTCTTGTCAATGAATTTTCAACTCACTTACAATTCTCTCATATACAAACTGTCAATTGCTACTCTTTATATGGAATTAGCGCTTGCTCAAATCCTGTTTGTCTTTTTGGAACGGTTTAAAATGTTGTGCGTTTCTTTTTTTTCTCAATATTTTTGCAGCCATGGGATTAGTATATATACATTTTGTGTGCCACATGTGGAGTCTACTGTGGTTTGGTCTCGGGGAAAAAAAATCACTTTTTTGTTTCTTTTACCTAGCCTAAGCTTTGACCATTTTATTTTGTCTGGCTGAGACATTGACTGATTTACTCTTTATAACAAATACTGGAGCGACATCATCTTTAACACTGCAGGCTGTTAACTACTTCTTATGCCACAATCTCCCGCTTCCCAGTGACCTCATCTTCTCTACACATTTTACAAGGTTATTGGTTGTACCTCAACACTGGACCTCTTAACATTTAAATAACCTTACTTTGACATATGTGTTTCTTTCCTTGCTCTATTCCTTCTGGAGTTCTCTTTTCATTTCTTCTACTCTCAGAAAGGCATAACAAGAGAGGAAAGCCTTAATATCACCTCTTTTTGTTTTCTTTTGTGATAAGCCTTTCTGAATCTTTGAAATCCTTACTGCTAATGTTTTCTACTAGCAAGCATCCTCAGTAAAGATGGTGGTCTCTGTGCCATAGCTACATGTCAGTGCATCAATCCGGAGGAATATATAATGCTAATTAGCCATGTAGTGTTCCTGCAAAATGTCAGCGGTTCCTGAATTACACAGCAGAGTGATTCAGTGAATCACTCAGCTATATAAAATTTCACTGTTAGATGTTAGAGGAAAAAGTAATCATTGTCAAAAAATGATGGTCACCTATTAACTTCTATGGAAGCAGGTGAGTTCAGTGATGACAGGGACATGGAAGACTGTTATTGTGTGTATTTATGCAAACATGTCTTTGTGTGTCTGTTAAGGCATGAATGAAGTGTGTGTGTGTGTGTGTATGTATGTGAATGTGCCAGTGCACATCTGTAAAGGCATGAATGAAGTGCATGAGCGTATGTGTGTATGTTAACTTGTGTGTGTGTGTGTGGGGGGGGGGTCTGTAAGTGAGTGTGTATAGCAGCACTGGTATCTAAGTGTGTGTATGAGTTCTGTCAAGATACTACATGGGCAGCTAGGGAGAACAATGCCACCTTGCCACCTTCGGGACTGACAACAGTACTGTCTGCTAGCGTGAAATTCAGGGACACACCCATGAGATAATAATGGGCTATGTGTCACTACAACATCCATTGTCTCTGAATCACATTGTGTCACTGTTCTGGTAATTGACCTACCATCAGTAAGCAACTACTGTGCACAGTGAGGGTTTTTTGAATTCAAGGGTCAGTCTCCCTTATCCCCTTTTTTTCTTCCCATATTCCCATAATTTCCATCTACACTCATTTCCATATCTGTGCAATCTAAACATTCATACCCATATAACTTAAAACTTCCAAAAAAAAACTATTTATCCTTTTACATGAATAGTCGATGCTGACTTCTAAAATCATGAAAATGATTATGATAAATTACCTTTCTGTAAACATTTGAGTGCAAAGTACATGTTGAAGGATCCAGCATGATTAGTATATCCAAAAAGGAAACTGTAGTTCCGTATCTTGAAACAACAAACTGGAGAAAACCTATACTGGCAGAACATGGCTGCACAAAATTGTCCAAGTTTTATTTAGAGCCACCCCACAAAAAATATATATTATCAATATAGCGGCAATATAAGAGAATACTCTTGAAGCCAGATAAATGTACCAGTGCTTCGTTTTCCCAAGCACTTAAAACTAGATTAGCGTAAGCAAGGGCCATCTTCAACCCCATAGCAATGCCCTTCACTTGTTTGTAGATTTTCCCATTAAAATTGAAAAAGAATATTGCAAACAACTGTGGAAATTAAATCACAAATAATATATATTTGTCAAAGATGGCTCTTGCTTACGCTAATCTAGTTTTAAGACCTTGGGAATATGAAACACTGCTACATTTACATGTCTTCAAGAGTACTCCCTTATATCACCATTATATTGATGATATATATATTTTGGGTGGCTCTAAACAAACTTGGACATTTTTGTAGTCACTTTCTGCCAGCACAGATTTTCTCCAGTTTGTTTCAGGATATGAACTACAGTTTCTTTTTTGAATACACGAATCATGCTGGATCCTTCGACAGGTGCTTTATACTTAAATGTTTACAGAAAGGAAACTTACATTAATAATTTTCTTGATTTTTAGAAGCCAGCATCCACTATTCATGAAGAAAAATGTAGTTCTGGAACAGTTTATTAGACTTTCCCAAATAGTGAATGATGATAACAGGTTTTCTTTAGAATCAGCTTTTCTGCAACACATTTTCATTCCCAGAAATTATCCTCAGAATTCAACCAGATTCTCCAGTTCAGGTTTCAGCCAAAAGACTAACCCCTGGATTTACAAAGCCCTGTAGAATGTATAGGATTAGTCTAAAAGCTATTTTCGGCAATATGACCGATGTGCAATCCAGGAATGAGCTCCCGGGACGTGCACGTGAGCTCTTAGACTAATCCTGCACGGACTGAGCTCCTGTATGCAAATTACCCTCATTTGCAGGTGAAAACCATGCAAATGAGGGTAATATGTGATCCAGGAAGCTGGGAGCTGTCTGTGCAGGACGAGTGCAGTGTGCAGAAATGTACTCAGTAACCGAGTACATTTCTGCAATCTACAAAACGGAGCTATGACAGCTCCAAATAAAGGCTGCATATCATTGAGGAAGCATTGGCATTTCAAACTGTTAAAAAAAATAAATAAACAACCTTTAATTTTTTTCCGCCGATCACGCCTGTTTAAGCATAGGGCAGCGACACGCAAACGGGATCGGGGGAAAATAAAATAAACTTAAAATAAGCATTCTAACTAAAATCAGTATTCTGCCATGCAAGTCAATGACAGGCAGAAGACAACCTGGCCAGTGAATAATGGTTGCTAAGGGGGGAGGCTCAGTGTGGGACATGTAACTATGCATTAGCAGGCAATCCCATGAAAATGAGGGAAAGGTTAGTGAATCCCAGATTTTCTCAGGGTGTGAGGCAGGTCCCAAGAGTGTAAAAGTATAAATAGCTGGGTGCAAGACTAGGATACAGGTGACATCATAGGGGTGTGTGTCAGGCATACTGTAAGTGGACTGGAGCCCTGTGGCTCGGGATTGCGCCTAGCTTAGCACAGCTAAGCTAGGGGTGTGTCTAAACCTGTTTAGTTCTCCTTACAAAGTGTAAGCGAGTGTGCATGCTGTGCACTGGGTTTTACAGAAAGAAAAAGGAAGTTAAACCAGGAAAAAGCAGCTCCGTGCACATTTGAGCAATCCATTTGCATGGTACGCACACGGGCTTAAACAAGGAAGCAATGAGAAGGGAAAACAGCAGTAGGAAGGTAATCAAGGAGAACTAGCCTAGCTGGCAGGTGAAATGTATCAGAATCAGAGAATTACACAAGCAACAGACCAGCCCAGCACACCACTATAAACTATGTAAACACCTTTCCCCCTTGTTTTCCCCAAAACTCTGCACCACTGTTGTATACAGACGGGGAAATTTTACAAAACGAAAGCAAGAGAAAAAATGTTAGGGGCTGCTTTTGCTATCATAAACCAGCATGTGCAAGAGGCTGAGTGTGGTGAGGATGTGAATGCTGCTGAGCAACCCACAGTGAGGAGACTGAGAAGAGTGTACAAACCCAGGGTAACCTACCAAGGGCTACATGAGCTGGAGATAGTGGAGCATTATAGGGTGGACAGGGATCTCCTACAGCAAATTGTTGAGCTGTGCCAGCCACGCCTGACACACACAACTAACAGAGGGAAACCCATCCCAGTGTATGTGTAGGCCTAAAAATACTAGCTACAGGTACCTTACAAAGGCCAACTAGGGATATGATGGGGATTTCACAGTCATCAGCATCCAGGGTACTCCACCAGTTCCTGGATGCCATGTCAGCACATGTCAGTGAACACGTATATTTCCCCATCACCCATTGGCCAGCAATATGCATCTCTTCCACTGAATAGCAGAATACCCTGAGGTAGTGGGTGCAATAGACTACATGCACATATGCATTAAACACCACTAGGTGAGCGGGGTAGGGTCTACATCACCCACAAGGGCTTCCCCTCCATCAACTGCCAGGTCGTGTGCGATGCCCAGGGCATAATAATATATGTTTGTGCTGGCTGCCCTGGAAGCTACCACGATTCCCACATCTGGCATCTGATGCAGCTGTACCAGACATTTGCCAGTGGGGACATCCCACACGATCACCTAGTGGGGGATGCTGGATACGCACTAGAGCCATGGCTGACGACACCCAACAGAAATGCACACACACCCGAACAAGAACTCCATAATGAAGCACACGCACAAACACAAATCATAATAGAGCATGTGTTTGGGATGCTCAAGTCACGGTTCCGCTGCCTGGACACATCCAGTGGATCCTTGCAGTATTCACCAATTACATGTACCCAAATTGTCCCTGTATGTGTCTTGTTACACAATATGATCCTGCGGAAACAGCTGCAGCAGGAAGAGCATGGGGCAGGGCCACACAGTCCCCCACCAGTGCCAAGGCCTGCACAGGTGAAGAATGACTCGAAGTAGGAACAACCTCAGCCTGCCCTAGTAGGCAGAAGGAGGCATGCCCAGTTTGCCCTGGCCATGGCAAAGAGACAACGCATAGCACATGCACTGACACAGTAGGGACCCAGGGAATGACACCTCTGCACATACAGTAAAAGGGATGCCAAACATGACACTACCTGTGATGAACCATGTATAGGGAGTGTACTATGTGCATCCAACATAGGCAGCCCTGCAGCACCACCCTCAACACTGGGACGCCCACAAGGTAAGTGACTCACACATGCCATTTAGGGGGGTCATATACTCAACAGTCACAGCCAGCAGGATAGGTTTAGACAAACACAATAAAAAAATGCTGTACTATGGCCTCTGAATGAGACCCATGGGTAACCCCTATCCCAGGCCTGCACAGATTGACTACAGCAGGCCAGCTAGTTGAATGTAAGTTGTGAAGTCTAGGATGTCAGAAACTAATATGTAGGTAGTGAAAGCTTAGATCTGTAGTACACTGGTATGCTTCTAGCCAGCACGATAGGTAAGACTACAGACTGAAATGGTGTACCCAACATACCAGTACAGTCCTAGCAAATATGTAAAAGTGTAAGGTGTGCCCCACCATCCTATGTACACTTATAGTAGCAGTCAGGTGTGCCCCCCACCCCTGTGTAGAAATGTAGCAACAATCAGGTGCCCCCCTCCCCGCTATACAGAAATGTAGCAACAGTCAATGCCAAATGACCGATGGATACCCCGCAGACACAGCATGCTACCTGTCATTGTACAACACAAAGGTCAGCACCGCAGTACAAATTACCTGGACTTGATCCACACATGCAATATAGATGGCCATACTGGGCATGCTCACACACTTAAACACATGAAGGCCATGTCAGCAAACACCAGTGGACCAGACATATCTGGCAGTTGCAGTTCTTAGTGAAGACACATGTCAGTATGCACCAATCCTGCCTTGCACACACAGTGGATAGGAATACAGACATATATGTAAGGACAACACACTATAATAAGCCAAAGGTAGATGGACATAGATGTGTTGAAGAGGGTGACTATGACAAGGAGCCATCTGGGCCTGTCCCACCCAGCACACAGCCAAAGGGACCCAAACACATGAGGTGCAGGTGTCACTCACTGCAGATATTAGCCACCAGTATCTGTCAGTATGACAGCGTGTTGCACGTGTCATCTGTGCACCATGACTGTACAAGGAAGTAGTCACCTAGTAGCTGTATACACGTACCTGTGGCATATGACCCCGTGTGTGCCAGCATGTGGCATGTCAACCCCCTACATGAATGGGTTACAGCCCATGCACACACTGCCCTCTCCATAGCTGTATCATGACAAGCCTGCTGAGGTCATCCAATGTGAAATACACCTTTGGGAGAGCTGTAGCTCAGTAATCACCATGGTGCATCCCATAACTGCGTACTGCTATACTGATAAACTAGTTAGGTAGTAGTCCTAACCCCAGACTTGGCAACTGTGTGAGTGTGTGTTTGTGTGCGTGTCTCTCAGTCTCTGACTGAAATGCATTCTAGGCTACTCACACTCCGTACAGTTCATATATACAACTTTGGCAAGGCTGCTGATGTCACTTACCTAGAAATACATCTCTGGGGAAATCATAGCCCAATCATCTCTGTAGTGTGTCCTGTAACAGCATACTGCTGTAGTGTGATAAAGTAGTTAGGTAGGTGTTCTAACCCCAGACCTGGCAACTGTATAAATGTGTGTGTGTGTGTGTGTGTGTGTGTGTGTGTGTGTGTGTGTGTGTGTGTGTGTGTGTGTGTGTGTGTGTGTGTGTGTGTGTGTGTGTCTGACTGAGTAGAGAGCATTGCTTTATAGGCCACTCACACTCTGTACAATACATATACTCAACTTTGGCAAGGCTGCTGATGTCACTCACCTAGAAATACACTTCTGGTGAAATCATAGCCCAGTAATCTCTGTAGAGCATCCTGTAACTGTGCACTGCTGTAGTGTGATAAAGTAGTTCTGTCGGTGTTCTAACCCCAGACCTGGCAACTGTGTGTGTGTCTGACTGAGTAGAGAGCAATGCTTGTTAGGCCACTTACACCCCGTAAAATACATATACTCAACTTTGGCAAGGCTGCTGATGTCACTCACCTAGAAATACACCTCTGGGAAATCATAGCCCAGTAATCTCCATAGGACATCTTGTAACTGCATACTGCTGTAGTGTGAAGAAGTAGTTAGGTAGGTGTTCTAACCCCAGACCTGGCAATTTTGTGTGTGTGTGTGTGTGTGTGTGTGTGTGTGTGTGTGTGTGTGTGTGTGTGTGTGTGTGTGTCTGACTGAGTAAAGAGCAATGCTTTTTAGGCCACTCACACCCCGTACAACACATATACTAAACTTTGGCAAGGCTGCTGATGTCACTCACCTAGAAATATACCTCTGGGGAACTCATAGCCCAGTAATCTCCATAGCACGTCCTGTAACTGTGTACTGCTGTAGTGTGATAAAGTAATTAGGTAGGTGTTCTAACCCCAGACTTAGCAATTGTGTGTGTGAATCTTTGTATCTCTGTCTGTTTATGACTGATTTATGAGCAATGCTTTTCAGGTCACACACACTCCTTAGAATTCATATACCCAACGTTGGTAAGGCTGCTGATGTCATTCACCTAGAAGTATACCTCTGGGAAAGTCATAGTCCAGTAATGTCTGGAGCACATCCTGTAACTGTGTACTGCTGTAGTGTGATTTAGAACTGTGGTAGGATTCCATCACCACCCATGGCAGTTCAGGATGTCTGCGTGTGTTTCAATGTCTGTGTATAAAGCAATGCATCATAGGCTACTCACTTGCAGTACAATTCAAATGCCCTAATTTGCCAATCCTGCTGATGTCATTCATTGTGAAATACAACTTTGGGGAGAAAGATCCCTGTGGTGCGACCTATAACTGCTCCATGCTGTCGTGTGATATAGGCCGTGGTCAGGGATTCTATACCCACACATGACAGTTGTGGATGTTTTGTGTGTGCCTCACTGTCTGTGTAGGGAACAATGCAATTTAGGCTAGTCACTCGTAGTACAGGTGAAAAGCCCTACTTTGGCGAACTTGCTGATGTCATTGAGTGTGAAAAACACCTTCGGGGAAGGATGTCTCTAGTAATCCCTGTGGTGTGTCCTGTAACAGCTCCATGCTGTAGTGTGATATAGGCCTTGGTCATGGATTCTATACCCACACATTACAGTTGTGGATGTTTTGTGTGTGTCTCACTGTTTTTGTAGGGAGCAATGCATTTTAGGCTAGTCACTTGCAGTACAGGTGAAATGCCCTACTTTGGTAATCCTGCTTATGTCAGTCACTGTGAAATACACCTTTGGGGAAGAAGTATTCCAAAGGGTGGGAGGGTGGCCTAATGGTTAGGGTGTTTGCCTTACAAACACAAGGTACAGGGTTTGAATCTCACACGGGATAATTGGCTAGGCTTAAAATGGCTCGCAAGGACAGTTAGCCTAGTACTAACCTATGAACCTATGAACCTATGAACTAATGTCCATGGTGCATACTATAACTGCGTAGTGTAATAAACTAGTTAGGTAGGGGTTCAACTCCCAGACATAACAGGTGTGTGTGTGTAACTCGTATTCTGTGTAGAGGTGAGTGTGTGACACTTGTGGCCAATGTGGAGGGGGTTTTGCTCATTACTTTTATGATGGCCCTACTATATATCACAATGTCAACCATACAGGGATAACAGATGTAAATTAGCTGGGGGGCTGGGGTGCAAACACATACCCATACCCATACATGTGACATCAAGGCCAGCCAATCCAAATTAGCAACCCCACTATTACCCAGAGTACACACTCAACCCATGTGTCATAGGCATACACATGCCTAGGCAACAGCCAATATGTGGTTAGTACACTGCTTATTGGTCACTGATCGTAACTATGCAGTGATAGCAGTGGGCTACAGAGGGCATGTCACCCTGCCCATCTGTCCAATATGCATGTACATGCAGACACTGCACCTCCACCATGTTCCCCAATGGACACCTGCACCACCTGTGGTGCCTTCACATGTAACTCACAATGGACATACCATGCCTGACAACATGCCCTGTATGGACAGATGACACCGACATCAGGGAATGCTGTTGGCATGCTATCAATGTAGGTGAAGGGTAAACCAGCTGCCCATTACCAGTTCCTGACACAGGTGGGCAAGACTGGCACATCTGATGATCTGTGTTCAGAACATGGGCCACACACCCCAGGTACAGTTCCACATGTCACTGTACATGTATGTGGGAGGTGTGCACATCCCAGACACCATCCATGTCATGGACTAAGGAACACATACATGGCATGTGGTGTACAGCATTGGCCACACACAATAGTCACCCAGCTGACTGGATGGGGGATGCGATACCCACCTGTGTGGGCAAATGCAGTAACTACAGGCCTGAGCCACAATGTAGACCATTGTCATGTGGCCTGATGTCATGGTATACCCATTGCCTACCCTTGTAGAGCCTGCTGGCACAGATGACCACCACACATCCGTGTAGACATGCACGTCAGAACTGGCACCTTGTGTGTTTCTGTGTGTGTGTGTGTGTGTGTGTGTGTGTGTGTGTGTGTGTGTGTGTGTGTGTGTGTGTGTGTGTTGTATGGTGCGTATGTCCACATCCACACCCACTACAACCCCCCAGGGCATACTGAAGCATGCTGTCTGATGTCTGACATCTCCTAATACTCTTTGCCCATATGGCCTCCGTATGCCCCGTGTGGTGCATGTGATACCTGCACATTGATGTGTTGTGGCAATCTCACTACTGATGAGTTGCACTCCTGGCCCTGCCAAGTGTGTCAATGTGTGTGTGTTCCTGTGTGAGTGTGCCTATATTGACACTGGCACCTGTTCATGCAGACAGGCTCATGTACGCCACCTACTGTATATCTACCGTACCCCTGTTGCAGATGTCACTCACCTTCACATATATGTTCTGAGTGCTCCACATCAGGTAACCCATGTGGTGCATCCAATAACTGCATCGAACTGTGATAGCACTACATAGTTGGGGGTTTGATACCCTGTGCTGGTAGGTGTGTGACACAAACATGCTTCAGTTTTACCCTCCCACCCCTCCCTGACATGTATCTGCCTCTGTCTGCCTCCCCCACTCCCTGTCTGGTGGATGTGGAGACCCACACCTGCATTGCTTAGGCAGCAGCACATGTATTTTATGTGATGCTCATGATCGGCTGATGGCCTCTGCATGAAGTGCATCCCTCCCCTAGCTGATTGCATGTGGAATCGCTGTGGTAACATTCCCATAGCCAATTGTATGGAAACACACTCCAATACCTAGGAACATCATGGTGGTGTTGGGCCTTTGCAGTCACTGTGAGCAGGAACTAGATTTGATGTTTGGCAAACAGCATCCCAGATGGATTGGGGATTTACCCATAACAACATACACTGTGGAAAGAGGGCAACCAACAGGAGGGGGATGTGCCTGACCTGACTACAGACTGTAAGTACTGCTATACTGCATTTGGAGTAATGTTGGTTTAACAGTGTTTCTCTGGATATGCCTGTCGTACATGTCACAATACCTCCCATGTCAGTTCCATGTATATGAGAAATCCCCATCTGCAGGGGCATCTGCAGACTGGGCAGTGTTGTGCCTATGGTTTCATGTGTTAGCCACAGGGCATCAATCTGTGGAATGCAGAAGGTAGTGTGAGGATTGCAGTCTGTAGATGGTAAAGGCCGTGACAGTTATTGACTTCATATCCTTCATAGGACATATGTTGCAACAAACCCTATAACAATGGAAAATATATGAGGTTATCACAGCAACATGTCTATACTGGCCCTGTGTATGTGCTGTCAGCTACACTTCTGTCAACCTTTGTACATATGGCGTGCATGAAGTGGTGCATATGTGCTGTACACCATAAATACTGCCATCATATCTGAAAACAAGCCAGTGATATATCAGATTGCTACACATGTCATGTACAGTAGTGGTTATATTTCATGACATAAGCTGGACATTCTGTGGATGATTGTACAGTACTGAGGTCTATGCAGTGATGGTGAATGTCGGCAGTGTGTGTATTGTTAATATGTACTTCAGCCTGTGTACAGACTGTGGTAGATGTCATTGTTCTAGCTCCCCTTCTCTCAGATGTTACATGATACCCCACTGTATGGTACTGTTTTGCTGTACATGTTTGTAGGGCTATACACACACATATCTCATACCACAGACAGCCATCATAACAAACTGTGTAGCAGCCCATTATATGTAGGGTCATTCTGTGAGTGGCACATATGAGGATGGTGTAGAACAGATAGTCCATATACTGTAATATTATGCTAGCTTACCATTTGTAGCTGTGGCTGTGTTCCCATTGATTGTGGTTATGCACCATCCCACAGGTGTAGCTAACTCTGTGCTGTGACATGGCTGATGAGCCTGCTATATATGCAGGTACATGTGCATTACCCCATACAAGATGTAGGCCAGTGTTGAGCCAATCTGCCTGTAGCCTGCACAGTGCATTGTTGCATGCCTAGCAGCTTAGTGTACTTAACCAGTGGGATGCTATGTGCAGATACTTGCCATATGTACTGCTGCTGGGCCTCCCTTAAACATCATTTATGTCAGACAAAGCAGTGGGATGCTGTACAGATGTATGTCAATATCTAGTGGGTGGTATTTGTCCATGGCACCCCTGTACCAGCAGTCATTATGTGTCAGGCCAGAAAAGAGTGTGTGAATCCAACACCTATAGTGCCAAATGTATACCAGTTGTTGTGTTATACCCCTCTACATGGTTATCTACATCCATATTGTCAGACCTGGTACACATGTGGTGCACTAAGGGATCATGTGTATACCTCTGGACTGTACAGAGTGTGTCCGAAGTTCCACATATAGTGGCCAATATCTCTGCTGCTCTCCACAGGGGCATTACATGCTAGCAGCGGTACCTTACAATGATTTCCTTAGGATGTCAGTAGCCAATGGCACACATGTTATAAGCAGATGTCAGCATCTACACATACCATGTCTTTGAAGACAATCCCAATGACAGTAGCAACAGTCTAGTAATATACCTGCTATACATACCTGTCATCCCCTTGCACTATGACTTTGGGACTGTAGGGGCTGATGTACGGCTACACTCCATGTCCAGGACATATGGTGGAAATATATGTACATATACTTATCCAGATAGCCATATATATATAATTACATGTGTACTACATTGAATTACCACTGTCATGGCAACCACCCACTATAAATCCCTACAGCATGTGGGTGTGGTCCCTTTACATTTCCTGTGTGATGGATATCCGTCCTGTGTGTGGGCATCATTGATACAGGTAGCAGGTAGCAATACCTCTTACAGGAGAACCTGCACACTCAGAGCAGACACATATTTGTAGGAGGATCAGGAACTACAGACAGACTGTGGGTAGAGTTGTGTAATGCTTTGCATAGTACTGGTGTTACAGTGTGTCTGTGTGTGTGTGTACATACTAGTGTACCTTGGAATGCAGTCTGTCTGCATAGCTCACTACTGTCAGCCTAACCTCTTGCTGAACAGAGGTATGCCTATCTTGTGTTGTCCATCCACCACACAGGTCCTGTGTCCGATATTACACTGGCAGTGTTTGTGTTGCGTGCTATCAGTACATGGCTACATCCATGTCTATATCTAACCTCAATTCCTTGTTTAAGAGTATGTTGCAGACTATCCTATAACACCAGCACCTTGCTTAGTGTATGGCAACAGTGTTCCACATATGTGCCTGTGTTCCAGTCTCTGTCCCCCATCTACATACCAAGCTTTGCACATATGTCATGCTTTTGAGGGTTGTTCTGTAGTGGGCTGTGAGTATATCACACTGCCATTAGTCCACTGCTGTTGTATCCCCCACACATACTGCGGGGCTGGGGCCATACATGTATGGGCATCACCTACACAATACATGTGGGCCCTTATGCACTGCAGAGGCCAGTGTATGTAACAGTGGTATATGGGCTTGTATTATTGAGTCTAGGTGGGGAGCACCATAAATGACTTAGGCTGTTACAAAATGTGGGAGTAAAAGGGGTGAGCTGCCACAAGGTATGTGGATGGACAGTACCGTATACTCCACCTATATTGACATAACCTTACATGATTTGGGGTACTGCAAGCCTAATGCCTTCTGCCATACAAACTGTACTGTGCATTATGCCTTGTTATGTACCGGGTACAACCCAATTAATCACAAACCATCTTTACCACCTACGGAGTTTGTACAGAGTGTAGATAGAGGCTGCTGAACTACACACATGCAGTACATACTGTTGATTGTGTGGTACCCTGTGGCCCAGTCTGTCTGCACTATTGTACATTCTGAAGGGCTTGGCCTGGACAGCGACAGTTGTGAACTTTTTCAGACTACTGTATTAGTGTAACTGTTTCACAGTTGTAGTACTCCGTTTATATGGTTGTCAGTATTTGAACAGCTATATGATATGGCATATAGAACATTTATAGTACACAATTAAAGGATTCCCATTTCTGCAAACCTGTGTGTGGTGTCTTTCCTATGACCTTTCTATGGGTATATGTTGCAGGCAATGATTGACATTAGTATGTGTTGCCCATACAGTGTCCAGTTGTTCAGGTGTTAACTGTAGGCATAGTGGCTGTTCCATATTGTGTGCACCTCCTACACATGTATCTTACTGTACATATATCTGCATGTATATGTGTAGCCACATGTATGTATGTGTGTGTGTGTGTGTGTGTTGTATATATATATATATATATATATATATATATATATATATATATATATATATATATATATATATATATATATATATATGTATATATATATATATATATATATATATATATATATATATATATATATATATATATACATATGTAAATCTCTATCTCCATATATGTGTCTGTGTATCTGTATCCTGGGGACGTTGATGGCTTACACATATTACATGTCCTATGGGAGGCAGACTGCACTTGGTAGTGTATTTCAGGGCGCATGTGTTTGGCTGTGGGGCGATGTCTATTCGTACAAGACATATAGTGTGTGGGGCCTCTCAACCCCATTAACGGTGCATGTGGACATAGGTGTATTTGTTAATCTGCAATTGCTATCTACAGATGTATGGCCATATATACCTATATAGATATATTTATCTGCTAACAGATATATAAGTATATGTGAATAGATAGTGATATATATGTATATAGAGTTAGTAAAACAACATATATATTTATATATATGTATATCTATACATATATGGGTATGTTGTATAAAGCACATTATTATACACATATATATTTTTTTATGTTCAATGTTTATAAGTATTGTGTTTTTATATATATATTTTTTTATATTATTCATGAGATGAATTTGTATATACCGTTCTATTGGGAAATTAGTACATGTGATTTGTTTTGTAAGGTATTTAAACTGTGCAATGGATGTGGGTGTGATTCTGATGAAGTTCAGTGATATTAAATTGAATGAAAATGTTTATGATACAGATTGAGTTCTCCATTTCCCCTTTTTTCACCAGCAGTATTGTTATATATATATATATATATATATATATATATATATATATATATATATATGCAGATATATATATATATATATATATATATATATATATATATATATATATATGTATATATACGTATGTGCATATATGTGTAGATATAATTTTGTTTTGTTTATATACCTATATAAATGTATAACTGTCCAAGGTTCTGTACACATACACAGCCATGAATATGTATCACATATATATGTATCTGTATGTGGGGTGCATACGAACATCTGGACCAGACTCATGTACCCTCTTTACTTCACAGTGGAACTGTTCTGCCCTGCTGCAACACAGACAGGTGTCACGTGTGAACACAGACTAACATCAGGGGGGTATATATGGTGACACACTTTAGATAAGCATATTATACTGCTATGGCAGTTGGGCATGCTATGCTACACTTTAACATGACTGTCCTGCAGGTGGTGTGGTCTCTCACCCATGTGTCTATCATGGCAGTATTAATACCCCCACCAGCCATTGGCCAAAGTAATTTACAGAACACAGATATCATCGGTCACATCTTTGCCATTCACTGCTGGTCTGCACATTTGACAGGTATGTCCCACTGCCCACAGGGACTGACACTACTGTCCAGTGCAGTTGTTGAGCACAACATCATTACAGGAACAAGTACTGATGGGGGCAACAGCTGGAGAACACATATGTGCCCTTGTAATTTCCAGAGGTAAGTGTGTGGTACACAGTGTTCCTTGCCCTTGTACAGCCTTTTATGGGGGCTCTATGTCATTAACCTAGGCTATGGCACCTTTTCAGGGATATAACTGTTAAGACGAGGGTCATTCATAGGTAGGTAGTAGACTATCTGCCCAAGGGCCTATGTAATCCTAGCCAACAAGGTTCCCTGGCTTATGCCACCCAAGAAAGCTATTGTCCTGTGCCACTGTTGAGCAGAGACACAGAAGTGATCCCCAGGGTGTATTTCCTATTTCCCATCCACTCATCAAGATTTTTCTTGAAGAGTGCTAATGAAGAACTTTGCTTGACATAGATGGGTAGCCTATTCCAGAGTATGGGAAGTCTCTGGGACAGGAATCTATCCCTCCAGCATGTCCTGTTTATTGTGGTGACAAGGTGTAGGTCCCTAGACCATGTATCTCTGAGGGATTGGGATTTCTTTAGGTGTAGCATGTCCAACAGCTCTGGGTTTGTCATAGCTTTATATGTTAGGCAGAGATCACCTCGGAGTAGGCAATATGCTATGGAGTAAAGCTGGAGTTTTTTGAGGTGGTCAGTGTAGGGCATTTGTTTGAGGCCAGTAATCCTTTTTGTGAAGTACTTCTGTGGCCTTTCCAGCTGCTGCAGATGTCTTGTGAGGTTCATTCCAAAAGGGGTGTTGTACTCTATAATGGGTCTAATGAGCGTCGAGTAGAGGGGAACAATGACTTATTTTTTCCTTGATGAGAACCCTTTTATGATTAGGTGTGCCACGTAGAAGGATGTCCTGACTACTGTGGCAATGTGACTATCAAAGGACAGACTGTCTACCTGGGTCCCAAGGTCTCTTATCACACATTTGGTGTTAAGTAGATTGCTGCCTATGTGGTAGTTCATGGGTACAGAGTTTTTACCAAAGGGGATGACACTGCACTTTTTGGCATTGAGCTTGAGGCCATAGCTCTGACACCAGGCATCTGTTTCAGCGAGGCCCTTCTGTATGATATCCACATCATTTGGGGACTTGACTATGGCTCCTAGTTTGCAGTCATCTGCGAACTTCATTAGCCAGAGGCCTTCTGTGTTAGCCTGTACTTCAGAGTGATAGTGAGATGTCAGGTTAAGCAATGTTATGTACAAGATACTGTGACATTAACACAAGTGCTACTTTCCCCCCTAGGGCTTGACTACAGGGTGTAATTGGAGGCTGTTGAACTACATCTGTAATTGTTGATTGTTACGTATCCTGAAGGCAAATCCTGTTTCTACTGTTGTACTAATTGAAGGCCTTGGCCTGGACAGCATAGTATGGTATATATACACATTGCTTGCATCTACTGTTTTGTGTGGGCCTTGCATTCATGACTGATTACATATTTCAAACCTTATGTGGTGTCAGTACTGACACATTATTGTATAGTACTGGAATAAAGGTTATATGTGTATGCATACCTGTGTGTCGTGTCATGTCCTTTGAATTGTGGGTGGGTATATGTTTAATGTCAGTATTCTCATTTGTAAAAATGGTTGCCACACTACACATTTCACAGGTGCCGGTTGAAGGGCTTGTGGCCGAGTACTTACATATGTATGGCTACTGATACCTTTTGTGTGTGTATGTGTGTATGTACCTATATATATCTCATATGGCTATATCTGTATATATATATGTATATATATATATATATATATATATATATATATATATATATATATATATCTGTCCATATGTCCATGCATGTTTGGCTCATATTTAGGCCTGTTCCTCATTCACTTGGCAATTGTCATGGATGATCTTGGCATTGAAGTCAGTAACTAGTGGCAACACTTTTGTGTTTCAATCTCCTTCTACATATGTGTTCTAATACATATTACTGTGTAACTAGCAACATTTTAAGTGTATCATAGCATTAGTTGATATATATCCCTCTTTGTACCCACAGTGTGGCATACTCTGTCCAGACTTCTTGTATTAACAGGTTATGTGGTGTGATAATAATACTTTTCCTGTACTGTTGACTGATTGTCCTGCATGATATGTTTATGAAAACTTCAGGTTATGTATATCTGCCATTGTTTAGTGGTAAATCACTTTGTGTATGGAGTGCAGGGTCCTGGGTTCAAGACTTGGAGAGGCAGTTTATTTTGTTGCTGGGCAGAACAAGGGACATTGGCTACAGAGTGATTAAGGCAATTTTAAGCAGTTGTAAGCGGGTTTGTGGAAGTTGCGCAACGGTAAGCACTGCCAACCTCTGCTTATGTTTTCTTACAGTTAGCTTAGAATTTCTCAACCTGTGTAGGCATAGCTTACCCCCGTGCAAACATGCACAAACCCATTTACCACTGCTTAACAGTGCTTACTGCCACTTACCCTGTGCTAATTCCTTTAAAAGAAAAGAAAAAAGGGGTTGACAGGACAGTGGTGAAAAATGGGGCACAAGGGAAAATAGCTAGGCATGTGCAGGAAGAGTATAGGAAAGGTCCATACCTGCCCATTTCTTCTACAGTAACAGCTGTGCATATACACTATATTTGCAGGTACTATTGGACCCTCAATTTTCTGGGAGAGTGGTGAGGACAACATATATTCATTGTGATTCCAATTAGACCAGATTACATTTGTCCAGTGGACACGTGTGTGAAATGGACAGCTATGTATGGGGCGAGATTTTTTTGTGGGAACATATTATCCTTTTTTTTTTTGTCCAAGTGAGAGTGGAATGTTGGGAAGGCGGAGTAGGTATATTTGGGGAGGTAGGTTGGGTAGGTTAACAGACAAGACACATAAGATGCATACAGGACTGGTATATGACACATGTGGGGGGGTAAACACTGTGAATGGGGAGGGGTGTTTGGAAGACGCAAGTCCATGAGCCCCCAACTGGAAACAGTGGGATTGAGATCCCCACCCATGGGCAGTCATCACTACACCTTCATGGCCCCAAAGGTGGCTGTGCTGGGGGCTGTGTAGGAGGGTCAGGCTCACCCTCTAATAGTGCCACTTGGCCCTCAAGCTGGCGTAGCTGCTCTCAATACTCCAGATTGAGCTCCTTATGCACCACATCCCAGACCTGTTGACGGGTGACAGGTTCCCCTCTGTGCCTTCTCTGAGGGGGCGAGCCCCATCCCCTGCAGCGGTTCCACCCGAAGGTGGCACAGGGCCCATAGAGGAGGAAGTCACAGGCTGGGCCCCAGATGTGCTGGTTTCCAGTGCCATGGCCAGCTAAGATCGGACAGGTGGGTATGCTGGGACCGGCCTTCCCATACGAGCTGTGTTGTCACAGGTTTATGACAGATATGGGTTAGTAACAGTCAACAGCATTCAGGATTAGTTATAACAGCATGCATACATATTTCCATTAACCCAACACACCAGATTTAACACAGCTGCAGAGCAAGCAGAACACATGCATATATGGAACAACAGTGGCCATTATAGGAGCATGCAGGTTTCATTGATGGCAACAGGCCACCAATATGGGTGTATTTTCACATGGCATATGCATAGAAACAAATGTGAATATTTATAAACCATTAGGACATATGTCCCAGCAAAAGTGTGGAGTGTACACATACCAGTTGAGTGTCATTGGGTTATTATGCACATATGGTAGGGGCGAGAGAGAGAGTTCAATTAACAACTAATATATCCTTGTAGTTTTCACAACATTCTTAGTCACTGCAGTGATCTTTCCCTTACATGTATTATTACACTACACAATGGCCTTATATTGTACACTGGTATGTTTATAAATTATTATATACGTGACCTGTGTCTTACATACAGGCATGACAGGCTGCAGGTTTTAATACAACATATGTTGAGAATTGCTGTCATACACTTTGGGTGAGCTGCTAGAATGACAGGTTTGTTTCCATATACATTCTCTGACTATGTACACATTTGAATATCAGTTATATGTCATTGACAGCTACCTACAATTCTTGGAACATCACACTGGATTTTCAGGGGAACAGGGTATCAAGCTGGTGATATGGGCCATTTATCTGGACATGCTGGACAGATTGGAACAGTTGTGGGGTATGAATTTGCATACAACTTACATTCTGAACATTCTAGCAAATTCTGTACTATTGGGTGTAAGTATGCCTACAGCTTTCTATCTGAACATTGTATCAAAATCTGTACAGTTCTGGGGTATGATTACACATACAACTTAGTAGCACTCCCAGGATTCAAACTCCTGCTGTGTGTGACAAAATATTATAGCTAACATCACAGTACACTGTGCTATCAGGGAATTGATGTAAAGGTTTCAACTGTTTTCTATCTAAGTGTCCCTAACTTGTACAATATAACTGACCTCTTGGCACTTTCAACATTGTTATGCAGGACTTCATGCCCATTTTATCTGCATACCACAGTGTGGGTGACACTGCTTAAGATACAACATTACTATTTATAGTATGGAACAGATCACCAACATATGAGAGAAGAGTAAACAGAAGCACTCCAGGGATTATACCTTTATTCACAGACTATTTCACATTTGTTTCTACTGGTACAACACTTTCCAAGGCTCTTATATTTATTTGTTATGACAGTACATGCAGACTGATTACTAACCTGCCTCGTGACACAGCCTTTGCAGCCTAGCATCATGGGCTTGCTGGTTCGCAGCCCGCTCATCTGCAGCTGTCAGAGAAATGCAGTGATATTTAGCCATACCTATCCATAGTATATACATGCTAGGCAATTATTTACTACTTAGTAGAATGAGTACTTACTCAGTCCTGGGGCATTGGGCATCTGTCGAGACTCCTGGATCCACTGATCCAGTACATCCCCCTCTGCAACTTCAGGTCAGCATGGTGGTACCTGACTTACTCACCAATCCAGGGGATACCTGTGGCACTGGTGAGGTCATGGGTGAGACTGTCCCAGGCCTCTGTTTTATACTGTGAACCCTGGTACTGGCCCTGCAGTAGTCTCTGATCATGATGTTTTACCAGGAGCCTTACCATGATTTTTGTCTCCAGGATGACCCAGTACTGTGCTCTAAATTGAGTGACTTCACCCACACCAGCCATTCTACCTGCAGTAGGAAGCTGCAACCAGTTATGGGTAATATTCCCGTCTGTGGGGTTTAAATATGGCCATTTTCCCACACTTCCGCATGATTGGCCAGTTTTGAAAAGGCTAAGCTATGGGCAGACCTGCTTACATGAGGTTGGCACTGCTTAAAGAGGTATACCACTAGGCAGTTTGAATTGGCTCCCCTACACATTGCTTACACTTACTAACTTGAGCTGTGCTATGGTTAGCATTGCTTAATAGTTAATTAACATTATATTTGCCATTTGGCAATGATTTAATCTTCATTACAGGTTATATATGTGTCTGGTATCCATAATTAATGTGTACATACACTGTATGGGGACCTGGGGGCTTCTACACTTTATTACAATAACACCTCATATCTATGCTTACAGCAGTACTCCAGTTCACATATTTATGTTATTTAGCAAGTTATCCAACATCGCACTGTACATAGATTCAGTTCACATGTTGGGTTTGATTTTCCTGTGGTGATGATTAGTTTGCTGATACCTCATTCATATCTGTTGCTATGATGGCTTAGTGGTTATGTGACTATAGTGTACAGGGTCCTCAGTTTGAGCCTTGCAGAGGCAGTTTATTTTGTTGCTGGGCAGAACATGGGCCATTGGATCCAGAGAGATTAAGGCACTTTAAAGCAGTTGTAAGTGGGTATGCGTGGGTTTGCGCGATGGTAAATCACTGCTAACCTCTGGTTACAGTTTCTTACACTCATTTAGCTTCTATTTTGCTTAATCTGTGTGGACAATGCTTACCCCTGTGCAATCGGACTTAGACATGCTTACTACTGCTTATTTGTGCTTAAACCGGCTTACTAGTGCCTTATTAATTATGACACTAACACATCACATGTGCATTTCATGCAGTACTCCAGTTCACATTAAAATGTTATTATGTAGGTTATACGGCAAAAAGATGTAAATATATGTTCATATACAGTTTTCACATTGAAAATGATATGTGCTTTAGTGGGACTCGGACCGGGAATGCCTGTTCATTAGGCGGATGCTCTAACCACTACACTATTGCTGTGCTGCTTCATTTGCATATATATTCCTTGTTATCCTCTTTAGCCTTTTCATCTGCTTTAACCATAGCTAAGCGATGGGCAAACACTCACAACTATGGTTAGCTGTAATCAGGGTTTTAAAAAACATAAATACAAGGGTTTCTTCATTTTATTTCAATGTACTGTTGCTGTTGAACACATGGGGACTGTAGGTGGAGATATGCGGACACCTATGAGTGATTTTGCTAATTTATTTACACTTTCTTCTGTTCTGCTCTCAGACATGTCCCCCCTGCACTCATCCACGCTCAGTGTAGGATTTGGAGCTCAGGCAGCGTGCCTTCATTAATATGCATGGCATCCTGCCATCCTCCTATTAAACTGCCACTTACGTGCAGGACTAGTTTAGTCCTGCACAGCAGATTAGTAAACCTGGGGGTAAGACTGTTCTGATACTGACAGGACACTTAGTTTTCCTTTTGCTATTATCAGGGACATGTATACAATTAGAACTATTGTTAACAAGAACTGGAATATTATTGTTAGTAACAGGGAGATGTGTAATCTGCCAGGACAAAATCCATACTTTGACTTTAAGGAAACCAAGACTTTGAGAAGCTCTTTTGAGAGAAATGACTCACCGTTCTTGATTCAAAGCTTGTTGAAAGATAGTAAGCCTGCATGTATGTTTCCATGTGGTAACTGCATTACTTGTAAATACATTTGCACAGAAAAAAATGAATTTTTCAAACATTTCAATGTCAAAGTGCATTTTAAGAGACATTTTAATTGCCGAAGTATAAATGTAGTGTATACAGGTATCTGTGATACCTGTGACTGTTTTTATGTTGATAAAAGCTGCAGAAAAATGTTGGGCTGCATTAAGAAACATAATACGCCATTAGGTCTAGGAACAGCAGTAACACGTTAGAGAAACATAGAGTGTCTTGCAGGCATTTTACTTGTTTTAAATTCATAGTATTGGAGCAATTGGATGTTTTCTTTGGTGACTGTGACTCTTTGTTGGAATTGAGAGAGCTTAAATGGCAGCTGCTTCTCAATGCAGAGGCCGACCCAGGTATCAATGAAAATTACAGCATAAAATGTGCTCTGCATTGGTTTAATTTAACCGCTCTTCCTAAATTTTATGTTTTTTTTCCATTGGATACTGTAATAATTGAGTTTGTATATATATATATATATATATATATATATATATATATATATATATATATATATATATATATATATATATATATATATATACACACATATATACATATATATATATATAGGTTCATAGGTTCATAGGTTCATACTAGGCTATCTGCCCGAGGGCATTTACAAGCCTAGCCCATCGTTTGTGGCTTACGCCACCCCTTTAGTATGGGGAACTATACCCATTATTTTGCTGTGCCTCTGTCGAGCAGTGACACTGAGGTAATCCCTGGGGTATATCTGCGATCTCCCATCCATTGGTCAAGATTTCTCTTGAACAAGGCCAGCGAGGTGCTCTGCCTCACATGTACCGGGATTTTGTTCCACAGCATAGGAGTCTTTGGGTGATGAATCTATCCCTCCAGCACGTCCTATTAATAGCTGTGTCAAGGTTTAAGTCTCCGCCCTTGTGGCTCTGATGGATCTAGATTTTTGAGGTGAAGCATATTCATCAAATCTGGGTTTGACATGGCCTTGTATGTTAGGCAAAGGTCACCTCTGAGCAAGCGTGGCGACTGAATAGAGCTGGAGTTCTTTCAGTCGGGCAGCATATGACAGATTTTTGAGACCCTTTATCCTTTTGGTGAGGAACTTTGTGGCCTCTCCAGCTGCTGCAAGTGTCGGGTCAGATACATTCGAATGGGGCATTGTACTCAATCATTGGTCTAATGAGTGATGAGTAAAGGAGACTATGACCTCCCTTGATCTAGATGAGAATCCCTTCATGATAAGGTGGGCAATGTAGAAGGTCTTCCTAACTACTTTAGCTACATGGGTGTCGAATGACAGACTACTATCAACCTGGGTCCCCAGGTCCCTGATAACTTCTTCTGTGCTCAGTGGATTGCCACCTATTTGGTAGCTAGGGGTAACCTTGTTTTTCGAAGGGTATGACTATGCATTTTTGGCATTTAACTTTAGGCCGTGGCTCTGGCACCAGTTATCCGTTTCTGTGAGACCCTTCTGAAGGATATCTGTATCAGATGTGTTTTCTACTATGGCCCAGTTTGCAGTCATCTGCAAACTTTGTCAGCCATAACCCTCCTGTGTTTGCTTGTACTTTGGAAAAGTAGATGCCAAACAAGAGTGGGCCCAGGACTGAGCCCTGTGGGACACCACTTGTGACAGGCTTTGAGTCTGACATGGCGCCAGCAACTCTGACCCTGTGGGTTCTGTCACTCAGCCAGTTTGCAACCCATCTTGTGATGTATGGGTTGACATTTAAGCTGATGAGTTTTCAATGATACCCGAGTGGGGTATTGTATCAAGGCCTTAGCCAGATCGAGGTAGGCTGTATGGACTGCCTTTCCCTCATCAATGGCTTTGGTGACTGTTTGAAAAAGTCAACCAAGTTTAAAAGGCATGATCTGCCTTTGACAAAGCCAAACTGGGTTGGATCCAAAGTCTGCAAATTCCTATGTCTTTATTTATGAGGTCCATTATGATCCTCTCCATGGCTTTGCAGATAAGGCTTGTCAAGCTAATGGGCGGTAATTTCCAGGGTCGGTGGAGGCACCGCCTTTGTGAAGTGGTACCACAGTTGCAGGCCACTCCCTGGGTACGTATCCAGAGGTAAGACTTTGATTAAACAGCTGTCCTAGCTGTGGGTTTAATTCCTCATTGAGTTCATGGAGCACACAGCCGGGGACACCATCAGGTCCCATGGATGCTGTGTTTTTGCTTTGGAGAGCAGTTCTCACTTGGGCTGGAGATGTTTGGGGGCTGCAATCGTTTGCTATAGATATCTCTCCTTTTCGGCGCGAGCCGGGGGAGAAGTTTGCACTGAACCTGTCAGCCAGTATGTTGACAATGTCTGTAGGATCAGTAATCTTCACATCATTTTGAACTAGTTCTGAGCATATCTGGGAGTTACCTCCCAGGTTTCTAACATAGCTAAAGAAGGCCTTATGATTGTCTTTTGAGTCTTTAGCTATTTTTCTCTCGAAATTTGCTTTGGATGATTTTATGAGAGCTCTTAGTTTTTTACTTATAGTGATCAAGGGTGTCTTACCTTTTAAGGATTTTGCTCTATCTTGTAGTAGCTTCCTCCTTTTGTTGTAGAGTTTGTTTATGGCTGGGGTCCACCAGACTGGATGCTTGCCTTTGGTACAAAGAGTCTTTGTTTTGCTTGGGATTGCCTTATCCATGCAGTCCTGCAGGTGCTGGTAGAAGGCATTTGTAAGTGATTCAGCGGCTTGAGTACTGTTTTCCGCCGGCTCGGGGCCTTAAAGGAGACCACACTAGTCTTTAGAAGTGTGAAGTCGGCTTTTGAGAAGTTCTTTACTGTGGTCTTTTTATTTCAGGTGGGGGTGGGATGAGGACCTCCAGCGAGATTAGTTTGTGGTCTGATCTCACCAGTGAGGGTACACCTCCGTGTTGAACATTGTGCTCCCATGTTCGTGATGATGAGATCAAGTATGTTATCTCCTCTTGTGGGGATGGTGACTAGTTGTTCCATGGCATTTGAGTTTATGAATTCCAGGAACTTTTGGGCTAGGGTGTTTGGGCTTGAGTAGTGTTCCCAGTCTATATTAGGGTAATTGAAGTCACCTAGTATGATGGTGTTTGGTGATACATTTATCCCTCTAGTGTTTTCAGGAAGGCCATGTGAGGTTCCTGAGTTTGTGAGGGTGGCCTGTAACATGCTACAATTTGCAGAGCAGTCTTGCCTATGGTTAATTGCACCTGGATGGTCTCCGATGCATCGTGCGTTGCCACCAGTCTTGAGGTGTGGGTGTCCTTGATGAATATGGATACCCCCTCCTTTCTTGGTATTGTCCGGATTTTGGGGCGGGCATGATATGAGGTAAAGCGTGATAGCTGGGATGCTCTCAGGAGCCTTGAACCAGGTTTCTGTCACAGCACAGACATCGATGTTCTCCATACTGAGAAGGGCCTCGAGTGCGTGCATTTTGAGATTTAGACTTCTGGCATTGAGCAGCATTACCCTTAGTTTTTCCTTTTTGTGTTCTAGGGTGGTAGGTTTAGAATTTGAGCCTTGCCTAAAAAGGCACTATGGGGTGGCAAGAGCCTTTGCCAATATCCGAATCCCAGGGGTGACAGGTGCAAGCCGTCCCTTGCGAAGCAGCGTGGCTTGTCCAGCATGTCATCCCAGGCAGACAGACACTGGATCCCCTTTGAATGACACCAGTGTTTAAGCCAATTGTTAAAGCTGATCATCTTATCTCTGTATTGTGGCATCATTCTTGGTGAAGGTAGGATACTGCTCAAGGTCAGAGTCATACATGCCTGGGCTACATAATCAGAGAGCTCCTCAATGTCTCTTTTCATGTAGTCCAAGGAGGTACGTCTCAGGTCGTTTACACCAGCGTGGACAATGACTGAGTCATATTTGTACCTGCTGTTGAGAGACCTGAGTGCTTGCGTTATGTGGCGGATTCTAGCGCCCGACAGGCAGCTTACTGTGACCTTCTCCTTACTCAGTCTGGTGGCGGACGTCAGTGTGTCTGACTATGGAGTCACCAATGACTAGTGTGTCTGGCATTGTGTTTGGCCTTAAGGGCTGTGACTGTTTGACACTCTGACTGTGAGGTCTATGTGTTGCAGGTGTTGTGTTCTGAGGTGGTGGTTGTTTGGGTGTCTGCTTTGGTGGCCTCTGCTGTTTTGGTAGATTTTGATCAGAGCCTCCAGTATGTCTTTGTGTGTTTATGTGTATGATTTGAGGTTGTAATGGTACTATGTGAGACTGGGTCTATAGTGTGTGTGGTAACCTTCTCCTCCTGACTGGTCTTGCCAGTCCTATGTTGAGAGCTCAGCCTCCAGTTTGGCCATATAGTTGCATCTCTCATGTATTTGTGTTTTGTGGGAGGAGGAGAGGGTTGTCTGTGTACATGAGGCAATTGTAACATTGCCTCAATATTCAGGTTAACCAGCTGAGCAGGAGAGGACACTAGCAACTGATCCTCGACATGCTAGAAGGAATAGACAAAAAACTTTAAAAAGATTCGGGGCGTGGGTGACGAGAAATGGGGGTTGCCTTTTGGGGTACTATCTATGACAAGAGTGCCGTATCAAGGTAATAAGTACTGTAGGAGCAAGTGCTACGTTTAACAGATAGAGAATAGTCTACTTGGAGTCAAGTAGAGATGATCTTTTTAATTATAGGATAAGCTGATTAGATCAGTAGTATAGTTCGAGGAAGGTAGTTTTAAGGGAGAATTTGAAGAGTGGACTTTAGGTAGCCCGAATAGTTTAAACCTGCTTAACCGCTGCTGCCCTAGTGTGCAACGGTAGCAACTCCACGCTAAATCGGGCTAAATCGCGCTAAAGCGTGCTTTATAGCAGGGGGCTGGAAAATATATATATGTGTGTGTGTGTGTGTGTGTGTGTGTGTGTGTGTGTGTGTGTGTATATGCTACCATAAGGAAATGGGACACTAAAAATGCCTTAGCGAAACATAGTTTCCATTGCAGTTACTTTGAATTGTTTAAGTTTTTTGTTTTACAACAAATAGTTTCTATGGTGATTTTGACACACTGTTGGAGGTGCTAGAGCTTAAGTGGCAGCTGCTTCTTAATGCTGAATCTTTCCATGATCTGAATGCGTCCATTAATATTAAATGCATCCTTAGGTGGCTAAAATGTATATCACGTTAGTATTTCAGCTTTAATCATTAACAAAATATCTTTGTAACCTCCAAAATCCTTACAAAATAGTGGTTGAGTTGATTTTATTGCTTTTTTATTACTGCTACATTACCTTGGTTACTGCTACATTTCCTTGGCTATTGTTGACTAAATTTATTATTTGTTTACATGAAACAATTTTTTTTTTATTGCCCGCTGGTTTTCTATATATTGAAGTATTTCTGTGGATAGCTTTATTTCTGAAGATATTCTTGTTAAGTTTTTCCTCCTAGCTTTGGAAGTTTCTTAATTGTAAGTTTTAATTTCTTCCTATTTTTTAATTTTTATTGGTTTTAATAGTATTTGATTATTTTCTGATTTGGCTTGAATTGTGGATGGCTCAGCAGTTGAACAAGGCTCTGATAGCCAACTCTTGTTTGTTTTAACTACACATTCCCCCGGATTCTCAAAAGCCTGCACGGAGTGCAAGATGAGTGTAATAGCTCCCGCAGGCAATATGTCTGCTGTGCGATCAACAGCCGGCAGGGGTGTGCACGAGAGCTCCAGCACTAATCTTGCATGGACTAAGCCCTGGTATGCAAATCACCTCATCTGCTGGAGAAATCCATGCAAATGAGGTGATAGTGCAATCTAGGAAGCTTGCAATAGTCCGTGCAAGACAAGTGCAATCTGTAGAAATGTACTCGGTTACTGACCGAGTACATTTCTGCAAATTCCAAAAACGGAGCTATGACAGCTCCAAATAAAGGCTGCATATTATTGAGGAAGCACGCCAATGGTCAAGTAGAACGCCATTGGTATTGCAAACTGTAAAAAAAAAACAAAAAAAAACAACTTTTATATTTTTTCGCTTATCTCGGCTGTGTAAGCATAGGGCAGCGGCATGCAAATGGGATCAGGGGGAAAATAATAAAATAAACTGAAAATGAGCATTCTAATAAAAATCAGTATTCCACCATGCAAGTCAATGGCAGGCAAAAGACAACTTGGCCAGTGAGTAGTGGTTGCTAAGGGGGGAGGCTCAGTGTGGGGCATGTAATTATGCCTTAGTAGGCAATCCTATGCAAATGAGGGAAAGGTTAGTGAATCCCAGATTTTCCCAGGGTGTGAGGCAGGTCCCAAGAGTGTAAGAGTATAAATAGCTGGATGCAAGACTAGGATATAAGTGACATCATGGGGGGGTATCAGGCATACAGTAAGCGGATTGGAGACCTGTGGCTCGAGATTTCTCCTAGGTTAGTACAGCTAAGCTAGGGGTGTGTCCAAACCTGCATAGCACATTTTACAAAGTGTAAGCGGGTGTGTGTGCCACGCACCAGGTTCTACAGGAAGAAAAAGGAAACCAGGAAAAAGCAGCTCTATGCACATATGAGCACTCTGTTTGTGCAGCGTGCACACGGGCTTAAACAGGGAGGCAATGGGAAGGGAAAACAGCAGTAGGAAGGTAATCAGGAGAACTAACTTAGCTGACAGGTAAAATGTATCAGTATCAGCCAATTACACAGGCAGCAGACCATCCCAGCCTAGCACACCACTATAAACTATGCAAACACATTCCCCCTTGTTTTTCCCAAAAATTCTGCACCACTGGTGTATACAGATGGGGAAATTTTACAAAACGAAAGCAAGTGAAAAAATGTTAGGGACTGCTTTTGCTATCATAAATCAGCATGTGCAAGAGGCTGTGGGTGCTGAGGATGTGAATGCTGCTGAGCAACCCACAGTGAGGAGACTGAGAAGAGTGTACAGACCCAGGGTAACCTACTAAGGGCTACATGAGCTGGAGATAGTGGAGCGCTATAGGGTGGAGAGGGACCTCCTACAGCAGATTGTTGAGCTGTGCCGGCCATGCCTCACACACACAACTAACAGAGGGGAACCCATCCCAGTGGAAATGAAGGTATGTGTAGGCCTAAGAATACTAGCTACAGGTACCTTCCAAAGACCTACTGGGGATATGATGGGGATCTCACAGGCATCAGCATCCAGGGTACTCCACCAGTTCCTGGATACCATGGCAGCACATGTCAGTGAGCATGTATATTTCCTCCTCACCTGTGAGGCGTTGGCTAACAGTATTTATCTCTTCCACCAAATAGCAGAATACTCTGAGGTAGTGGGTGCAATAGACTGCATGCACATAGACATCAAAGCACCACCTGGTGAGCAGGGTAGGGTCTACATCAACCACAAGGGCTTCCCCTCCAACTGCCAGATCATGTGCGATGCCCAGGGTGTAATACTGAATGTGTGTGCTGGCTGCCATGGAAGTTATTACGATTCCCACATCTGGCATCTGACGCAGGTGTACCAGAAATTTGCCAGTGGGGACATCCCACATGGTCACCTTGTGGGGGATGCTGGATATGCAATGGAGCCGTGGCTGATTACACCCATCAGAAATGCACACACACACCCGAACAAGAACTCCATAATCAGGCACACACCAAATAGGAATCATAACAGAGCATGTGTTTGAGATGCTCAAGTCACGGTTCCAGTGCCTGGACACATCCGGTGTAGCCTTGCAGTACTCCCAAAGTACATGTACCCAAATCGTCCTTGTATGTGCCATGCTACACAATATGATCCTGCGGAAACTGCAGCAGGAGCAGCAAGGGGCAGGGCCACATAGCCACCCACCAATGCCAAGGCCAGCAAAGGCACAGAGTGACTTGGAGGAACAACCTGAGCCTGCCCCAGTAGGCAGAAGGAGGCATGCCCAGTATGCCCTGGTAAAGAGCTAACGCAAAGCACATACACTGATATGGGAGGGACCCAGGGAATAGCCCCTCTCTCTGACTCTCACATACAGTAAAAGGAATGCCAAACATTACACTACCTGTGCCTAACCATGCGTAGGCAGTGTACTATGTGCATCCGACATAGGCAGCCCTGCAGCACCACCCACAATACTGGGACACCCACAAGATAATGGACTCACACATGTCAGTCAGGAGGGGGATCGCATACCCAGAAACAGTCACAGCCAGCAGAACAAGTGTAGACAAACACAAACAAATGCTATACTATGGCCTCTGAACGAGGGGTATGGGTAACCCCCACCCAGGCCTACATAGACAGACTACAGCAGGCCAGGTAGTGGGATGTCAGTTGTGATGGCTATGAAGTCAGAAACTAATGTGTATGCAATCCAAAGATAAGAATGGTAGTACACCGGTATGGCATAGCCAGCACAATGGGTAAGACTACTGACTGAAATGGACTACAGGACATAGCAGTACAGTCCTAGCAAATGTGTACAACTGTCAGGTGTGCCCCCCACACCACATAGAAATATAGTAACAGTCAGGTGCGCCCTCCCCCACACTCCTGTGTAGAAACATAGAAATAGTCAGGTGTACCCCTGCTATGCAGACATGTTGCAACAGTCAATGCCAAATGATTGGTGGATACCCTGCAGACACAGCATGCTACCTGTCGGTGTACAACACAAAGGTCAGCTGTGCAGTACAAACCACCGGACATGCTCCACACATGCAAAACAGATGGCTTTACTGGGCATGCTCTCACACTTAGAGAAATGAAGGCAATGTCAGTCATCAACATACTGAAACGTCATACCGGACATGCTCACACACTTACACACATGAAGGCCATGTATGCAGACACCAGTGGACCAGACACATCCAGTGGTTGCAATTGCTACTGCAGACACCTGTCAGTATGCACCACTCATGCCTTGCACACACAGTGGATAGGAATACAGAAATATATGTAAGGACAACACACCATAATAAGCCTAAGGTAGATGGATATAGATGTGTGGAAGAGGGTGACCATGACAAGGGGCCATCCATGCCTGTCCCACCGAGCACATAGCTAAAGGGGCCCAAACACATCAGGTGCAGATGTCACACACTGGAGTTACTAGCGACCAGGACCTGTCAGCACCACAGACTATGTGGTCCATGTGCCAGCTGCTCAACATGGCTGTACAAGGAAGTAGTCAGCTAGTTGCCCTGTACACGCACCTGTGACATATGACCCTGTGTGTGGCCATCTGTAGCAAGTCACACCTACATGAATGGTGTATGGGCCATGCACACACTGGCCACCCCATAGCAGTACCCTGACAATCCTGCTGAGGTTATCCAATGTGAACTACACCTTTGCAAGAATTGTAAGCCACTAATCTCTGTGGCACATCCCATAACTGTGAACTGCTGTAGTGTGATAGACTAGTTAGGTAGGAGTTCTAACCCCAGACATAGCCACTGTGTGTGTGACTGTGTGTCACTGTTCGTGTGTGTGTGTGTGTGTGTGTGTGTGTGTGTGTGTGTGTGTGTGTGTGTGTGTGTGTGTGTGTGTGTGTGTCTGTCTCTCACTGATTGTCTAGAGAAAAATGCCTTTTAGGCTACTCACACCCATTACTATTCACATACCCAACTTTGGCAAGGCTGCAGATGTCACCCACCTAGAAATACTCCCCTGGGAAAGCTGTAGCCCAGTAATCTCTGTAGTGCATGCTGTAACTGTGTACTGCTGTAGTGTGATAATGTAGTTAGGAAGGAGGTCAATCCCCAGATGTGGCAACTGTGTGTGTGTGAGTCTGTGTGTGCATATGTGTGCGTGTTTGTTTGACATTGACTGTGTAAAGAGCAATGCTTTTTAGGCTACTCACACCCCTTACAAGTCAAATACCCACCTTTGGCAAGGCTGCTGTTGTCACATAACTTGAAATACACCTCTGCGACAATCATAGACCAGTAATCTCCGTAGCATGTCCCATAACACTGTATGTCCATAGTATGAATAAGAAGTTAGTTGGGAGTTCTAGCTGCCGACTGTGTGTACATGCCTGCATGTCAGACTGTAGACGGCAATGCTTTTAGGGTATTCACACCCCTTACATTTCACATACCCAACTTTGGCAAGGCTGCTGATGTCACCCACCAAGAAATACTTCCCTGGCAAAGCTGTAGCCCAGTAATCTCTGTAGTGCATGCTGTAACTGCATACTGCTGTAGTGTGATAATGTAATTAGTTAGAAGGTCAAACCCCAGACGTGGCAACTGTGCATATGTGAGTCTGTGTGTGCGTGTCTGTCTAACACTGACTGTGTAGAGATCAATGCTTTTTAGGCTACTCACACCCCTTACAAGTCAAATACCCACCTTTGGCAAGGCTGCTGATGTCACACAACTTGAAATACACCTCTGGGACAATCGTAGCCCAGTAATCTCCATAGCATATCCCATAACATCGTATGGTTATAGTGTGATTAAGGAGTTAGTTGGGAGTTCTAGCTGCCGACTGTGTAGAGAGCAATGCTTTTAGGGTACTCACATTTCACATGGCAAGGCTGCTGATGTCACCCACCTAGAAATACACTTCTGGGAATGCTGTAGCCCAGTAAACTCTGTAGTGCATCCTGTAACTGTGTACTGCTGTCGTGTGATAAATTAGTTAGGAAGGAGTTCCAACCTCAAACTTGGCAACTGCATGTTTGAGTGTCTGTCTGTGTTTGTGTGTATGTCTGACTGGGTAGAGAGCAATTCTTTTTAGGATACTCACACCCCTTACAAGTCAAATACTCACCTTTGGCAAAGCTGCCGATGTCATGCACCTTGAAATGCATCTCTGGGACAATCATAGCCCAGTAATCTCCATAGCACGTCCCGTAACATCATATGACCATAGTATGATTAAGGAGTTAGTTGGGAGTTCTAGCCCCCAACCTGCTGACTGTGTGTGTATGCATGCATGTCTGACTCTGTAGAGAGCAATGATTTTAGGGTACTTACACCCCTTACATTTCACATACCCAACTTTGGCAAGGCTGCTGATGTCACTCACCAAGAAATACTCCCCTGGGAAAACTGCAGCCCAGTAATCTCTTTAGCACATGCTGTAACTGCGTACCACTGTAGTGTGATAATGTAATTAGGTAGAAGATCAAACCCTAGACATGTCAACTGTGTGTGTGTGTGTGTGTGTGTGTGTGTGTGTGTGTGTGTGTGTGTGTGACAGTCTGTGTGTGCGTGTCTGTCTGACACTGACTGTGTACAGAGCAATGATTTTTAGGCTACTCACACCCCTTACAAGTCAAATACCCACCTTTGCAAGGCTGCTGATGTCACACAACTTGAAATACACCTCTTTGACAATTGTAGCCCAGTAATCTTCAAAGCACATCCCTTAACATCATATGGCCATAGAGTGATTAAGGAGTTAGTTGGGAGTTCTAGCCCCCTCACTGCCAACTGTGTGTGTGTGTATGCATGCATGTCTGACTGTATAGAGAGCAAAGCTTTTAGGGTACTCACACCCCTTACATTTCACATACCCAACTTTGGCAAGGCTGCTGCTGTCACCCACCTAGAAATACTCCCCTGGGAAAGCTGTAGCCCAGTAATCTCTGTAGTGCATGCTATAACTGTGTACTGCTGTAGTGTGATAATGTAGTTAGGTAGGCGGTCAAACCCCAGATGTGGCAACTGTGCGTGTGTGAGTTGGTGTGTGCGTGTCTGTCTGACACTGACTGTGTAGGCAGCAATGCTTTTTAGACTACTCATAACCCTTACAAGTCAAATGCCCACCTTTGGCAAGGCTGCTGATGTCACGCACCTTGAAATACACCTCTGGGACAATCATAGCCCAGTAATCTCCATAGCACATCCCGTAACATCATATGGCCCTAGTATGATTAAGGAGTTAGTTGGGAGTTCTAGTCCCCGACCTGCCAACTGTGTGTGTATGTGTGCATGTCTGACTTTGTAAAGAACAATGCTTTTAGGGTACTCCTACCCCTCACATACCCACCTTTGGCAAGGCTGCTGATGTCACACACCTACAAATACACCTCTGGGAAGTCTGTAGACCAGTAATCACCATAGCACATCCTGTATCTGCATAATGCTGTATTGTGAATTAGAGGTGTGGTTGGGTTCCATCCCCACACATGGCAGTTCCAGATGTATTGCATGTGTCACTGTCTGTGTAGGGAGCAATGCATTTAGGTAGTCTCTTGCAGTCATTTCAAATGCCCAACTTTGGCAATCCTGCTGATGTCAGTCAGTGTGAAATACACTTTTGGGCAAGAACTACTCCAGTAATATCCATGGTGAGTACTATAACTGCATAGTGCTGTAGCATAATACACTAGTTAGGTAGGTGTTCTACTCCCAAATATGACAGGTGTGCATGAGTGTGTGTTTGTAACCTGCATCCTGTGTAGAGGTGGCTGTGACTGTGTGGCCAATGTGGAGCGGGTTTTGCATATTTCTTATATGGTGGCCATACTATATATCACAATGTCCACTGTACAGGGATAACACGTGATATGGCTGAGAGGCCGGGGTACAGAGCCATATCCAGACATGTGACATGAAGGCCAGGCAATCACAGCAAACCCAGTATTACCCAGAGCATACTCTCACCCCATGTGTCATACATACACACATGCCTAGCTAACAACCAATATGTAGGTAGTACACTGCATATTGGCCACTGATAGTAACTATGGAGTGACAGCAGTGGGCCACAGAGGGCATGACACCCAGTCCATCAGTCCAATATGCACATACATGCAGAAAGTGCCCCTCCCCCATGTTCCTCAATGGACACCTGCACCACCTGTGACCCACAATGGACATACCATGCCTGACAACATGGCTGAATGAACAGATGCCACTGACACCAAGGAATGCTGATAGCATGAACTCCATGAATGTGCAGGGTAAAGCTGCTGGCCATTACCAGCTCCTGCCACAGGTGGGCAGGACTGGCACATCTGATGATAATCTGTGCTCATAACATGGGCTGGACACCACAGGTACAGTTCCACATGTCACTGTATATGCATGTGGGAGGTGTGCACATCCCAGACACCATCCATGTCATGGATGAAGGAACACAGACATGGCAAGCGATACACAGCATTGCCCACACACAGTAGTCACCCAGGTGACCAGATGGGGGACACAATACCCACATATGTGGGCAAATGCAAGCACTACATCCCTGAGCCACAATGCAGACTATCGTCATGTGGCCTGATGCCAAGGTACACCCATCGCCTAGCCTTGGACAGCTGTCTGGCACAGTCAAACACCACACACCTGTGCAGACATGCACCCATGCATGTCAGTACTGGCACCCTGTGTGTTTGTGTGTGTGTGTTACATGCTGCAGATGTTCACATCCACACTGCCTACAACCCCCATGGGCATACTGCAACATGTTGCCTGATGTCAGGCACCTTCTCATACCCTTCGCCCGTACAGCCCTGTATGACCTGTGTGGTGCATGGGATACCTGCACAGAGATGTGATGCTGCAGTCACACAACTGATGAGCTGTACACCTGGCTCTGCCATGTGTGTCAATGTGTGTGTCCTTGTGAAAGTGTGGCTGTGTTGACACTGGCACCTGTTCATGCCGACAGGCATGTGTATGTCACCTACCATACAGCTACTGTATCCCTGTTGTAGATGTCACTCACCATCACATATATGTTCTGAGTGCTCCCCAACAGGTACCCATGTGGCACATCCAATAATTGCAGCGAACTGTGCTAGCACTACATAGTTGTCAGGGATTTGATAACCTGTGCTGCTAGGCGTGTGACACAAATATGCTTCAATTTTACCCTCCCACCCCTCCCTGACACATATTTGCCTATGTCTGCGTCCTCCACCCCATCTCAAATGGATGTGAAAACCTACACCTGCTTTGCTTAGGCAGCAGCATGTGTAATGTAAGTAATGCTCATGATCACCTGATGGCCTCTGCACAAATCGCAGCCCTCCCCTGGCTGATTGCATGTGAAACAGTTGTGGTAACATTCCCATAGCCAATTGTATGGAAACACACTCCAATACCTAGGAACATCATGGTGGTGTTGGCTCTTTTAACTCACTGTGAGCAGGAATTAGATCTGTCATGTGGCAAACAGCATCTCAGATCGATTGCGGTATACTTCTAACAACATACACTGTGGAAACAGTGCAACAAACAGGAGGTGGATGTGCCTGACCTGACTACAGACTGCCACTATACTGCATTCAGAGTAATGTTGCTTTCACAGTGTTTGTGTGGATATGGCTGTTGTACATGTCTCAATACCTGCCATGTCAGTTCCATGTTTATGGGGAATCTCCATCTGCAGGGTCATCTGCAGCCTGGGCAGTGTTGTGTCAGTGGTTGCATGTGTCACTCACGGAGCGTCTCGCTGTCGATAGCTGAAGGTAGTGTGAGGATTGCAGTCAGTAGATGGAGAAAGCTGTGGTAGTCACATACGTCATATCCCTCAAAGGATATATGTTGCAACAACCCTGTACCAGCAGTAAATGTATGTGGTTATCACAGCAAAATGTCAGTATTGGCCCTGTGTATGTGCTCCCAGCCACACTTCTGTCAACCTTTGCACATATGTTGTGCATGAAAGGGTGCATATGTGCTGTACACCATACTTTGTGGCATCATATTTGAGAATAAGCCACTGATGTATCTGACTGCTACACATGTTATGTACAGTAGGGGTTACATTACATGACATTACCTGCACATTCTGTGGATGTTCATAGAGTACTGAGGTCTGTGTACCTATGGGGAATGTCAACAGTGTGTGCAGTGCTGATTTGTACCTTAGCCTGTGTACAGACTGTGGTAGATGACATTGTTCTAGTTCCCCTACTATCAGATGTTACATGCTGCCCCACTGTATGGTACTGTAGTGGCGTACATGTTTGTAGGGCCATAAGCGCACGTGTCCCATACCACAGCCAGCCACCAGACCAAACTGTGTAGCAAGCCAGTATATGTAGGGTCAGTCTGTGAGTGGCACATATGAGGATGGTGTCGAACACGTATTCCATATACATTAATACCATACTAGCTAACCTTATGTGGCTGTGGCTGTGTTCACATTGGTTGTGGATATGCACTGTCACACAGGTATATCTTACCCTGTGCAGATGTTTGTAGGGCCATAAGCACATGTGTCCCATACCACAGCCAGCCACCAGACCAAACTGTGTAGCAAGCCAGTATATGTAGGGTCAGTCTGTGAGTGGCACATATGAGGATGGTGTCAAACACGTAGTCCATATACATTAATACCATACTAGCTAACCTTATGTGGCTGTGGCTGTGTTCACATTGGTTGTGGATATGCACTGTCACACAGGTATATCTTACCCTGTGCAGTGACATGTCTGTTGAGCCTGCTTTATATGCAGGTACATGTGCATTCCCCCTTGGGAGGTGTAGGCCAGTGTTGAGCTAGTCTGCCTGCAGCCTGCACAATGCATTGTTACATGCCTAGCAGCTGAGTGTACCTACCCAGTGGGATGTCATGTGCAGATACTAGCCAGATGTCCCACTGCCAGACTTCCCCTAAAAGTCATGTATGTCAGACAGGGCAGTGGGCTGCAGTGCAGATGTATGTCAGTACCAATTGTGTAGTATGTGGCCATGGCACCCTTGTACCAGTGGTCATACCATTACAGGCCAGGCAGGGGTGTGTGAATGCATGACCTATGGTGGACATCATATATCAGTCGTTATGTGTTATACCCATCTACATGGCCATCCATATCAATATTGTCAGGCATGGTACACGTGTAGCACTAAAGGTTTATGTGTATACCTCTGGACTGTACAGACTGTTTCAGACCCTCCACATATATTGGCCAATATCTCTGCTGCAGTCCACAGTGGCATTACATGCTATCAGCGGTACTGTACATTGATGTCCTTTGGATGTCATTCAGTAACCAATAGCACACATGTTATGAGCAAATGTGACCTCCCACACACACTATGTCTGTGAAGACAATCCCAATGACAGTAGCAATCGTCTACTAGTATACCTGCTATACATACCTGACATCCCCTGCAACTATGACATTGGGAACATACAGGCTGGGGTTGGCCTACACTTCATGTCCGGGACACATGGTGGGAATATATGTACATATACATATCCAGATAGCCAGATATATGATTACACACGTGTACTACACCCAATTAACACTGTCATGGCAACCACCCACTATAAAGTCCCACATCATGTGTGCATTACATTCCTGTGTGATGGGCATCCGTCTTGTGTGTGGGCAGCAGTGCTTCTGACAGCATGTAGCAATACCCCATACAGGAGAACCGGAACACTCAGGGCAGCAACATATTTGTAGGAGGATCAGGACGTACAGACAGACTGTGAGTGAAGTTGTATTATGCTTTGTACAGTACTGGTGTTACAGGGTGTGGGTGTACATACTAGTTTTCCATGGAATTCAGTCTGTCTGCATAGCACACAACTGTGGGCCTACCCTCATGCTGGCCAGAGCTGTGCCTATCATGTCTTGTCTGTTCACCACACAGGTCTTGTGTCAGATAATACACTGGCAGTGTGTATGTTGCATGTAACCGGTACATGGCTACATCCATGTCCATCCCTACCATCAATTCCCTGACTAAGGGTATGTTACAGACTATCCTGTAACACCTGCTCCTTACATACTGTATGGCAACAGTTGTCCACATATGTGCCTGTATTACAGCCTCTGTCCATCACCTATATACCAAGCTTTGCACATATGTCATGATGTCGGTGGTTGATCCATAGCGGGCTGGGAGTATAACACCCTGCCATGTCTGCCATCAGTCCACTGCCATTGTAACCCCCACACATAACATGGGGCTGGGGCCATATATGTGAGTGTGCCACCTGCACAATACATGTTTGCCCTCATGCACTGCAGAGCCCAGTGTATGTAACAGTGGTATATGGCCCTGTATTATTGAGTCCAGGAGGTAGCACCAGAAATTACCTAGGCTGCTACAAAATGAGGGGGGCATCAGGACTCAGCTACCTTAAGTTATCTGGATGTACAGTACCATATACTTCACCTATATACACATTACTGACATGGATCTGGGTACTGCAAGACTACTGCCTCCTGCCATGTAAACTGTTCTGTGTGTTGGTGTGCTCATGATGGTGTCAGTTATGCCATGTTATGCAGCAGTTACAACCCATGTGGTCATATGATGTCTATACCACCTACTGTGTTTGTACAGTGTGTAGATAGAGGATGCTGAACTACACACCTGGAGTACATACTGTTGATTATTAGGTATCCTGTGGCCCAGAGTGTCTCTCCTATTGTACAATGTGAATGGCTTGGCCCGGACAGCAACAGCTGTGAACCTTTCCAGCCTACTGTATGACTGTAACTGGTCCACTGTAGCATCACTCCGTTGATATAGTTGTCAGTATCTGAACAGCTATATGGCATGGCATTTAGAACTGTAATAGTACACGATGAAAGGATCCCATGTCTGCAATCCTGTGGGTGTTGTTTTACCTATGACCTCTCTGTGGGTGTATGTTACAGGCAATGATTGTCATTTGTATGAGTGGCACATACAGTGTCCAGTCATTCAGGGGTCAACTGTAGACATAGTGGGTGTTCCAGATTGTGTGCACCTACCACTTATGTATCTTACTGTACATATAACTGCGTGTGTATGTGTAGTCACATGTATATGTACATATATGTGTATACATACATATATATATATATATATATATATATATATATATATATATATATATATATATATTTATTTATTAATTTAACATTTATTTTACCAGGATAAGTCCAACTGGACATCATGTGTCCTTTTTCAGTGGAGTCCTGGGGAGAAACGCTCCAAAGAAATAACAGTGTACATACATGCTTTAGATAACAATAAAACTGGCATACAAGATAAGAGAAACAATGAAGTACAAAAACAATTATGTAGAACAACAAGATACTCAAGAGTAGTACCATTATTTACAATATATACAAAAAGTACATTTCAGGTGAGAGTCTAGTGTATGCATTAAAGGCTTTAACGGGTCACTTACATATGGAAAAGTGGGTCTTCAAGGGGGTCTTTGCAGTTGCAGAGAGGGTTAGTATTGAGGTGTAATTTAAGAAGGCCTTTGAAGGTGCCTATGTGACTTTGTAGCCTGAGTTCATGTGGAGAGGGTGTGCCATGCTTTGGCAACATCATGGGAGAATAAGGCCTCCCCAGAACTGTTATTGCATGGATTAACTTCAATCAGGTTTTTGATACATGAATGTAGCTCCCTTTTAGGCTTGTGAAAGTTTAGCATGTCGGCAAGGGCAGGGCACTTCTCTGAATGGAAGAGAATTTGATGGGCTATGATCAGTTGGTGGTAGCGTAGGAGGTTTGAAAATTCTAACCAGTGCAGTTTAATTAGGGATAGGCAATGGTGGGAATGTGATCTATTATTGGCAGCAAACCTAGCTATTTTATTGTAGCATGTAGAGAGTTTGTTCAGGTTGGTTTTGTTAATATTGATGAGAACTGGAGAGGCGTAAAGTAGTGTTGATAAGAGATGAGTTCCAGCTATTGTTGTTCTAGTCTCAGGGGTTAGGAATAGTTTGCAATGATATAGGCAACCTAATTTTTTATGGGCTTTAGAGATAGTTTGGGATATAGGGCGGCCACGGTGGTGCAGCGGTTAGCATTGCCACCTCACAGCAAGAGGTTCTCCGGTTCAATTCTCGGCTGGGGTGCCTTCTGTGCGGAGTCTGCATGTCCTCCCTGTGGTCACGTGGGTTTCCTCCGGGTGCTCCGGTTTCCTCCCACATCCCAAAGACATGCTGTAGGTGGATTGGACACTCTAAATTGGCCCTAGGTGTGAGTGTGTGCATGTGTGTGCCTTCTGTGGAAGGTTGGGTGCTGGGCTGGCAACTCGACACTGTAAAACTCCACTGCCAATCATGAGCAGACAGGTGATCCGCTGTGGCGACCCCTAACCAGGAAAAGCCGAAAGAAGAAGAAGAAGAAGAGATAGTTTGGGATATGTGCTTGTTGCATTTAAGTTGATGATCAATAGTGATGCCTAAGAGATTAGCCTCAGTTACCAGAGTGAAGAGGGTGCCATTGGTAGACATGATGGTAAAGGTGGCATTGCAGTGTTTGGTTGGGTGGAATAGTATTAGCTGTGATTTTTGGGGTTTAGTATTAGTTGGTAGTTGTTTAGCCAGTTCTCTACCTCAGTGAAGGATTCTTGAGCTTTACTTTGAAGTAATTGGATGTTTGTTGCTGAGCAGATTAGGCTAGTGTCATCCGCATACTGGACAATGTTGGCTTAAGTGGTAGCTAGGTGGAGATTATTTGTAAATATGTTGAAGAGAAGGGGGGCAAAGATTGAACCTTGTGGGACACCACATGTGACAGGGAGTGGGGGGATAGGGAGTTGCCCCATTTGACAGATTGTGACAGGTTGTTTAGGTAACTGTTAAACCATTGTAGAGTGGGGTCATCAAGGTTGAGTTCTGCTATACAGGTGAGGAGTTTGTTATGGGAAACTGTATCAAATGCCTTGGATAGGTCTAAGAAGATGGCAGAGACCAACTTTCCTTGGTTCTTGTGCGAGTTTATGGTATTGGAAAAGTTAATTAAGGCAGTTTTGGTGCTATGGGAAGGTCAGAATCCATGTTGGGTTTCAGTTAGAAGGTTGTTGGTTAGCAGGTAAGTAAGGAGCTGGTGGTGGATACATTTTTCTAGAATTTTTGAGAGAGGTGATAGGATTGCAATGGGATGGTAGTTGGAGAGGTCAGTATAGCTGTATCTGCATATCTGTGTCTGTGTATCTGAAGCCTGGTAATGTTGATGGCTTCCACATAATGCATTACCCATGGGAGCCAGACTGCATTGCATGATATGTTACCAATACCAGCCTGACATCATACAGGTGGGATGTAGTGCAGGTAACATCATGTGCCCATGTTATCACTGGCCCTGGTTATGGGATCTCCAACACTTGGTAGTGTATTGCAGGGCGGACCTGTTTGGCTGGGGGATGCCTATTTATACAACTCATATAGTGTGTGGTGCCTCTCAACCCCAGTAACGTAACATGTAGCCTGTTGCTCTCCTCTCCCTAACAGCTACATGTGCCTTGCAGTACCAGCGCATCAATGTTGTACCAATGGGTCAGTAGGTATGTGAATCCCATTGAGGTCTGCCACGTGTGTGTATGTGTGCATATCTTTAGGGTAAACTATTCCAAGTCCACATATTCCTATTATGATACACATTACCACACAGTAGTATGGATATTGTTGCTGTCACACATAGGTGTGGCAATGCAATGCAACACCCTACTATGCCTGTGTCATGTGCATCACATTCATATCCCTGTGGTACCACTGTTGTGATATGCAAAGGGTTGTTTTTATGTCATGTGGGATAGTGGGTATGTCAGATTATCAAGATGGGTTCTAGTGTGTACAATATCTAGTGGGGAATGTGGGTGCTGTGTACACTGTCTTTACACCATGGTACTCCTGGTATTTGGCCCACGTACCACTCTCAGGTGACCAATGTCACCGTCACCCATACAGGTAACAGATAACAGGATACAGCCCAGTTACACATGTGCTGTGTGCAGCCTTCCTGTACCACAATGGACACATGGACTAGTTAGTTAGCAACTATACAACCAGGTCACTAAGATGTGTGTCTACCTGTTATGGGTCAGTCAATGTGTATATGATGGTATGACACACTATGTATTCTCCATATACAAATTGTACATCCCCCATTACCATATTGTACACCAGGCTAATGGCATTATTAATCTAGTCATTAACGTAACTAAACTCACTTTCTCTCCGAGTGAACTCAGTGTGCCAAATAAAGGCTTGGTCTTCGTTCCTTCTTTTTTTGTGTCTCAGTATGATGTTATGTTAAGAGTTTTTGTAGAAATCTTAGCTTGAAATATTTTTTTGCACAGAAAGAACAGGTTCCAAGTAAAGTTGAGCCAAGAGGTTTTCAATTTAAAAAATCTCAGTTTATGCCTCCTTATCATAGCACCATTAAAGCATTTGAACAATTAGTATTAAAAGATTTGCATCTTAATCAATCTACTGTTTTTAGTTCTGGGTTTGATAATCTGACAACTTCAGAAAAAGAAGCACTTAAAATACTAATAGATAATCAGAATATAGTGATAGTGGGTGTTGATAAGGGAGGGGCTGTAGTGATTTGGGACAAAGCACAGTATATAGCAGAAGCACATCGGCAGTTGTCAGATACACAGTTTTATTTAGCATTGAGTCATGATCCCACATTTGAGCACAAAACCATGATTGACAAATTTTTAGAAGAAGCCACAGAACAGGGAATCATTACCACTAATTTAAAGGGACAACTTCAGGTTGACAATCCAGTTTCACAATATTTTTATATGGTCCCTAAAATACACAAAAAACTTGATAATGCACCAGGGCATCCTATAGTGGTGGGTCGGGGTTCATTGACTGAACCCCTTTCAGAATATCTCGAATATAAATTAAAAAGACTCCTAATATTGATTACAGCTAGGATCCGGGACACTAAACAGTTCCTGTCACTAGTGGACGATGTACAAGTTTCAGTTAATGATTACTTGGGGACTCTTGACATTCAATCGTTATATACTAGTATTCCCCATTCAGGTGGGATTACAGCAGTGACATTTTAGATGGAGCAACCAGGCTTATATAGTGAGCAGGAAAGAGAATTTTTAACTCATCTTCTTTGATTGGTATTAGAACATAATGCCTTTATGTTTCACAATCAGTGGTACCTGCAAGTTAAGGGTACATCAATGGGGGCTACATTTGCCCCCACTTATGCTGACCTGTTTATGGGGTTTCTAGTAGTGCAATAAATATACATAGCCCCAGTTACCATCAAGAAACAACTCTTCATGTGGCAGAGATACCTGGATGATTGTTGGGTTGTGTGGGGGGGGTGACCTGCTGGAGTGGCAGAAATTTGTAGAATATTTCAATCTAAATTTATATGGTATTAAATTTATAGGGGGTATTGATCATGAGGAAGTGGAATATTTAGATGTCAAGGTTTGTAAATCCAAAGAAGGATTTTTGAATACTGATTTGTATAGGAAACCATTTTCTAAAAATGCATTTTTGCATGCCAGCAGTTGTCATCCCCCCCATACAATTCATAATATTCCAGGATCTCAATTTCAGAGAGTGAGAAGAATATGCTCACAGAACAATACTTATGAGAAACAAGCTTTGGATCTGGAAAGCAGGTTTATTACTAGAGGCTACAAAAAGAGTGGTGTTAAATATGCACATAGGGCAGTTAACCAAATGGATAAACGAACATTATTGGTGGACAATGAGCAGAATGACAGGACACAACAAGTTAGATTTATAACTACTTATGGTAGTAATACTTTTTGTATTAAAAATATCTTGGCCAAACATTGGCATTTTTTGCATTCTGATGCTTTTTTTACCAGTCTAGTAGATGAAGTATGTCATTTTGGATATAGAAAGGGAAAAAGCTTAGGACAGTATTTCTCTTCCTTTATAAAGGGTAAACCTGTAGTATCCAAGCCACCTACAAATATAGTGGGTAGTACTTATTGTGGAACATGTAAATATTAAAAAGTTGATGGGTAAAACAAAATCTTTTACATCTGTCAACACCAAGAGGGTGTTCGACATTAAATATCTCATTACATGCAGTAGTTCATGGCTGGTGTATATTGCTGTTTGCCAATGTGGAGCGTTCTATGTGGGACAGACTTCTTGTGTATTTAAACAGAGAATAGCTCTTCATATTAGTGACATTAAGTGCCAAAGATCTCGCAGTGCTTTGTACAAACACAAAATGGTTCATACATCAGCACATTTTGTTTTCATAAGTTTGGATATGGTAGTGATGCAGGATGTCAATGAGATAACTAAACATCGTATATTAACCCAAAAAGAGTGCAGGTGGATAGTGAACTTGAGGGCATTATTTAAACCTGGCCTGAATGATCATTGGTAATATAAGTAGGATAATATAGCCACCCTTGGTACCATAATGTAGATTTAGGTAGAATTATATATTAATACATATAATGGTCACATTATATTTTGAACCAAGCAGAATTATAATAGTTAAATATAATAGATACTAAATATGTTAACAACATAATTTGGTTAGTTAGATATAGAAGTATATAATTCAGCAAGGAAGTAATAAAATATTTGGTACCATTTAATAAAATCATTAATTGTTATTGTTTTTCTACATTTGACAAGGGATAGGCTCAGTTGCAGTTTTTGGTGGAGGGTTCACCTATTTATTTATTTGTTAATACACAATTTATTTTTCTGTTTTTTTAGTTAAGTATACAATACAAGTAGCTCTGATTAGGGAGACTATTTGTCTTTTGAAAGCAAATGTCTATACTAGTATTGTAAATATGATATATAGTAATGCATTTGGTTATTACTGATAGGGACAGATTTGTGTGTATGTATCTTTAAATTTTGTAAGTTGGAAGTTTGCTACATATATTTAAATCCGGGCTTAGCCCGATGATGTTGCACACTGATGACGCTTTGAGCGAAACCAGTCACTGGTCTGTGTTGGGCAGGCGAGCCTAATAAACTTCTTCCTATTTGATTTTTATTTTCGAGTGCTGGATTGGTTTTTGTATGCGATTTGGATTCCGAGCACCTTTTAATAGTACCGCGCACTTTTTGTTTGGAGTATATATATATATATATATATATATATATATATATATATATATATATATATATATATATATATATATCTGTGTATTATACATCTATGTACAGATATGTGTAGGTATATGTTGTACGTTGTTGATATACCTATGTCTATATGAGTGTCTGTGTATCTGTATACATACACCTCACATTCTGTATCACACAGATATGTGGAGTGCATATAGACATCTGGTCCGCATTCTGTAACTGTATTTCATTCACAGCTGCACTGTTCTGTTTTGCTGCAACACAGACAGGTGCCACATGTGAACACAGACTAACATTAGGGTGGTAAATATGGTGTGAGATTGCTGGTACACCTATTACACACCTATGGCATTTAAGCATGATACATTACACATTAACATACTATCCTGCAAGTGGTGTGCTCTGACACCCATGTGTCTATCATGATGGCAGTACATCCATCATCAGCTATTGTCCACACTAACATAACATGCACAGATATTATGGCTGACATTTTTGTCATTCATTGCTGATTTGCACAGTTGGCGGGTATGTCCCACTGCTTACAGGGACAGACAATATTGTCCAGAGCAGTTGTTCAGCGGGACATCATTACAGGGACAACTACAGGTGGCACATATCCAACATTCTACATTATATATCCTATTAATCTATACCACATACTACATTAAATTACATCCAGTTATGTTTTACATACCTTTTATTCTTTGGACAGGTGTGACGCCTTCCCGGTTTTGGCTTGTAGGTATTTGTTTCCCACTGTGTGAGTTCCGTTTTATAAATTTTGTTTTTTTTTCTCTCTCTGTGTCTCTCCCTCTCCAGTAGAGCAAACTAGTTGGTTTGAATGAATTTCAGCATGGCTTTTGTAGGTGATGCACATGATCAGGTGATGGACTTTGCACAAATCAGTGCGCAACAGATACTGACTGTGTGCAGCCTGCTGTGTAGTGATTCAGTTAACCATTGTCATGGCAACCCAGTACTATAAATTGCTTACTCATGTGGGTGTTGACCCTTCACCTTTCCAGTATGAAGGACATCCTTCCTGTATGTGGACAGCAGTGTTACAGATGGCAGGTTGAAGTACCTATTGCAGTGGGGCTTGCAGACACAGGACAACTACACAATCTTAAGAAGTTCCAGACCTACAGACGGAGTGAGCAGTGCTGTTATGTGCATTGTATATTGCTGGTCTTGCAGTGTTTGTGTGTACATAGTAGTTTAGGATGGAATTCAGTCTGTCTGCATAGCTCTCAACAGTGGGCCTATCCACATGATGGCCAGTGGATTGTCTGCTTGCTTTTGCCTGTGCACCACACAGGTCTTGTCCTAGATATATCCCTGGCAATCTGTCTGTTGCATGCTATCAGTATATTGCTACATCCAGTTGTGTTCCTGATGTGTTATTCCTGCATAAGGGTATGTTGCAATAAATCCTGTAACACCAGCAATTTCCAGGGTGTGTAACAGCAATATTATGAGTATAGCCCTGTATTCCTGCCTTTGTCCTCCACATATATGGCTGGCTTTGTCCTGCTGTGATACGGTTAGGGGTTGTTTGGTATTGGCCTATCTTTATTTACTGCTAGCATTCCTGATATCATCCCAGTCATATCATGGACTCCCATGACATTTGTTGGTCAGGGTCCATACATGTGATAGATACGTAGACATTATCACAGGTAGTAAATGTCCCCCTAGGTCTTCACTACAGGGTGTAACTGGCGGCTGCTGAACTACATCTGTTATTGCTTATTGTTACCTGTCTTGACGGGAAATAATTTGTCTACAGTTGTACGAATTGACGGGCTTGGCCTGGACAACATAGTATGTTATATATCCACACTGTTTGCATCTACTTTTCTGTGTGGACCTTGCATTCCTCACTGATTAATTAAGTCCAGATCTATGTGCTGTAGGTAATGGCATACATTATTGTAAAATACACTATTAAAGGTTGTCTGTGTATATGTACCTGTGTATCGTCTCATGTCCTTTGAATAGAGAGTGGGTCTATGTGTAATGCAGTACTCTTGTTCAAGTGTAAATGTTATTTAGTAGGTTATTCAGCAAAACAATGTTGTTATACCGATTTCACATGGAAAATAGAATGTGCTGCAGTGGGACTTCAACCGGAAATGCATGCGCTTTAGGCGGATGCTCTGCCCACTACACTATTGCAGTTCAGCTTAATTTGCATATTTCTACCTTAATGTCATACCCATGCTCCCTTTCCCCGGCCCCCGAGCTCCACATACACAGCATCCATCCATTCTTCAGTTGCTATTCCTGCCATACCACACCTCCATAAATTTCCCCTCTCTGCACGTCTCGGTACTCCTCCAATTTACTGTCTCAATGCAACCTTCTGCAGGCTCTTCATCTGTTTAGTCTACGAACGTTCGAGCCTTCCATTGATCCTCCTCCGATACTGGTGGAAACATCATTGTGACCCACAAAGTGGGACACACCTGTTGTTGTGTCACAAGTAAACTTTGCTGGTCTACACTGTTTCTCCCACTGGTAGCATCCTGCCAGGGGTTTGAGAAGCAGTGGTTTGCTCACACACCAGACCAGCCTCATCTCCCACTAACGTGGATGAAACACCCCCCCAAGGTGTGCCCCATTTTTCTATTCCTCTCTTCAGTATTATACAAGACTACTGTTCTCACAGTATGTGTGGACAGTCACTGTTCATTGATACTCAAAGACTGTTCAGAATACTGTGACTGAGCACTGTGCACATTTTTGCTGGTACTAATGTACATACTTACATATATTTCCTATACTGTTGACTGACTGTGCCGGATGATATGTTTGTGATAACAGCAGCTGATTGTATATCTGCCATGCCTTCATGGTAACTCACTTGGACTATAATGTGCGGGGGGGGACCTGGGAGTGCTGATTATGTTGTTACTGGCCACAATGAGGGCTGTGGGCTGCAGTGTGCCTAAGGCACTGCGGGGGAAGTGTAGGCGGGTATGCGCTGGTGTGCGCGAGGCTCAGAATTGCTGACCTCCTGTTATGGCGTCTTACACTGGGTTGGCCTCTACATTGCTTAACCAGTGTGGGCATTGCTTACCGCCGCCCAAACAGGAGTACTCCCGCTTGCTGCCACATACCCTGTGCTACTTCATGTACATGTCAGTATTATACATGCTTAAGTCAGGTGTACATGTCCGGTATGACTGTTCATGAAGGTCAGTGTAAGGTGAAGTGGGATTCCAGTTTAGCAGCTCTGGATAGGTTACACTCAGGTATTTGGGTTTGGCTTAGTTATGTCATACCTGCGTTGTAGAGTAGATGTGAATAGTGAAGGTGTAGGTGGAGGAGGGGGACATTTTAACTGTATAGTAGGCCATTCGACTGATTGGTGGGGGAGCAGTAGTGCAGGTTTGCAGGGTGTTGGGATATGTATGTGAGGCAGAACAGGAGGTGTCAGTGTCAGTAGTTGGTGTAGGGGTATGGAGTGTTAGTTGGGGGGGGTGGACTTCTCCAGGTGGTGAGCAGGTGGTGATCCAAGTGTGCTTGAGTTTTCCCTCCATGTGTTATTTACATGTGTAGTCTGGGACAGCTGCGGTAATACACCTGGTTTGGGGGTTCCAGATTCTGCCAATATAGTTCTGTGGAGGGTGTCACCTACTTGTGACTGTGAACATTACTACGAATGAAACAGGGGTTGATAGGTAAGTGGTGTTATTGGGCCACACAGAGGGGCTGATAGTAGGGGACATGTCCAGGGATGTGCAGTATGGCTGATGGGAAGGTCCACAGCTGGCCATTTCTTCTACTGTGACAGCTGTGTATATACCCTGCATTTGGGGGTAGGTCTGGACACTCACACCCCTAGGTGGGGGTGAGGACAGCAATAATACCTTGTGATGCCAATTAGTTCGGCTTACATGCCTACAGTGGGGTGTTGTGACCATGTGTTCTTTGGTGTCATTTAGTGGGTTTGCTACAACACAGCTGGTTATTCCACCCTTTGCCTGTAAACTAGACATTGCTGCTGTGGGACTCGTACCAGGTGTGTCTGCTCGTTAGGTGTTGGGTCTGCCCAATGCACACTATTGCTTACATCCCTGGGGCGGTTCACATAGAACCACTCCAGCCAACACCTGCACGCCTAGGCCCATAATTACAAACCCATAGTTCTCCACCCGCACCTCCTCTTTGGCACTCTTCCTTACTCCCGGTGCAGGTCGGGACTGGCCACACCAGTACACACTGCCGACTCCTCACTTCTTGGGACCAATCATGTATGTTGTCTCGCCCCATGAATCATCAGGCTTCCCCAACCTTGTAGTCCGAGAACATGCATGCCCTGCCATTAGACATCTGTGTAATGCCTGGAAAACCAAATATCCATATAATTTTTGGGTTGTCTCACAAGGGACATTCTTGTCTTTGTTTCAAGATTAGACTTGGCGGGTCTCTCCCACTGGTAGTATCCTGCCTGTAGTCTGGGAAGCAGTGTCTTGTTTACTTTTATTGTGTGTTTGTATGTATCACCTGTCTAGCTGGGGGTTGATGCTATGTGTTACACGTTTGTTGATTGAGCCCCCCTCACCCCCATTGGCAAGGCCTGTCAACATATGTAATTCTTAACTGCTTTATCGTATCCTAGCTATATATATGTGTATATTTACACACACACACACACACACACACACACACACACACACACATATATATATATATATATATATATATATATATATATATAGATATATATATATATATATATATATATATAATATCTGTATATGTATGCATATATATTTTATATATATATTGCTGTATGTATATATATATATATATAACCAAAGTACAAACCCCAAACTCGAAAGAGTAGAACGTAGATCAAAGCATAAAAAACCCAAACTAGCAGCGAGGTATCTAAATGTCCAGATCAAAAAACTCCAAGACAAAAGCAAATAATCCACAAGTTTTTAATTACGTAAGCGCTTTCACGGTAGATCCGCTTCATCAGACGTAACAACTAAAATAATACTCCAACATTCATATACATAGAAAACAGGAAATACAATACGTCATATCCTGCTGGGTAATTCAAAAATCCACATACAAAGAAATAGCTATAGTAAGTAAAAAATGCATTAAAACATCAATAAAATGCATCATTATAGAATTGATAAAACTTGTGTACAATCAACCAAGTTCAGACAACATATATATACACAATATCAATCATACTGTTCTAAAAGCCAAAATATTGTACATAGCCATACCTGTGAAAATGGATACAGGGCATCAAAATAATTTAAAATAATTTATTAAAGGGGTCTAGCCTTAAGTATGGGCTTAAGTGGTACATAATCATTAAGACCCCTCCCTCGATGGGCCGCCAACCTCAAAATCCATTTAATTTCAATGGTTTCAGTACAATTAACTAAATCTCCACCACGCATGCCAATAGAGGAGATACATAAAACCTGAAATAAAAACATATGCCCCGTGTTGGCCAGCATATGTTTAGCCACTGCACTACAGGTGTCAGATCTATTGAAACAGTATATGTGGTCTCTAATCCGTTCCCGAAGGGAACGGTTAGTTTTACCTACATAGAACATGTAGCATGTTTGACAACACGCTACATAAATGACATTCCTGGTACTACAGTCTGAACGACATCTAAGCTCCCAAAGGCGTCCATCATTTGGATTCCTGAAGAAGCGAGATGTGTCAATATACTGGCACTGGGCACATGACCCACACTTATGAGTACCCAACTCATAAGGCAGGCAGGGTTGTACAATGTTGGCAGTCAACCTGGGGAAACAGAGATACTGTTTCAAATTCTTAAGGTTGCTATAAACATAACGTGGATAATTACCAACTATGGATTGTGTATCAGCATTAACAGTTAGAATGTTCCAATTATCCTGTATAACCTGCTGTACACAATGTACATTCTTACTGTATGGTAAAACTAACGCAGTCTGCTTAGATGGTGATGACTTACCAGAACATAATGTATTCCTGGAAAAGTATGGTTTCCCTCTATTAGGTCTAAGTTTAACAACTTGACTATACATTAAATCAACCCTGCCTGAAGAATAACCTCTTTCCAGAAAACTATGTCTAAGTCTAGCAAATTCTGACTGGAACACCCTGTCTTCAGAACAAAGTCTTGAGATTCTAAGGGCTTGACCCTTTACAATGTTATCAAATGTTCTAGGATGGTGCATACTGTCAGGTTTGAGAAAGGATGCTCTATAACAATCTTTCCGATAGACTCGGGTAGATATAGAGCCATCATTAATCAAAATAGAAACATCCAAATAGTTAATACAACTCATGGAATAGTCAATGGTGAACCTAAGAAAACCTTCTAAATTATTTACTTGCTGAAAGAACGAATCAAGGGCACTAGCTGTGCCACGCCAAAGGAGAAAGAGGTCATCGACAAAGCGTCTATAAAAGACGATGTTGGTACAGGTCAATAAAACCTCTCTCTCCCAGGCCACCATAACCAAATTGGCATAGGAATTGGCACAGCTAGTGCCCATTGCTACTCCTGTTGTCTGCCTGTAATAACTATCCAGGAAGACAAAATAATTGTGCTCCAACACAGTTTCAAGTAAAAGACAGAGAAAATCAGTCTCCGTGGGAGTAGAAGTTTCAAGTAGCAATGACCTAACCAAATCAACACCACGTTGATTGGGAATACATGTAAATAGAGAAGTAACATCCATTGTGACTAAAAACATCCTACCAAGATCATCAAGACTACTAGTACAATCATAGAGATCACCCAGAAATTGGCTGGTGTCCTTCAGGACATAATCAAAACGATTCAAAGCCTTCTTCAAATGGTGATCCAAGTAAATAGACAAGGGCTCAGTAAGCCACCCCTCCCCAGCAACAATGGGTCGAAAAGGTGGCAAAGTAGCATGCTTATGAATTTTTGGAAGCCCATTGATGGACGGTGTAACTGGAAACCGTACTACAAAATACTCAAACAATTCACTCGTTAGTAAACCTAGCGACTTGCATTCTACCAACATATTAAATATCGAGCTGCAAGAGCGCTCGATATCCTCTACAGTAGCAGGAGCATAAGCATCAGTTGATAACATGCCCAACATAGAGTCCAGATAAAAGTCCCTGTTCATCACCACAGTACATCCACCCTTGTCTGCGGGTCGTATGCTGATACTGTCATTGGCTTTCAAAGCCTCTAACGCTTGGAATTCAGATTTACTTAAATTATCAGCCAAGTCCAAATGTCTCATAGATAAAGAGGAATATAAGTCCCTCTCAACTGCTGTCAAAAAAAGTTCTAAGTCAGATGGTAAGTGTGGATTGGTCAGACTCTTCCTCTTAAAGCAGTTATCAGATATACAACTTGTATTAGCATGAACCAATCCTAATGCCACATTTCTAAGAAAGAGCCTAACGGCTAAAATATTATCACTAATGTCAGTTCTCTTACTTGGAATGAAGGTTAAGCCCCTGCTCAACACGGAACATTCAGCATCTGTAAGAGTATAATCAGATATGTTCCATATCAGCGAGTGTTCCCCCAGCGCTGATGTTGTGGACGATTGTGAACATCCCTCCGCTTGGCTCCTACTAGGGGTTCTTGGTCTAGCGACCTCTTCCGGCCCGTCCGGATAGGTAAAGGAACATCCGAAAAACCCTGTTGGTCTTTAAGATGTAGGTTTTCAAGATGAATTTTCCGCCTGACTGCTGTACCAGTACGACCCGCAGTATCATGGTCGTTGTCCAAGAGGACAGGGCGAGATTCCGCCGGAGTAAAATAAATGGATGTAGTCGACTTGTCAATCAATTTATCAGAAACAGACGCTTGAATACGGACATTATGTTCCGTCAAGCTGTGCTCAGCATAGCCTGTGTTTGCTGAACTATCCCCCTCCAAATCGTGTTTACTCGGGTCTGTAGTGGTTGCAGTAAGGCCTTTATTGGAATCCTTAGCGGCTCCATTGTTATCCTTATGCATCCGAACATTCCTACTGTTGTCACTGGATATAGATGGTGGATTCTTCGGCCATAGAAATACGTTATTATTATCAAAGTCCCTCCTATCACGCATCAATTTCTTCTTCTTCTGCATAATTAGATTTGTGCCATACCTGGTAACCCTATCCATCAGCTCATGTAGATAAATATCCACTGAATCAACCCCCAAACAGTCTATGAGTTGTTGTTGTTGCTGACCAATAGTCTCAAGAAGTTCGTCTTCCTTAGGTTTGAAATAATCAATGAGTAGTTCCATGTAGGCTCTACTCGCTTGCAAATTAATTCTTTGCCACCGGGCCAGTAAATCAGGGAAGGTTTCCCCATAGGTCGGCATATTCAAAATGCGAAGGCCCCTCGGGATCACCTTGCAGTGAATACTTGCCTCGAGGTGATGCCGTTGACATTGGAGTCTTTTGAATTTGAAAAGGTTATTCTCCATATCACGCTTTGTTTGTTTAATCAGGATGGTTTCATCAACGTCTATTTCAACGCTTCCTGCAACATCAAGGTCCTTCATGGACAAAAGGGGATTGCTGTGGTCTGTAAGTAACTCCTTCAGGGATCCAACGGAGCCAATAAATACCATATTCTTGTCCTTGGTACGCTCCGAGTTATTCGATTCAGCTGCTGCTTCCATAATCACGCTGCAAGCACGTAGAATACAACCAAAACACAAACCCCAAACTCGAAAGAGTAGAATGTAGATCAAAGCATAAAAGACCCAAACTAGCAGCGAGGTATCTAAATGTCCAGATCAAAAAACTCCAAGACAAAAGCAAATAATCCACAAGTTTTTAATTACGTAAGCGCTTTCACGGTAGATCCGCTTCATCAGACGTAACAACTAAAATAATACTCCAACATTCATATACATAGAAAACAGGAAATACAATACGTCATATCCTGCTGGGTAATTCAAAAATCCACATACAAAGAAATAGCTATAGTAAGTAAAAAATGCATTAAAACATCAATAAAATGCATCATTATAGAATTGATAAAACTTGTGTACAATCAACCAAGTTCAGACAACATATATATACACAATATCAATCATACTGTTCTAAAAGCCAAAATATTGTACATAGCCATACCTGTGAAAATGGATACAGGGCATCAAAATAATTTAAAATAATTTATTAAAGGGGTCTAGCCTTAAGTATGGGCTTAAGTGGTACATAATCATTAAGACCCTCCTCGATGGGCCAACCTCAATATCCATTTGGTTTCAATGGTTTCAGTAGAATTAACTAAATCTCCACCACGCATGCCTATAGAAGAAATACATAAAACCTGAAATAAAAACATGTGCCCCGTGTTGGCCAGCATGTGTTTGGCCACTGCACTACAGGTGTCAGATCTATTGAAACAGTATATGTGGTCTCTAATCCGCTCCCGAAGGGAGCGGTTGGTTTTACCCACATAGAACATGTAGCATGTTTGACAACATGCTACATAAATGACGTTCCTGGTATTACAGTCTGAGCGACATCTCAGCTCCCAAAGGCGTCCATCATTTGGATTCCTGAAGAAGCGAGATGTGTCAATATACTTGCACTGGGCACATGACCCACACTTATGAGTACCCAACTCATAAGGCAGGCAGGGTTGTACAATGTTGGCAGTCAACCTAGGGAAACAAAGATACTGTTTCAAGTTCTTAAGGTTGCTATAAACATAACGTGGATGATTACCAACTATGGACTGTGTATCAGCATTAACAGTTAGAATGTTCCAATTATCCTGTATAACCTGCTGTACACAATGTACATTCTTACTGTATGGTAAAACTAACGCAGTCTGCCTAGATGGTGATGACCTACCAGGACATAATGTATTCCTGGAAAAGTATGGTTTCCCTCTATTTCCCGCTACTTGAAACTTCTACTCCCACGGAGACTGATTTTCTCTGTCTTTTACTTGAAACTGTGTTGGAGCACAATTATTTTGTCTTCCTGGATAGTTACTACAGGCAGACAACAGGAGTAGCAATGGGCACCAGCTGTGCCAATTCCTATGCCAACTTGGTTATGGTGGCCTGGGAGAGAGAGGTTTTATTGACTTGTACCAACATCGTCTTTTACAGACGCTTTGTCGATGACCTCTTTCTCCTTTGGCGTGGCACAGCTGGTGCCCTTGATTCGTTCTTTCAGCAAGTAAATAATTCAGAAGGTTTTCTTAGGTTCACCATTGACTATTCTATGAGTTGTATTAACTATTTGGATGTTTCTATTTTGATTAATGATGGGTCTATATCTACCCGAGTTTATCGGAAAGATTGTTATAGAGCATCCTTTCTCAAACCTGATAGTATGCACCATCCTAGAATATTTGATAACATTGTAAAGGGTCAAGCCCTTAGAATCTCAAGACTCTGTTCTGAAGACAGGGTGTTCCAGTCAGAATTTGTTAGACTTAGACATAGTTTTTTGGAAAGAGGTTACTCTTCAGGTAGGGTTGATTCAATGTATAATCAAGTTGTTAAACTTAGACCTAATAGAGGGAAACCATACTTTTCCAGGAATACATTATGTCCTGGTAGGTCATCACCATCTAGGCAGACTGCGTTAGTTTTACCATACAGTAAGAATGTACATTGTGTACAGCAGGCCATACAGGACAATTGGAACATTTTAACTGTTAATGCTGATACACAGTCCATAGTTGGTAATCATCCACGTTATGTTTATAGCAACCTTAAGAACTTGAAACAGTATCTCTGTTTCCCCAGGTTGACTGCCAACATTGTACAACCCTGCCTGCCTTATGAGTTGGGTACTCATAAGTGTGGGTCATGTGCCCAGTGCCAGTATATTGACACATCTCGCTTCTTCAGGAATCCAAATGATGGACGCCTTTGGGAGCTTAGATGTCGTTCAGACTGTAGTACCAGGAATGTCATTTATGTAGCGTGTTGTCAAACATGCTACATGTTCTATGTAGGTAAAACTAACCGTTCCCTTCGGGAACGGATTAGAGACCACATATACTGTTTCAATAGATCTGACACCTGTAGTGCAGTGGCTAAACATATGCTGGCCAACACGGGGCATATGTTTTTATTTCAGGTTTTATGTATCTCCTCTATTGGCATGCGTGGTGGAGATTTAGTTAATTGTACTGAAACCATTGAAACTAAATGGATTTTGAGGTTGGCGGCCCATCGAGGGAGGGGTCTTAATGATTATGTACCACTTAAGCCCATACTTAAGGCTAGACCCCTTTAATAAATTATTTTAAATTATTTTGATGCCCTGTATCCATTTTCACAGGTATGGCTATGTACAATATTTTGGCTTTTAGAACAGTATGATTGATATTGTGTATATATATGTTGTCTGAACTTGGTTGATTGTACACAAGTTTTATCAATTCTATAATGATGCATTTTATTGATGTTTTAATGCATTTTTTACTTACTATAGCTATTTCTTTGTATGTGGATTTTTGAATTACCCAGCAGGATATGACGTATTGTATTTCCTGTTTTCTATGTATATGAATGTTGGAGTATTATTTTAGTTGTTACGTCTGATGAAGCGGATCTACCGTGAAAGCGCTTACGTAATTGAAAACTTGTGGATTATTTGCTTTTGTCTTGGAGTTTTGATCTGGACATTTAGATACCTGCTGCTAGTTTGGGTTTTTTATGCTTTGATATATATATATATATATATATATATCTATATTGCTGTATATATATATATATATATATATATATATAGCTGTATGTATATATATATATATATATATATATATATATATATATATATATATATATATATATATATATATATATATATATATATATATAGATATATATATATATGTATATATCTATATATATATATGACATATGGGTGTATGGGTGTCTGCAGATGTATATATCTATATGTGGGTATTTATATATATTTCTGTCTATGTATGTATACATTTGTACTACAGAGAGGGAGAGGTATATCTTCATGTAGTTATGGGTATATATATACACACATACCTCTACATATTAAGCTACATATCCTGTAATGTTGCCTGTTATTGCTGGTTACTGTGTTTTGTGTGCAAACCGGCCATTCTTGTGTGCCACGTATGTTTTGCGGTCCCTACAACTAAATTCGTTAGTGTACACAGAGTCACACATGACATCTGTTGTTAGTACCAGGTAATCATTAGACCCATGCAGGACAGCCCGAACATTGGGTATACAACTTTCATCTACACCCACAGTTACATAGGTACTCATGGCTATGTGCATGGAATACGGTGTGTGCCAGAACTAGGATACTTGGGTTGAGACAACATAAGTTGTTGGTCCAAAGGGGGGGTGGGGTGGAGGGGGGGCTATGTGTGGTGGTGTGATAGCTACGGGCCGGTAACCAGGGTAGAGATGGTGGCTGCATGTGTGCAGTGGGTGGGGGGAAGGGGAACTGTGGGTAATGAATGTCTGGGTTGGGGATGGCCTTGGTTGGACAGGCTTATACTGCTCGGCCCGCCTAGTGGGTAGGGGAGAGTGGGATGTAATGTCAACATGTGAAACATCACAGAGGGCTAATTTAAATCCCTATTTCAATGACACATGTACAATACAATGAGCTTGGTTGTGATTTGCAGGGCAGAAGTGTTTGGCTGGGCAGGGGCTATGCCAATTCGTACATGACATATATAGTTTGGGGCCTCACAAGCCCATTCACGGTGCAAGTGGACATATATGTGTCTGTTACTCTACCATTGCTATCTACATATTTCTGGCCGTATATACCTCTGTGGGTATATATATTTGCTGACATATTTCTAACCATGTCAGTATATACCTACGGAGACATATATCTGCGTACATGCATGTAACTTGCTGTGTATATGTGGACATATAGATGTTGACATATATATGTGTAGTTGGCATTTGCATGTATATCTGTGCATATATTTGTATATATATGTGTATATCTCTGGATATTTCTTATATATATATATATATATATATATATATATATATATATATATATATATATATATATATATATATATATGTGTGTGTATATATTATATATATATATATATATATATATATATATATATATATATATATATATATGTGTTACTGCAACTATAGGTATGTTGTATCCATTTAGATAGTAATATATTTGCACATACACGTCCATCTAGCTGTAGGTATGCATTCTCTGTGCTGTTGCATGACTGGATGATATGTTTCTGACATCTACGTCATTTGTGTCTGTCATGCTTTAGAGGTAAAGCCCTTTGTCTATGGTGTGCAGGGTCCTTGGTTTGAACCCTTCAGGAGTTGTTTATTTTATTGCTGGGCAGAACACGGGCTATTGGGTACAGAGTGATTATGACACATTAAAGCAGTTGTATGCTGGTGTGTGCGGGTTTGCATGGAGCTAAGCACTGCTAACCTCTGATTACAGTTTCTAACACTCAGTTTGCTTCTATTTTGCTTATTCTGTGTAGGCAATACTTACCCCTGTGCAAATGCACTTAAACACGCTTACTAGTGCATATATGCTTACTACTGCTTATTGTGCTTCTGTCTGACACTGATATGTCACATGTGCATATCTTGCAGCACTCCAGTTCATATATTTCAGCTATTTCATGGGTCTTGCAACAACAATATTGTTCATAATGTGCTTTGCCGTGTAAAATAGACTGTGCTACAGTGGGACCTGAACGAGGAATGCCTGCTCATTGGTCAGATGCTCTGCCTACTAAACTATTGTTTTTCTGCTTCATTTGCATATTTCAATACCCATGTTTCCTTCCCCCAGCCCCCGAGCTCCACGTACACAGCATCCATCCATTTCCCAGTTGCTAGCCCAGCCATTCCACACCTCCACACATTTCCCTTTCTTCACATGTCGGTACTCCTCCATTATACTGTCTTGTCCCAAGCTTCAGCAGGCTCTTTATCTGTTTAGTACATGTACATTCGAGCCTTCCCTTGATCCTCCTATGATACTGGTGGAAACACCTTTGTGACCAACATGGTTTGGTTCGTCCCAACAGGGACTGACCTGTTGTGTCACGGGTAGACTTTGCTGGTCTACACTGCTTCTCCCACTGGTAGCATCCTGATAGGGGTTTGGGAAACAGCGGTTTTCTCACACACGGGGCCAGCCTCCTCTCCCAGTTCTGTAGAACCAACGCCTCAGGTGTAACATTCTGTGCATGAAGCATGCCCACACACCCCCATGGCATGCACCCTTATTCATTCTTCTCTTCAGTATTATGCGAGACTACTGTTCTCACAATATGTTTGGACATGTACAGTTCATTGATACACATATACTGCTCAGAATACTGTGATTGAGCGATGTTCACATGTTTGCTGGTATTAATCTACATACCTACATACAGTTCCTATATTGTTGAATAACTGTGCTGGATGCTATGTTTGTGATAACAACAACTGAATGTGCATCTCATGCCTTAGTGGTAACTCACTTAGACTATAGTGTGCAGGGTGGGGGTTTTGGAACCCAGGAATGCAGATTACTTTTTTAATGGGCACGATGAGAGCTGTTGGCTACAGAGGATCTAAGGCACTGTAGAGGAAGTGTAGGCGGGTATGCGCTGGTGTGTAAGAGGCTCAGATCTGCTTACCTCCGGTTACGGCATCTTACACTGGGTTGGCCTCCACATTGCTTAACCAGTGTGGGCATTGCTTACTGCCACCCAAACAAGCATAATCCTGCTTGCTGCAGCATACCCCTGTGCTACTTCATGTATTTAGTTCACATTTATTGTCCCGGACACTCCAACTGGATGCTTCTCCATTGTATGCGATGGTCTGTGAAGTGAAGCTACACAGTAATCTCCAGCTACACATTACACGTAGTACTGAGGTGTACACATTCATAGAGACTAACAGGCTTAACATAGCTATGTACCACATTCTTCATGCTTAGTTCACATTAACATGTTGGTATTATACATGCAAAGGTCAGGTTTACATGTCAGGTATGACTGTTGACATAGGTCAGTTTAAGGTGAACTGTGATTCCAGTTAAACAGTTCTGGATAGGTAACATTCAACTATTCAGGCTAGGATTAGTTATGCCATACCTGTGTGTTAGAGTGGAAGTGAATAGTGAAGGAGTAGGTCAGTTGGTAGAGGGTGTCATTGTAACTGTATAGTAAGCCATTGGTATGATTGGTAGTGGAGCAATAGAGAAGGTATGCAGGATGTTTGGATTTGTATGCGGACAGGACAGGAAGTGTTGGTTTCACTAGTTGGTGTAGGGGTATGGAGTGTTAGTTGGGGGGTTCACCAGGTGGTGAGCATGTGCTGCTCCAAGTGTGCTTGAGGTGTTCCTTCATGTGTTATTTACATGTGTCGTGTTGGACAGCTGAGGTAACACACATGGGTAGGGGTTTCCAGATTCTGCTAATATAGTTGGGGATGAGGGTGACACCTACCTGTGACTGTGAACAGTAGTAGTAATGAAACAGGGGTTGATAATTAAGTGGTGTTAATGGGACACACAGAGGGGCAAATAGTAGGGGAAATGTCCAGGGATGTGCAGGTAGACTGACGGGAAGGTCCACAGGTGGCCATTTCTTCTGCAGCAACAGCTGTGTATATACACTGCATTTGGAAGTAGGTTTGGACACTCACACCCCAGGGTGAGGACAACAATAATACCTTGTGATGCCAAGTAGCTCAGCTTACATGCCTACAGTGGGTTGTTGCAACCATGTGTTCTTAGGTGTTATTTAGTGGGATTTGCAACAATACATCTGGTTATATCGTACTTTGCCAAGTAAAATAGACTGTGTTGCAGTGGGGCTCATAGTGGGAGTGGCTGCTTGTTGGCTGGTGGCTCTGCCCAATGAACACTATTGCTTACATCCCTGGGGCGGTCTGAATAGAACCACTCCAGCCAACACCTGCACACCTAGACCCATAATTACATACCCATAGTTCCCCCACCCGCACCTCCTCTACAGCACTCATCCTTACTCTGGGTGTAGGTCGGGTCTAAACACACCACTAGACACTGCCCACTCCACACTTCATGGGACCCATCTTGTACATTGTCTCGACCCATGGGTCATCAGGCTTTCCCACTCTTGTAGTCTGGGTACGTACATGACCCCTTGAAAGGTCATTGCACAGGCGTCCTCCTATAACAAGACAATTTTTGGGGTGTCCCGCAAGGGACGCTCCTGTCTCTGTTCCAAGATTATAGACTTATCAGGTCCACTGTGTCTCCACCCCCCCCCCCCGGTTGTATCCTGCCTGTGGTCTGGGGAGCAGTGGATTGTTTATATTGTGTATTTGTTTATATGTTTCCCCTGTCTGGCTGGTGGGGGGGTTCATGCTATGTGTTACACATTTGTTGATTGGGCTCCTCACCTCCATTGGCATGGCCTGTGAACATATGTCATTCTTAAGTGCTGTATCATATCATATCTATATATCTGTGTATATCTACACACACACATATATATATATATGTACACACACATATACGTATATATGTACACACACATATACGTATATATATATATATATATATATATATATATATATATATATATATATGTATGTATATATATATATATATATATATATATATATATATATATATATATATATATTGGAAGTGAGAGAGCTTAAATGGCAGCTGCTTCTCAATCCAGATACCCGAATCAATGAAAGTAACAACATAAAATGTGCTGGTTTAATTAAATCACTCCTCCTTAGTTTTATGGGTTAAGGAAAAGCCATACTAAAACTGCCTTAGCGAAACATAGTTTGCATGAAGCTGAAACTTTCTGTGGTCTGAATGTGTCTGTTAATATTATATGTATCCTTAGGTAGCTTAGATGTATATCACATTAGTTCTTCATCTTTAATCATTAACAAATTATGTTTGAAACATCCAGAATCTTTACAAGTAGTAGTTGAGTTGTTTTTATTTCATTTTTATTACTGCTACATAACCTTGATTACTGCTACCTTTTCTTGGCTATCGTTGACTAGATTTATTATTTATTTACATGAAACAAAGATTTTTTATTGGCTGATGGTTTTCTATATAAAGAAGTATTTGTGTGGATATCTTTATTTCTGAAGAAGTTCTTGTTACAGTAAAGAATGAAAACACTCAAATACCAGTTTTGCCTCCGTGTTTTTCCTTCTAGCTTTGAAAGTTTGTTAGTTGTAAGTTTTTAATTTCTTGCTTTTTTATTTTTATTGGTTTTAGTAGTAGTTGATTATTTTCTGATTTGGCTAGAATGGAAGATGGCTCAGTGGTTGAAAAAGGCTTTGATAGCCAGCTCTTGTTTGATTTAACTACACATACTATGCCACTGGACCTTGTTAGTCTGGTTCAGATGCTGGCCGATGCCACTAATAGAGTGCAATATCTGCTCAACAGATGTAACAATATTTTCAGTAGCCAATGCAATTTTGCACCAAGCCAGCCAAACTTTACAGATGCAGCAGCCTAATAGAAGGTTTCAAAGGTCAAGCTCAATTTTGGATTTCTTAAACATGGACAGGAACAGAAATCTGTTTCTTTTGGGTGGGGATGGTCACCAGTTTCTGCCACCAGCTACAACTTGTATTGTGCAGCAGGACATACTTCTAAACCATACCAAAGTCCTCGGTATTTACCAGTTTTGAGGTCAAAATATTGGGGTGCCACAAATTCCCAAGTGGCCCCTTCAGTTCTGATTTTTTTCTTGATTTTTTTTCCTTTTTTTTAAAATTTTTATTTACTAGTTTAATAATAGATGACATCACAATGCATTGCGCATCACAGCATCAATGTGCAGGGGCATGCAAGGTGACTTCAGCTTAATGAAGCAGAGGACTGCCTGTTCCACTTGTTCAGAGATGCTCAAAATATCTTTGTAATTTGGAAGCAGTAACAGAGAGGGAGCAGAGCAAACTCAGCAGAGTGGACTCCAGACTGGAACTGTACTGTGTGCACTGTAAGTGAAAAGAAAGATTTGTAATGGGATGGTTCAACCCAGGCAGCACTTTTGGAACTGTTGTTCTTCTGGTCCAGTCCTTTTCCTCCTGTCTGTGCAATTGTTTAAATACAATTCTCAGGCTTGCCAATGAGTTATAGTAAGGGGAGTTTGTTTATTATTGCTGCCAGAGTTAGTGTGAATGAGTGCTCAGTCATGTGTGTGTGTGTGTGTGTGTGTGTGTGTGTGTGTGTGTGTGTGTGTGTGTGTGTGTGTGTGTGTGTGTGTGTGTGTGTGTGTGTGTTTTTTACCCCAGGTAGGTATACCTAGTGGTTAGCGTTACTTAAGCTCAAACCCTGTACTTTAGGTACAAGGAGCATGAGCCTGAATCATCTACCCAAACCACCACTTATGATTTCCAGGAGTTGAGTGTCCATAGCTCTCAGCTTTCTGTATTTTCATAGAATGTCTGGAATGTTTGTCTCATAATTTCGTTTATTCCTCTTAAACGTTGTGGTTTTCTGGCAAATCAGTGAGAAGTTAATTCACTAAATGATAGCCATTTAAGTTTCAATCATCCTATCTTTCAAGAAACACATGGTAACACAAACCATTTTATTCTAGCAACTTTTCTAAGATTATGCAAGCAATGTTTAATATGTGTCCCTGGTTTTGGGCCTTTGTCCCCCACCCCCAATAATTTTTTTCTTTTTCCAGATTTTTCAGGGGGAGATGTGTTTAATGCTGGTTATGCCAAGTCTATTTGTGTTGTTAGTAGAACAACAGGTAAAATACTTGCTTTAGATGACGAAGGCTGTGGATTCTACTCACACAGTATGTAGATGGGTTGCTGATACTGTACTGTGTTGTACTTTTAAAAGGGTTGGATGCTGCAGTCCTGAGAATGTCGTCTTTGGCAGAGATACCTAGTAACAATTAACCTGTTATCAGTTTGCCACCCATTCCCTATTGCACTATTACTAACTTATTATTTTTGAATGTAGCATAGGCAATTTATTCGACAAGGGCAACAGGTACTTTATTTGTAGAAGAAACAATGAAATATAAAGTTTTTTGCTAGCAGCAACCTCTTCATTAGTTACAGATGTCATTAATGTGGAATTATTTAGATGACTCTTGCTTCTACAGATATTGTGCATATTTGCTGATACTGGTGGATTGCAGAAGTTTGAGTAGACTTTTATGATGGAAATGTTCTGAATTTGACAGTTTTGTCATTATTGGTTCATGCATTTTGTTTCATTGCTTACTAGAAAAAATGTTCAAAACAATAAATTTAAAATGCTCTCTAATATGTGTGCTGTATTATACAAGGAATATAATTTAATACAATCAGGAAGGTTTATCAAAGAACACATGTATGTTTCATGTGCAAGAGGCCTGTGATTTGAAAACAGCCCAAAGGTAATCTTTATCCACCACTGGCCAGATGCATTTTCTTTGAATGTGGGTTTCAATGCTGTTTCAGTTAATGTAAGTTTCAAGAGAAGAGAAGTTTTAATGCTAAGTCTATTTTCATTGTGAGACTGTATTGCTTGGTTTAGCAGATGTCTATTAGTGTTTGTGCTATAAAATGTAGAATAAAAGTTTTAAACCAAATCCATATAGCCATTGTAGAAGTAAAGCAATATGCACATTACAGTGTTTATGGCAAATGGGGTGAAATAGCCAAGTAATGGGACATTGGAATGGCTGCAGGGGGGAGGACAGTGTATGAGGGGGCCTTATTTGACCATGATTTTGTGAGGGGGAAGGGTAGCAAACTCAAAGACAACCCCAGGTGGCACAAACTCTAGCTATGCCACTGATTAATAGGCCATGAAGAATGACTTTTGGAGGTCCTAGCAAACTATGATATTCTTTTGCTAAGATTAGAATATTGTCTATCATTAAATGCCTGACTTTTACCACAAAACCCACATACTGGAAGTCACCAAAAACAAAATCCTCATCATTTTCTCCATTCTCTGTTAACATCATTGCTACACATTTGACAAGCCAAAACAGACAACTAAAGAAGAAAAGCACAATTACGGACTGGATGCAGGAGAAATATAAAATTTAATTTAGCGCTTTTGTCAGTATTACATTGACTTCTTCAGAATAACCAAGTCAAGTACATTCACATCTTAAATACTTTAAAATTAATTAGTGTAATTAAACACTTAATGACATCACAAATGTATGTTAAAATTCACAGTTTAAAAAGACAGACTCCCTGAAAATACCACATGCAAGAACGTTCTAGTTATAACAAGATAAATGCATGATAGCCACATAGTATTAAATGTGCATGAGTGTCAAACAACATAAATACTAACTGCCAATACATAACATACACATAAATATATGTTTATGTATGTACAAATAAAAAATGAAGACATAATGATTATAACCCAGCTATTACTTCAGCTTTGTTTTAAACAATAATATTATAAATGAAAATCTGCTTTCAATTTCAAAAAACTTGTGAGGGAAACAGCCTCATTTAAACCTGGGGTAGTGGTGGCATTTACCCTCAACTGCCATAACAATTTGTTAAATTCAAGTAACAAATCAATGGGACCACCCCCTTCATCCAATGTAAGTTGTTCCAGTACAGCAAACTTAAACTGATGCCCTGGATAACTATTCATGTGTTTTGCAAGTGCATTATTTAAGTTGCATTTCTCAATGTCATATTTTTATGCTGGTATACATGGGTTCTAAATGCATTCTTTGTCTTTTCTATATAAAAACTTGAGCACATCTGGCATACACCAGCATATGCTACATTATTTGCACTACAAGTATATTTCTGGTGTAACCTAACCCATCCATATCCCTTTATAAAGACTTTATCACCTTCTAATATGAATTTGCACTGAGTGCAATGCCCACACTTGGTCATCTTACCTAGACCATGGTTATCATTCAGGTTTTTATTTCTTTCCAGTATATTCTTAAAGGTATTATCCTTTTTATAGACTACTAAGGGGGCCTTGCCTACTTTGCTTTGCATATTCTCATCACAGACAAGAATGTACCAAGTCTTAAAAATAATGTCCTTAACCAACGGGAACTGTGGGGTATACGTAAGAATCAATCCATGACTATAACATCCTTGATGATCAGCTGACAGTACACCGTTATCTCGTGGGGCACACAACCTGGAAATGTCAAGTCCATGCAATGAATAAAAATGTCCTATTTTTCTCTTGTTTGTTACTTCAAGTATAGGAGTCACAAATTCAACCGGATAACCTCTTTTTAATAACATACTCAATCAAATGTCCATTTCTTTAAGATATTCATCAAAATTACTTATCATGCAGGTGAGTCTAACCCTCGGGCCCTTGACTAATGAATGTTTTTGATGTAGGTGGTGCCTGGTCTCAAAGTGCAAAACGGAGTTTGAGTATGTAGGTTTTCTAAAGATAGTCGAAGAAAGTATGTTCACAATATTCTTTACAAATTTTGATATCCAAATAATTAATTAAGTTTTAATGCTAAGTCTATTTTCATTGTGAGACTGTATTGCTTGGTTTAGCAGATGTCTATTAGTGTCTGTGCTATAAAATGTAGAATAACAGTTTTAAACCAAATCCATACAGCCATTGTAGAAGTAAAGCAGTATGCACATTACGGTGCTTATGGCAAATGGGGTGAAATAGCCAAGTAATGAGACATTGGAATGGCTGCAGGGGGTAGGACAGTGTATGAGGGGGCCTTATTTCACCATGATTTTGTGAGAGGGAAGGGTGGCAAACTCAAAGACAACCCCAGGTGGCACAAACTCTAGCTATGCCACTGATCAATAGGACATGGAGAATGACTTTTGGAGGTCCTAGAAAACTATGATATTCTTTTGCTAAGATTAGAATATTGTCTATCATTAAATGCCTGACTTTTACCACAAAACCCACATACTGGAAGTCACCAGAAACAAAATCCTCATAATTTTCTCCATTCTCTGTTAAGATCATTGCCACACATTTCACAAAAATGGCTACAATTTACTACAAGGTCTAGTGCCATATTTTTGTCGTCTGTTCTTCAGTTTGCATTTGAAAGTTGATATCCGACAATTCCATTGGAGTGGGTGGGGTTACACAATGGTGTATGCAAATTTTATGTTAATCAGCGCACATATTTGTACCTATTTTTCATGGGCCTTTCTCCGGATTTTTGATGTTTCCAGGTTGAGAGGTATGCAGCAGGCCCCTAATAACTTTAATTTTTAAGCTTGAAAGGTTGCTGACAGCATTTAAGAATGTTGATTATGATATTCTTTTTCTTAACACTTGTATGCATTACAAGATTGTGCTGCAAAGATTGTGATGCTACAAATTTCCAAACACGACCACCAGGGACTCTCCTTTATATAGGGAGCTCACTACTATTTATAATGAAGCTGGGCTTCAAACACTGAAGGTTCTCATAAAGAATGACTGAGAGAAACTAAATAACTTGAAAGGGGAAATCACAGAGCTCCATAGACTTATTCTACAACACCTGGAATTCACCACATATCAGTATTTTTTTATGGGATTTCCCCTAGGATAACTTGGCATGTAGCAACTCTGGTGCAAAGAAAGAAACAGAAACTGCAACTAGACATGTTACAGTATCAAAATCCAACAGCTTACACCCACATCAGAGAAGGGGTTGGGACAGCAGGTTTTTCTTCCACGGCTACCTGTTTTGAATGATATTTCTGACCAACATAATTCAATTAATCATCCTTGCACCCCTCACCCAAATGAGTCAGCTTTAGTCACTAACTCAATCCATATTCTGATTGAAACTCAACATATAGTAGAAACACAGCAGCTTTTTTGTCCCCGAGCCATTGGACCCAAGGATACAGGGGACAAACACCACAATGGGAATCATCGGGGAGAAGGCGAGGGAGAGGCAGATTCCAGGTAACCATGAGACCTATGCAAACCAGGAGCAGCAGAACAAGGTAAACTCTGTTTCTTAAGTTGATAAACTTTCCCAGATGAATAGTGTTGTCTTTAACCTTACTAAGTGGAACTTCACATGAGCATTTGCAACTTTTTAATAAGAGCTTTACTTTTATCCCTTTGCAAAAGGCAAATCTTACAGATTTGCTTTTAGACTTAAGATTGTTTCTTAGAAAACTTAACCTGAAAGTACTGCTTGATAAAGAAGATGATGAGCTGTCTGACTACAGTCCTTCACTGCAAAAATATGTTAACTCTTAAGAAATAAAGTACATTTACTCCAGTTTTGCATAGCACTTTACTTACCTTTCTTAAAATGTGTGACTATGAGTTTAGCCAGCTTCTTAACAAGCAGTGTCAGGATAAATAGTTTAACCTTAATTCAGGCGAATTGCAAGCTCTATCTAACCTTTGTCAGGATAAGCATTTGTGAATTATGAAAGCAGACAAAGGGACAGGAATTGCCTTCATGGAGCAGGTGGAACACATCTTGAGAATTGAGTCTACTTTAGTGGACAATGATCTTTCCAAACAGGTGAATATGAACTTTATGGAGAAACATTTCAAAACTATTGACCATTTCTTGTTGAAACTGGAACAAACCCTCTGTTTGACTCTTGATGGATATACGTTTATGCTTATCCCACACCACAGTCTTGGCAAATTGTTTGGCATCCCTAAAATTCATAAGGATGCACCCACCACTTAGGCATATTATTTTGAACAAACTGACAAAGACTGAAAAACATTCTGAGTATGTTGACTTTGTGCTTAACCCTATCATGCAGTCCACTAAGTTTTATTTGAGAGATTCATGGGCTTTTCAAAATGTATTGTTCCTGGCTAAAATACATATTTCTGAATGTTTGCTTGTCACTTTGGATATTGTTTTCTTGTACACTAATATTCCACATAAAGAGGGTCTGAATTTTATTCATCACTTCCTCTCAAAGTATGCTGGCTTTACACAGGCTACAGTAGATACTATTTGTGATTTGATTTCCACAATTCTATGCAATAACTTTTTCCATTTTAATGGAAAAATCTACCAAAAAGATGAAGGGCTTTGTTATGCGGTTGAAGATGGCCCCTGCTTACGCTAATCTAGTTTTAAGTGCTTGGGAATATGAAACACTGGTATATTTAATTAGTTTCAAGAGTACTCTCTTATATTTATGCTATATGGATGATATATATATATATATATATATATATATATATATATATATATATATATATATATGGGTTCACATTATAATTTCCATTGCAGTTACTTTGAATTGTTTAAAATTTTTTGTTTTACAACAAATAGCTAGTTTCTATGGTGATTTTGACACACTGTTGGAGGTGCTAGAGCTTAAGTGGCAGCTGATCCTTAATGCTGAATCTTTCTGTGGTCTGAATGTGTCCCTTAATATTAAATGTATATTTAGGTGGCTTAGATGTATATCACATTAGTATTTCAGCTTTAATCATTAACAAAATATCTTTGTGACCTCCAAAATCCTTACAAAATTGTGGTTGAGTTGTTTTTATTGCTTTTTATCACTGCTGCATTACCTTGATTACTGCTACATTTCCTTGGCGATTGTTGACTAGATTTATTATTTATTTAAATGAAACAAATATTTTTTTTTTTATTGGCTGCTGGTTTTCTATATATTGAAGTATTTATGTGGATAGCTTTATTTCTGAAGAAGTTCTTGTTACATTAACGAGGTCAGATACCAGTTTGTCTCTGTGTTTTTTTCTCCTGGCTTTGGAATTTTATTAGTTGTAGATATGTGTGTGTGTGTGTGTGTGTGTGTGTGTGTGTGTGTGTATATATATATATATATATATATATATATATATATATATATATATATGTATATATACATATATATATATATATATATATATATATATATATATATATGTATGTATGTACACACACACACACACACACACACACACACACACACACACACACACACTTGAATGTACAGTTCCTGGATATGAAATGTTTCCTTGTAGATCTCCAGTGTGGCATTCTCACTGGAAAGTAATATAATAGATACATTTTTTTCATTAACTAAGAAGCTGTTAGTTAAGGAAGATCCATTTTATACATGTGACAGTAATAGTGGCAATAATGTCTGAAGTCATAACTCTGCAATGTAGATACTGTAATTAAATGAGATCCATTTTATATATGTGACAGTAATGGTGGCAGTATTGCCTGAACTTATACTTTTCAATGTCCATTAAAAGGAAGTCATATTTTGTGCTTGTGGAAAATGTGGCTGTAAGTCAATACTATATGAAGAAAGAGCTAGAAGTTACAAATGTGTAGGTTTTCTTGATGTCTAAATTCACTATAATACTCTGCATAACTCTCATAAGCACTTTGCCCTGCAATTAGTTCAGATGCTTTGCCATGCTTTATTTAGTATGTGCTTAATATTGTAGCAAAATTAACAAGGAAGTACTGAAGAGAGGTGGCATTAAAGTTCTCACGATAAAAAATGCATTCTAACAAAAAACACATTGAGGATTTTTTTTCTCAGAATAAAACTATCAGTCAGATGAAACTAATGAATGCAATTCTTCCTGGCACTTTGATGTTCTTGCAAACTGTATGCTGCATGCTGTCACAGTCTGCAGTTATACCTTCCTCTATAGCACTTACTAAAATTGTTTTGCATTGTTGGTAGATTGGAAACTTGGAGGAATATATTGCAACAGCAGCAAGATGCAGTGATTTGCTTATCCACCTCTGACTCAGAAAACTTTGTTAAGGAGAAAGAAATTGTAGTCACAGCCATGCTTCTAGTCCTGATAATACTCACTTTGCAATAGCTTAGAAATAACCATTCGGCCATCCATGTACTCTCATAATTATCTTTGTGTTTTTTAGTCAGCTACTAGCCTGACATGAAACAGAGTCTGCTTTCATTATAACAACAAAACGTTTTGCTAATAACCCAGTAGTCAGTAAAAACCAGGAAGAATAGTTTATTCAAACCACAGATGATCAAACGACAGATGATAAAACATAAAATAAACCACCATAAACTCCATAAATGCCTAATTTGACGAAAACGCTGTGTGCTCAATTGCTTTTGGAAAAGGTGTTTATGGAGTTTATGGTGGTTTATTTTATGTTTTATCATCTGTCGTTTGATCATCTGTGGTTTGAATAAACTATTCTTCCGAGGAGCTGCTAAAACTGCTTTTTCGCTTCTGGTTTTTACTGAGTTATTGTGGCTTGTGGAGTTTTGTGGAGGTGATTTATTAATAACCCAGTAGTACATTGCTACCTCTGCTTACCTTTAAACTGTAGGAAATATGGATGCAGAAATGTAACTGCAAATTAAACACTCCATGATATATGACAATGATATATGACAAAGAGTATTATCAATGTGTCTTTAAACATATCCAAGTTTTATATGGACTCAAGAGTAGATGCAAAAAATTCAGCTTCAGAGTGAAACTTGAATGGGAAATTCGTTTTGAGAATATATAAGAAATGGGTATTGCTGGAGCCCCAAGCATTATTATTTGTAGTACATGAAGTAGTTTTAGCTGGCAGTATATGAGTAAAAACAAAACAGCACAAAAAAAAAACAAAATGTTTGTACCATAATGAGTCATGCCTCTCAAATTATGGGTATAAAACATGAGAAATCACAACAAACATCAGAAAAAACTTTTCTTGCTATTCAGAACATAAGATCTTTAGTTACTAGACTCCATATAGGTTAATGGTAAGGACTATTTGTACAGGTTTAGTTCAGTAATTTAGTAACATGCATTCTCTTAAATAGGGTGAGCTTAATATAGAAAATCAGAAATTCAAACAGTTGCAAAGCTAAATCTGTTGGCAAACATCATAGCATATGCTTAAATCATAATAGTTTTGAAGTATTGCATGAACTAACAGCTTTAAAAGCTGTTGGACAGTATGAAGTGAAATTTACTTCTAGTTACAATTAATGTGACAGCAGGAACCAAGTTACAACTTTTAAAGATGCTGGTAGTTTCTGATGCAGAAGTGTGATTACTGCCATCTGTGTGACAGAACACTGTTTACTTAGTTATAACAATTAGGTTAGGTATGAACCCTGCTATAGTAAGATTATTATTAATGTTTTTTTTTATTGCAGAGCATAATCAGAGATTCCCTTCTGTTATTGTTCATGTATTTCCCCTTTGAATGGCTACTGGACATTAACATAAGAGCAAGTAGAGTGAACTAAAGGGATTTATACTGGGATTTAAACTGTTTTATTTTGTGTATGTGTGTGTGTATGTCTGTGTGTGTGTGTATGCATGTGTGTGTCATACTTACCAACTGTGCATATTTTCTCAGAATGTCCAGATTTTTAGAATGTCGTATGATGTTTGCAGATCACATTGTGATCTGTAGTGAGAGTAGGGAACAGGTGGAGGAGACCCTGGAGAGGTGGAGATATGCTCTAGAGAGAAGAGGAATGAAGGTCAGCAGGATTAAGACAGAATATATGTGTGTGAATGAAAGGAAGGATAGAGGAATGGTGAGGATGCAAGGAGTAGAGGTGGTGAAGGTGGATGAGTTTAAATACTTGGGATCAACAGTTCAGAGTAATGATGAGTGTGGAAGAGAGGTGAAGAAGAGAATACAGGCAGGATGGAGTGGGTGGAGAAGAGTATCAGGAGTGATTTGTGACAGACGAGTACCAGTAAGAGTGAAAGGGAAGGTCTACAAGAGGGTAGTGAGACCAGCTATGTTATATGGGTTGGAGACAGTGGCATTGACAAAAAGACAGGAGTCAGAGCTGGACATGGCAGAGTTAAAGATGTTAAGATTTGCACTGGGTGTGATGAGGATTGACAGGATTAGGAATAAGTGTATTAGATGGTCAGCCCAGGTTGGAAGGTTTGGAGACAAAGCCAGAAAGCAAGATTACGTTGGTTTGGACATGTGCTGAGGAGGGATGCAGAGTATATTGGGAAAAAGATGCTAAGGATTAAGTTGCCAGGTAACAGGAAAAGACGAAGGCCTAAGATAAGGTTTATAGATGTGGTAAGAGAGGACATGCAGGTGGTTGGTGCGACGGAGCAAGATGCAGAGGACAGGAAGAAATGGAAACAGATGATCTGCTGTGGCGACCCCTAACAGAAGCAGCCAAAAGAAGAAGAAGAATTTTTGTGTCTGTTCTTCATAAAATTGTGTTTTTTTTTCTGGCAAATTAGTGGCAAATCATTAAAGACTGAAGTTAGAAAATAACAGACATTTGAGTTTCAGACTTCATACCCTTCTGAAAAATCATGCTAATGCAAAACCTGTTATTCTATCAACTTTCTAAGTTTGCAAGAGCAATATCTAAAAACTGTCCCTATTTTTGGACATTTGTCCCACTTTTATTTATGGCTTTATCTGGATTTCATGCTCTAAGAGATTGAGAGGTATTGTGTGTGTGTGTGTGTGTGTGTGTGTGTGTGTGTGTGTGTGTGTGTGTGTGCAGGGAATACACATCTCTGACTTGAGTTCATGTATGTATGTGTGTTTGTAGGTAGCAAATGAATGCTTTTCATTTTCATGTTTTTAGGTTTTGCAGTGCCACCATCACCCCCCTGCTTGCCACTCATTGGCATGTATGGTTTAGATTTTGCATATAGTGATTGTAGTGTTGTTAATATATGCAAGTTGTAATTGTAAACTAGCTGATTAACAAAAAGAGCATGACATCTATAAACTGTTTATACTTCATGTGTGCATGACTATACTGGACCTATTATATTATAATAATAACATATTGAACTTCACAGGAAAGAGGAACACTGAGCCTCAGTAATTAAAACCAAAACCAAAAAAAAAAAAATTCTCAGATCTCCAAGTCCCCAGGAACAGCCACAGAGTCAAATATACTTTATGAAAAATTTTAATATATGAGATATTGAGTTATATAAAGAATTTGTCAACATTTTTGATGTCAAGATTTGTAATGAGTGTGGTTGCAAGATTATGTGATTGTTAATTAAGGACAATGAAAAACAAATGGACAGACTTTTTGAAGAAATTCATGTTATTGATGAATTTCTTAATATTGATTTTTTATTTGAATCTAAAGATAATGAATATTCTCATTTGTTTCATAATGTTGATAAAGTATTCTTTGTGAGGTAAACTAGAAAGCAGAATAAGCTATTAAAGGATATAAGGGAATATATGAGCAATTTGGCATCCCCCTTACCCCACTCGTATGGTTTTAAGACTTATGTCAGAGATAACATTTCTAATAAGCAGGTTGAAATTTCTGTAGACAACACTTCACAATGATAATGATGAGAACATTTTCGACCTGGTTCAATGTCTCACCCCTTAGGAGGTCAGAGAAATACGCCAACAAGGAAGTGACAAACCTCAGAGAGAGATGAGGAAGGGAGGAATGTACAACAATGGTCCTTGTTATTGAAGGGGCAGAGGCAAGGGGTGGTAAGTGAGGCAAAACTTTTTGGGGATGGATTTGATTTTTTTAAATTTATCTCTATACAATTTTAATATTGATTGTGCGATTGATCTTGAAGACATCTACCAGATCCTACCTTAAACAAGTTAGTCATTAAAGGGGATGAGGCCCTGGAAGTTTCTACAAACAAAGGATCCAATATTATTTTGAGAAATAACCAATTTAAAAAAATATAATCATAATAGCTTGGTTATTTATAATAGATATTGTGAACTATTTAGTAGGGGTTTACGTTTGTTTCTACAAGGAAAATTGATATGGCTGAGATGCTTTTGGACTTTAAATTTTATGTTTAAATTTTAATTTTGCTGTTATATTTCAAGGTGGTGTAAAATTTTTAAAGCAATGAATATATTAGGAAGAACACCTATAAAAACTCTGATATCCATCTTTGAATTTATTTGAGAAATTGTGTGAAAGAGAACTAAGACTTTTTTAATGAAATTAACATTTCTATAGTTTTATCTTTTGTAGGATGAGAAGTATTTGTTACAAGAATTAGTGAAAAATAAAGAGCTAAAATTATGAAGCCTGACAAAGGTCGATAAATGATTGTAATAAATTCTATTAATTATTTTGCCAAGATGTTTATTTTGTTAAGTATTGATCAACAATATACCAGCGTATTAATAAATTAAATATATGTGGCATACTCTAGAACTGATATATTTCTTTATGGTGTATTGGCCCAGAGTGATATAGTGCATTTCCCAAAAGTTCATTCTGTTTTTGGTGTCCCCAAGATCCATAAAAGCATTGCATATCTCCCATTTCACTAGGTGGTTGCAGCAGGTGATTAAAAAACACACCACTTAGCTATTTTTATTGATAAGAGAATGAACAAAATCATGAGGATTATCCCTATATTATTAATGATTTGTTGAATTTTTTGTTTAATACAAAAATGAGTTATACAGTGATAAACGTGTATTGATAACCACTGATGTGGTAGATATATTTTCATGTATTCCACATGTTAGGATCAGTTTGGTATAATAGGCACTTTTGAAATGTGAGCACTTGGCTAAGAATTTGAGATTATTTTGGGATTCTATGGAGATGCTATTATTAAAAAATTGCATTTATTTTGAAGGGGAGTATTTCATACAAAACAGTGGCAAAGCAATAGAGGCCATTTGCATCCCACTATATTCCAGTATTGTTGTGTAGTATTTGGAACAAAATTATGTGGTGAATTCTAACTTTAAGGAAGATATAGAAATATTGTTATATTTTAACATGATATATTTAAAATTTGGAATGGAAATGTAAGGATACATTGAATGATTGCATCATATATTTAAAAAAACTGAATTTTTAAAATCTGCATATAACTCTTCTAAAGAAATTTTTAATTACTTGGACATTTTAATTGCTATGAAACATTTATTTCTAATTTATACAGGAGAATTCTCAATTATTTACATTTTCAAAGCAATCAATCCATATCAGTGAAAAATAAGCCTGATGAAGGGTCAAATGATCAGCTTATCTACGATTATTTCAGAAAATGATAACCTTAGATCTGAATTAGAAACATTGGTTAAGATGTTTTTGGAGAGGGATGCCCAAGGAATTTACTGATTTAAATGAGAAATACAATTCTTAAAAAATGGAAATGAGAGCTTTACTCCATTTCTGGGTTAAAGTTTAAAGTTTAGTTATTCTAGTAAGACAAATATTGACATAGAACATTAATAACAAACCATGGTCTTAAAATTTGGAAGTGAAAGTGATAGTATTAAGTCCCTTGTTTTGGGTAATTGGAAAAGTTATTGGGAATGGACCACAATTTACATAAAAGACATCCAAATATTATAGAAAAATTGGAAGTATACTTTTCTAAAGGTAGGAAAGATGTTAATAATAAAAAAGCATAGATATTAGGAAGTGCATTTTTGAGCACAGTATAAATAGATTTATGAAGGAGAATGTTTAGTATTAAACGCATGTGAATATCCCTTTACATTTTTTCATGGATTTGATAATGATTCTTAGGGACTGGTATAGTTTTCATCGTGTGATTATTATCATGGCTATTATATAGGAAAAAACAGAATGCATATTGAAGTTTATTTTTATTTTTGTTTTTATTTTACATTTGTTTGCCAGGAAGAGCCAACTGGGAGCAAACCTGTTTTCATCGTCTGTGGAGAAAAGCTCCATTGGTTAGAGACAAATGATTACAGTTTAATAATAACATTAGAAAGTTAACAGAAGGTTCAAAATCATACATTTAGTGTAGTAACATACACAATCATTTAGTATAAAAATGTGTTTAATTATGTACAAGAATATAATATTCAGATGAGTAGATATATAGTAGAACACTGTTATGACATCAATGTTTCAAATGGTAACAACATATTATTTAAACACAAAAATAATTGTGTTAATAATAAGAAATTTTATTTTGTATTGTATTTTATATTGTGTTAATAATAAGAAATTTTATTTTCTGATATTGGAGCAAGATGCAGAGGACAGGAAGAAATGGAAACAGATATTGGAACAGGTAACCGAAGAGGAAGTTGAGTTTTGTGAACTTTTGCAACAGGATTGAATGCCTGCAAAATTCCAGGGTTAAATAATGCTATTTCTTTAAGTAGTTTACTGAAATTACATGCAGCTAAGTTATAATTTGAAAAATGTTTAATATTTTATAAGTGTTTCTTCTTTTGGATTACATATATAACATAATGATTTATTTTTGGTTTAACTTTATATAGTACTTTCAATACTTTTAATATTTTGATATTTGAATTAATGTGTGATTTATAATAATGGAGGTTTTTAATGGTGTAATGTGGTCATGTGATGAATATGAACTGTTACATAAGGACCTGTGGTATATTTTTGAATACTTCTAATGAAGTCCAATGTATATTAAGATGAAAGTGCTTAATTATTCAATATTACAGATTTTCATAAAGTATATTTGACTTCCTGATTGTCCTGTAGCTGTTCCTGAGGACTTGGAAAGCCATGGAATTTTGTATTAATATACTGAACTTAACATTTGTTGAAACTTGTTGTAGACATGGAAATACTGTTAGAACCATATTATTTTTGACAAAATGAATATAAAGTTTATGGAACAGCAAGTCAAAGTAGGCACAATAATTTCTCTGTTTGTGTTTACATGCAGAATGCATATATGTGCCCTGTGTATGAATTAAAATGGGCAGGAACCCTACTTATCTATAATGTCTACATTGGTAAACATGATTGCCGATGTTCAGAGGCCATGTTGTCAGCCTTCACATCTCACCTGCTTTCCTTTTCTTGCAGATTATTATTTATACTTGAATGTAATCATCACTTTGAATCTGCAAGGGTTATGTGACTATTGTGTGTAACAGTGAAGTAAGTGACACAAGTATTTGTAGTGCATGAAGAGTAGGATTATGCTCCAAAACTGGAAAAAAGATAAACTTGCAAAGCTTTACTGTAGCCTGAGTCCTATCCATAACAGCTCTTTCAGAGGCCCCTAAGCACTTTTACAGACTGGCCTTACACAAGGGATGTTCCTTCCCTCTCAACTGTCCCTGAATATCTTGCCTCATATTTTCATTCTGTCTGTGAAACATTAGAGTCAGTCTGTCAGTAAGTCGTTTAAGTAAATTAGAGCAATATTTAAAAATTGTCCATGACTTTTCTCCTTAGCCCCCACCCCAGATAATTCTTGAATAAATGAAGTATGCACATGCAGTCTGTGCAACAGCACTCACTAAGTGCTTTACTGGTTTTCAAAGCCAGTTAAATGCTTTAAGTTTTTTTTCTTTTTTTATAACTAGTAATGCATGGAATAGATAAAACTCCTTACATGAATTACAAAGAATTATGATCGGGTCTCAAAGATAATAGCAATTTATTACTTGTTCTCCACATGGGCACTAAGAGTTACCTCTCGAGCTTTGCTCTCGCAGTGAGTTTCTTGGCATCCATGTGTCTAACACATAATAATATGGTTATGATTGGAGATTCATTATAATCCTTTATGATGCAAACAGACCTTTAGTTAATGACCATCAAACCAATGTATTACATTATAAATTACGTAATACTGCTGTGATGATCAGTAGTTCACTCATGAAAGTTAATGTCCATGTTTGAGTGAAGTAGCACTCCAACTTCATTATTCTAAAATATATAATATTTTTGGTCAAGAATAATACCTGAATGAGTTACAAATCAAGTAACTTACATGCATTTCAAAGTACAGTTGGTATCAGGCCGAAGAAAAATGGTCATTATGTCTGCATGCTGATAAATATAACTGCTGTGTACTGACCTTTAGAGGAACTGTCCTTTATCAAAGTTATATGGATCTCGATAAGTTAGCAGTTAGAACTGGAGACTGAGCATGGCAGATAATGGTACAGAAAAATGATCCATACAAATTATTTCACTATGTACAGAAATTTAGCCTCACCATACTCTCAGCCTATTTATAATCAACTGTTAAAAATAAAGGTGAAATCAAAAATATTACTTTTGATTTTGTCTTTATTTTAACATTTGTGTTCTCTAAATGTATACTCCCTGATTTTGTATTTTAAATTGAATATTTATGCTTTTGTATACTGTATATTCCATACTTTACTTATATTATGTTAACTGCTTTTGGAGCTTTTCTCCTCGGGCCTCTGCTTAAAATGGGCCCTGTTCGTCCTAGTGGACTTCCCCGGTGATCAAACTGGAAACAAATAAACAAACAAATAAATAAATAAACTGTGAGAGACACACAATCAGTACCTGTGAGTAAATGCTCAGATTTTTGGCATCTTTATTATCATTGTTTTCTGTTTTGCCTTTTCCCTTGTCAAACAGCTTTATTGATTCCACATGGATTCAATAACTCAAGAATAATATTGACTTAATAAGGTATCAAGATTAATATTCACATGTGTGAATCTGAGGTGCAGGTATTTCTTTACTTGGGAAATGATTGCAGCATGATATTACTTCCAAGAAGGATGAGAGCCACCTTATTTAATGAGTAGTCATTACCCACTATAAGAAACATAAGAATACAGCATCAAAACTCTTTCTTCAAGACCATCTAACTCCTATGTCACAGAAGAAGAAGAAATCCTCCTTTGCAGGTCTGGGACCATGATGGATTCCAGCTGTTCTGGTGGAATGTTTGCTGCAGCCATTCAAGTTGGGTACTTTTATATTTCAGGACAGTTTATGGTTCTTTTCTTGACACAGAGGGTTACAAATTGCTGGTGCAGAATTGTTCTTATTATAGGTAGATAGCAATTAGTTATACCTATGATGTGACAATAAGGGCAATGCCATCAGGAATAAACTTTTGTTTCTTGACTCAGCTAGATATGCGTGGAGACAGTCAAATGTGTCAAACTCTGCAATCTTAAGGAAAGAGAGCCAAACTCTCCTTTATGTATAATTTGGCTTCTGACTTAATGCAATTAATTCTCCCAATGAATTCAAGCTTTCCATGCTGTGACAATATCTACGAATGATAAAACTCATCCCTAACAGATACATCTTCATCATTCTTATCTTATTCTTGTTTCCAAATGGCCTGTTCAATTATTGTTCCTTGAGTTCAGTTTTAAGAGTGTAACAGAAAATTATAATCATGTCCTGATGTGATGTGTCATCCAACAAAACCTGACATAACCACTCAGTTAAAATCAGAATTTCTACAAATAGAAAACTGTAGCTTCCACAAGTAAGACTTATTTTCCATTGTCAGACATGGTGGTAGGAGCAAATTATGATACAAATTAGTAGAACATTTGCTTCTCACAACTGATCTCTTCAGAAGACAAGTACATCAACAAAAAGTAATTCAACCAGGTCCAGGTCAGCCCATTAGTAGATTATCTGGTGTACAGCTTAAAAGTCGGATGAGCTACCTTTTACATGATGATATACCAGTGGAAAAGATACACATTTTTCCCACTGTATACAAAAGGAATATTGCCTGGAAAAATGCTGACTGGCTTAGGTTCACATTTACCTAATAGTGCCATTAGGCAATGTGTGTGTGTGTGTGTGTGTGTGTGTGTGTGTGTGTGTGTGTGTGTGTGTGTGTGTGTGTGTGTGTGTGGCAGCATGTGTGTGTGTTAGCATGCATGTGTGTGTGTATTTGTGTCTGTCTGTATAACTGAGTCAGTGCATTTGTGTGTCTGTCAGCCTCTCTACATACACTTACTTGTGTGTAAAGATACACCAGCACTTAATGCTGACCTAGGTTACCTGGGGGGGAAACATTGAATTTATCCCATAAAAAGCCTGTTCCATACAACATAGATAAGAAGGACATATCCTGGAGGATCATAGAATGAACAGAAGTGAATGCTTGGATTTGGTATGCCACCTATCCCTTGGTTTTAACTTTTATGTAAAGAAATAGAGGTTAATATTCCATGTCTCCAGGCATAGGGTAGTTTAAGCTTCCTGCCTTTGCAAGGTGAGCTTTCTAAATAAATAATGCACCAGGCCTATAATACACCAGGTCTATGTGGCCTAATCTTTCTAGACAGTGCATATCATTTCATTGTATTGATAGCTCCATTAAAATTCAACACTGCTAACACTGCTAATTTTAATTTGGTGGGAAGGGTGGATAATCCCTATGTGAAAGAATACCAATTAGGATAGCCAGCATTATCCACCCATTTTGTCTCTCTGTTGCCCTCTGTACCTTCAGTACTTTAAGGGATGTTGATGTTCTGCCATCCTGAAAGAAAATGCAAAAATGTACATAATATTAAACAGAATTTTCACTCTAAAACATGAAAAACAAATGTGAAGAGAAACAACTTATGTTGTGCTAGAAGGGTATCTACAAAACAGCTAAAACAAACAATATTTTCATAACACATGACTAGTGTGTCTCACAACAAGGATTTTTCAGTTTAGTTTCTCCCGACCTTTTGAGTTTCCAATAATATCATGGCAAAACTCTCAACCTCTTAGAATAAGAAATCTGGACAAAATAAGAAAATAATTGGGCTATAGAGGTTCAGAATTAAGGATAGATTTCAAATAACTCTTATAAACATAGAAAGTTGCTAGAATATTAAGTTTTGTGTTAGTATGTATTTTATGGTGACTATAAAGTCTGCAACTCAGTTGTCTGTCATGTTATTTAATAACATCATTCCTCAATGATTTGCCAGAAAAACAGAAATTTGATGTAGACTAGGCCTGAATTGTGAGGTAAAAACTGGACATTCTGTAAAAATTTTGACAGTTAATAGGTATGCATGTTGAGATGGTCCCCATTCATATGTCAAAGTATGATTAGAGTTCAAGAAATTAGTATTATTTTAGTATATGATGTTAGCTAAGAGTCCTCCTTTCAGCCCATGCAATGCAGCCAGAATTGATTCCTTCTGTAATTCATATGTTGTTACATGTATTGGTAGCAGATGTAAATATGACTGTAAATTCTTTTTTATTAGACCTGTTGCTCCTCCTCTATTGGAACTATATGTGCATCTTTCCTCCACATCACTCATTTCTCACCACAAATCCTGGTATTTTATGACTTTGTGTCTCTTTGTATTTAAGACACAGGGGTCACTGGGTGAAGCCGTTTCAATGATCAGTACCACTTTTGTTTTTTTGTCATGGACTACTATATCTAGTTTTCTCACATCTATTTTTTTAAACCATTGGCCATGGTAATCCCACTTGATGGAAACTTCATCATTCTCTGTAATGCTTTGTGGTCCATGTTTCAAATACCTCTCAACTACTCCCATATTGTAGCATCTGCACAATCCCCAGTATAACAGTCTTGTCACATTATTTTGCCTTTGAGCAGACAGGCTCTCTGTCATGAATTTATCACACCCACCAACAAGATGTGTATCTGATTCCAGTTCTTTTTTACAGAACCTTCCCTTTTCTCTTTCTCCCATATTTTCAATGGACTTTGTAATACATTGTGTATGTAGTCCACTTTCTGGGCTGCTGTTACTAACCTTTTATCTTTTGGCATCATCACCCTTTCTTAACCATTTCTGTATGAGATTTTGGTGTATATGAGGTTGCTGCAGGAGAACTCTACTTTTTGCTATATTTGTGGATTTTCCATATTTTTTCTTCTCTTCTGATCTTTTTTAGCACATTCATTTGCTGTCTGATTTTTATCTACTTCTGGTTTGATTTTAAATTCCTGCTTGACACTGAAATGCTTCTGCTAAACTAAGCAAAAGATATAATCTTAGATGTCTTCTCCTCATGTTTTAAAACTTTCACTATGTTTGCATCTAATGATGTCAATAAATATGTATGCAGTCCCATGACTGCAGATGTATACATGTAATCAGTTTTAAGGAGGCCTATATCTTCTTCAGCATCACACACCACACACACACACACACACAACACACACACACACACACACACACACACACACACACACACACACACACACACACACACACACACACATACACACACACACACACACACAGGTCTATATCATTTCACCAAATGGCTAATCAGCAAATAGCCATTCGTCGAGCACCTATTTAGCAAAGCCGCTCTTCATCAAATGGTGAATTTTAACTAGGGCAAACCAGTGGTTGGCCACCATCTGGAATTTGCCCTTTTCCCCACTGTAATGTAATCATGGAGTTGATATATTTAGTTAGGAGGCTGGTGGGGGGGGGGGGTGCAGCCACAACCTTGATAGGTTTTACATTTTTTTTTTTTTTTTGCGGTCACTTGGTTGGCCAACCGCTTGTTTGCTCTACTTAATATTTGCCATTTGATGAAGACTGGCTTCACTAAATATGAAATAATATAGACCACATATACATACACAAACACAAACACCCATATAGGCTACATGCAACTGATTGAGAACAAAGTGGTCCAAACAGTTACCCTAAGTGTTCACACATGTCCAGTTAAATATATTGCATTAGATGTGACCCATTTGTGGACCACAATAAAATTTATTCTGGAGTTGTTTGCAGCTAGATGAGCATGGTGATGCGACAACTGCACCCCCAATGGACCAATCTTAAAGGTCATTTGAGAGTTCAGATGGGTTGTGCTTTGATCTCTTTATTTGTAATTTGTAGCCATATGGTAAGTATTCTTTGGATCAACTGTCACATCCACTAGTACTAGATATACAGCTTAATATGAAACAGGTAAGTACACTATTTAAAAAATAGCACCCTTGTACGCACTGTAGTGGTATCTCAGAGTTAGTATATTTAAGTTGCAGGGAGTACAGGGGGGCTTGCCCCCTTGCAAAAACTGTTCAGTGGTTTTATACAGTTACCTTCCATACTTACCTGTTTCAGTTGCATTCACTACATTATCGTGGTTTTGAGTGTCGATCATGGGAGTTTTCGTTGTTGTGCAGTTCCGGTATTTCCATCTGGGCTTTCTCGTCATCGCCTTTTTGGTAAGTTGATCTAATGAAGTAGATTCATATACACATACATACATAGACACACACTATATATGAATAAGATGTGAAGCATTTCAGAATCATTATCTGATGAACACTAAACTGCTTCAGTCTAGAATACAAAGAAAGTCATATGAAACTCATATATTTTAAGCATTTTATGATACAAATTGTATATTTTGTTTAGGGAATGTGTGATATGAATAGTAGGAATACACTGTTCGCATTTTGTGATAGAAATTATATATTTTTTTTAGGGAATGTGTGATATGAATAGTAGGAATACACTGTTGTAAGGATAATGATTTATGTTAATTGGAAGAGTGAACATAAAGTATATTTGTTTATTTGTTAAAAAGCTGAACGCTGAATGAATGAATGAAAGAAGGCTCAGATGTTGGCAGTTAGTGGCCACATTGTTTAGATTTAAAACTTTTTACTAAATCTGGGTAGATTCAAAAGGATAGAAACCAAAATTGTAATCTAAAGGAAAGTAAAGCAATGCTCTTTCCTTGTTAAAACCTTTCCTGCTGCCTCAGAGTATGCTGAAGATAAAGTGCATCACAAATTTACTTTCATAAGGGACTGAACATTGTTAAAATGAACTTTGAAAAATAATATTTTTGTCTTCTTACCCAAGAAGAAATTTCTCACTGCAAGAAATATTTTATTTTCTCGAGGATAATTATGTACATGAATATGTCACTGATGAACACATTTTTTAATACAACTTAAATAAAATTGCCAAGCTGGAATTATTTATGGGTAAATAAAAAAGTAGTTTACTTCATGGAAACCCTTTGAAGTTACTGCATCTGGAAAGGTTAGTATTAAAATATTAATACGTGATTTTAAAATAAAATTATTATTGTACAGGCTTTCACTTATAGGTTTGGTCAAAGATATATTGTTTTGAACAAATCTGATCTTGCATTCAGATACAGGGAGTGAAAGTAAAAATTCAACATAGCTCTGGGATAATAGGGGCAAGCAAATGTTTCATGTGCCAAACACTATGTAGGCTAGGAAGACATAATACAATTATTTTCTAGCCATAACAATAAAAGCAATATTTCAACTTTGAATATGTGTATGTGTTTGTGTGTGTATGCGTGTGCTTGGTGGTGTCACTTAAAGCAGTGCTAAAGCAAGATATGGGAGAATTCAGGTTTCTTGAAGACGGACCCTAAAAGATTTGTATACACATTCAGAATAATTTGTATGGGGAAACTAGATGTTCATATTATAGATACACTGAAGGTGAAAAAAATTCAAACATGAATATTTTTGAAATATGAATTCGGATTATCACGATGGAAGAGGAGACTTTTGCCTGTAAAACAATTAAATACTTAAAAAATAAGAATATATAAAGTACAAATGGAAAAGGTGATAAGTTATGGGAAGATATGGTGAAGACACAAAGAAGGTGTGTGTGTGTGTGTGTGTGTGTGTGTGTGTGTGTGTGTTACATAAAATTTGTTATGGATGTAGCAAGTGACTGATAAGGTGCCATTTTAAAAGGAAAGTAGAAAGCAAATATAATTAATTCATGTGGAAGTTTAATTTATTACTCATTTTTATTTTGTTGGGAAAGAATTTCCTTTAGCAAAGCAGTTGTTGATAAGATTACTAAAGATTTTGTTGTGATTCCACTGTAAGTACTGTTTAAAGAAAGCTGTTGTGTTTTATGTCAAATCAGGATGATGTAAGCATGACAAAACTGTTTTTTCTTCTTTGCTCATCTGATGTATTAATTTAAGGTTAAATTTTGGATTTTATGAAAAAAATAAGTAAATGGGTTCTATGCAGAGAATCGGAATCAGCTGCTTAAGTAACACTACATTGAGCATTGGCATAAAACACCAGGCAGCCTTGAACACACTGGGTTTCTTCAAATTCACCAAACCCTTAAAACAGAATAAAAACATCCAAATCAGAATTTTGGATGGAGCTATGGCCCTACATCTCCCTAACCCTACTACATATGTAGAGCCACTCTGAGATTGCAAAGATGTTGGGAAAAGGAAAATTTCCCTTACTGCACTAAATGTTGATCTTGGCAAAATGGCAGACTGTATTGAGAGAGTGTAAATAAATGTAACACATCCATTCAATGCATTGATTAAACTATTATCCTGCAGATAGTCAAACAAATGATATTCAGTCTCATGATGCAAAGTGAAATTTGACTAATGCATGACTGACGTAATAAATTGTACCCTTTACAGAAATGCAATATAAAAGAATTAAGGAAGAAGAGAGGTGGGTAGATGTTTCAAAATTATGAATGGAATACATTTCTTTTTCTTCTTTTATTTATTTTTTTATTTTATTTTCTAGTTTAAAAGTTAGAATTATTAAGACCAATTTTGTTTACTAAAAATCAGGGTTTTTTTTGGAAGACCATAGGCTGGCAAATCTAGAATATATATATATATATATATATATATATATATATATATATATATATATATATATATATACATATATATATATATATATATATATATATATATATATATATATATATATATATATATATATATATATATATATATATATATATATATATATATATATATATATATATATATATATATATATATGTATAGAATACATTTAAAAAGAGATTCCTGTAAACACGGGCAAGATAAACGTATCATTCTGTTTGAAGATGATTGATGTGAAAGCCTGTAGGCTGAAAAATGAAGGATTACTTTTGAAGAATGTGTGTGGCAATATTAGAAACTATTAGCAGTTAGTCATACAGAATGTTTATGTATTTATTTATTTACTTATTTTATTTATTTGACATTTGTTAATTGGGTTGGTCCAGATGGGCAGGAGCCCGTTTTCAGTGGACACCCGAGGAGAAAAGCTCCAATTACAAAAACAATTAGGATAACATAGGTAACAAAACATAGAAAGCACCATAACCAATTATAACTCCATAACATATTAATACAAATATGACTCAAACATATTCAAATTACAGCAAGAGGGTTTTCTCAAGGAAATGAGTATATGAACCCCTAATGTGTTTTTTATGTACAAAACAAGTTATAAACAAGTGATTTTTTTTATGTACAAAACAAGTTATATACAAGTGATCAAATAAGAGATATACAAGTGAATCAGAATTCATTGCACAGGCTTTGTAGGAAGGTATAGGTGCTTTCAGGAGTTCAGAGGAAAGGAGCACCAATTGTATAAAGGGGACATATCAGGTAGATTCTAAGCAGAGACATGACTTTGTTTGTGTAACTTGAGCACTAATCCAGGCATTCTCTAAAGTATTCAATTGTATTTATTACTGCTTGGTAGTAACTTGATTAAAGTGTAGCTATCATTCTAAGTCTTTTGGATTAAGCACTTGGGCTTCAGACCAGTTGTTTTACATTAGGAAGGTTTGTGGCATGCACTGTGGTGGCAGGACAGGTAGCTTTCATCCTTCTAAGTTGGGAACTGCTGATTGAGAGTCCAGTGTCTGTTATTCTTAAAGTGTATTAGCTCCGGTTTAAGCACTTGGGCTTCAGGCCAGTTATTTTACATTAAGAAGGTTCATGGTCTGCACTCTTGTGGGAGAAGAGGCTGGACTCTGCCCTTCTGAGCTGGGAATTTCTGGTTAAAGGTTTATAGTGCCTGAATATTTGAACTGTATCTTACTGAAATTGGTACACCTTGTTTGCTGTAGCATAGACTAGATTCAGGCCTGCTGAATCTAGCTTTGTTTATATGCTTGTTGTTTGTTGCTTGTTGTTTCCCTGGAATGCTAATTCCACCTAATACGTGGCTTCTCAGCATTTCTGTGGATCACTAGTGATATCTGCATTGCTTACTGTACTTATTTCCTTGTTTCACTTGAAAGAAAGTCACTGTTTGTCGTTTTTGCATTTAAGTTACCTGTAACACATTGCACTTAAGTTACCTGGCACTTGCTCACTAAAGCAATTATATAAGTCAGCACTAAAAATTAAAAGCACTACACACTCACTCCCCATTGGCCCTTGTTTTCAATTATTAAAGAATTCCCAATATTATTCTAGCATGTCCAAAGATCAGTTGTCAATCTCCTCTCCGGTCCAGCTGGTGAATCTGGGAATCTTGAGGCAATGTTACAACTGCCTCATGTACACAGACAACCCTCTCCTCCACCCAACAAATTCCAACACATGTGAGAGATGCAACCATATAGCCAAACTGGAGGCTAAGCTCTCTCAACTCAGTACTGGCATAACCAGTCAGGAGGAGAAGGAAACCACACTCACTACAATGCCAGTCTCACATAGACCTACCACGACAGCAAACCAAACACATAATCACACAAAAACATACTCGGAGGCTCTAAATAAAGATTTGCCTAAGCAGCAGAGACCTCCAAAGCAGACACCCAAGCAACCGCTACCCCAAAACAAAACACGTGCAACACATATCTCACAAAGCCAGTGTGCCATACAGTCACAGCCCTTAAGACTAAACAACACACCTGATACACTTGTAATAGGTGACTCTATTGTCAGGCACACTGACGTCCCACTCACTAGGCTGAACAAGGAGAGGGTCACGGTGAGCAGCCTGTCAGGCGCTAGGATCCGCCACATAACACAAGCACTCAGGTCACTCCAAGGCAAGTACAAATATGACTCAGTCATTGTCCATGCTGGTGTGAATGACCTGAGATGTACCTCCCTGGACTACATGAAAAGAGACATAAAGGAGCTCTCTGAGCATGTAGCCCAGGCCGGTATGACCCTGACCTTGAGTAGCATCTTACCCTCACCAAGAATGATGCCACAATATGAAGACAAGATGATCAATTTCAACAATTGGCTTAAGTACTGGTGTCATTCAAAGGGGATCCAATGCCTGTCAGCTTGGGATGATATGCTCGACAAGCCACGATGCTTCGCTAGGGACGGCTTGCACCTGTCACCCCTGGGCTTTCGGATATTGGCAAAGGCTCTTGCTACCACCATAGTGTCTTTTTTAGGCAAGGCTCAAAAGATAAACCCACCTCCATAGGTATCACAAGGGATAAGAAACTAAGAGTAATGCTACTCAACGCCAGAAGTCTAAACCTCAAGATGCATGCACTCGAAACTCTCCTTGGCATGGAGAACATCGATATCTGTGCAGTAACAGAAACCTGGTTCAGGGCTCCCGAGAGCACCCCAGCACTACCAGGTTATACCTCATACCATGCTTTTCGGCCTAAAAACTTGGACCGAACCACAAAAGGAGGGGGAGTATCGATATTCATCAAAGATACCCACACCTCCAGGTTGGTGGCAAAGCACGAAGCATCAGAGACTATCCATGTGTAACTAACAGTGGATAAAACTGCCTTCCAGTTTATAGCCTGCTACAGACCACCCTCCCAAACCCAGGAACCCCACTCATCCTTCCTGAGAACACTGGAAAATATGAAGGTCTCTCCAAACACCATTATATTAGCCGACTTCAACTACCCAAACATAGACTGGGAGCATTACTCTAGCTCCAACACCCTAGCCCAAAGGTTCATAGAATTTATAAACTCAAATGCTATGGAACAACTTGTTACCACTCCCACAAGAGGGGAAAACATACTGGACCTGATCATCACCAACATGGGGACTCTATGCTCCAGACCAGAAGTGTATCCCTCACTGGTAAGATGAGACCATAAACTAATCTCACTGGATATTCACATCCCGACCCCACCCCCTGCCCAGAAAACCACAGTGAAAAACTTCTCTAAAGCAAATTTCACGCTCCTCAAAACTGAGGTGGAATCCTTCAAAGCCCCCGGGCCTGTGGAAAATACGGCCCAGACCTCAGAATCCTTTATAAACACATTCTATGAACAACTTCAGGAATGCATGGATCATGCGATCCCCAAATAAAACCAAGACCCAATCCTCCAAAGGCAGACATCCTGTCTGGTGGACGCCAGCCATAAACAAACTATACAATAGAAGGAGGAAACTACTAAATGATAGAGCAAAATCCCAAAAAGGGAAGGCATCACTGATCAGTATTAGCAAAAAACTATGGGCACTCATAAAATTGTCTAAGGCCAGCTTCAAGAGAAAAATTGCACAGGACACTAAGGATAATCACAAGGCTTTCTTTAGTTATGTTAGGAACCTGGGAGGTAATTCCCAGATATGCTCAGAATTAGTCCAAAATGACAAAAAATACACTGAACCCACAGACATTGCCAACATCCTAGCTGACAGGTTCAGCGCAACCCCCCCCCCCACCAAAAGGGCAGAGTGCTGCCCCCCTGACATCTCAGATGCTCAGGTAAGAGCTGCCCTCTGCAAAGCAAAAAACACAGCATCAATGGGACCAGACGGTGTCCTGGGCTGCGTCCTACATGAACTCCAAGAAGAGCTAAACCCAAACATAAAACTACTGTTCAATCTCAGCCTTACTACAGGATATGTGCCCAAAGAGTGGCGTACAGCAACAGTGGTCCCTCTCCATAAAGGTGGTGCCTCAATGGACCCTGGAAACTATCGCCCCATAAGCCTGACTAGCTTGGTCTGCAAAGCTATGGAAAGGATCATCATGGACCTCATAAATAAAGACATTGGGGACCTACAGACACTGGATCCTACCCAGTTCAGCTTTGTTAAGGGCAGATCCTGCCTCTTAAACCTGGTTGATTTCTTTGAAACAGTCACCAAGGCCATTGACGAGGGGAAGGTGGTCCACACAGCCTTCGATACAATACCCCACTCGGGCATTATAGATAAGCTCACCCGCTTAAATATAAACCCTTATGTCACTAGATGGATTGAAAACTGGCTCAAGGACAGAACCCTCATGGTTAGAATTGCTGGAGCCATGTCTGACTCCAAACCAGTTACAAGTGGTGTCCCACAAGGCTCAGTCCTGGGACCTCTCTTGTTCGGTATATATTTCTCGGAGGTACAGGCCAACACAGAAGGACTGTGGCTGACCAAGTTCGCAGATGACTGCAAACTGGGCGCCGTAATCAACTCTCCAGCCGACACAAGCATCCTCCAAAAGGGCCTCATAGAAACAGACAACTGGTGCCAGAGCCATGGCCTCAAGCTAAATGCCAAAAAGTGTATAGTCATCCCCTTTGGCAAAAACAAAGTGCCCACAAATTACCACATAGGTGGTAATCCATTAAGTATGGAAGAAGTAATTAGGGACCTGGGGACCCAAGTTGATAGCAATCTCTCATTTGACAACCAAGTGGCCAAAGTGGTTAGAAAAACAATTTATATAGCCCACCTAATCATGAAGGGATTCACATCTAGATCAGGCAAGGTCATCGTGCCTCTTTACTCATCCCTCATCAGGCCCATAATTGAGTACAATGCCCCTTTTGGGATGTACCTTACCAGACACCTGCAGCAACAGGAAAGACCCCAAAAGTACCTCACCAAGAGGATCAAAGGGCTCAAACAGATGCCATATGCTGCCCGGTTAAAGAAACTCCAGCTCTACTCAGTGGCATACCACCTGTTCAGAGGCGATCTGTGCCTGACGTATAAAGCCATGTCCAACCCAGAATTAATGGACATGCTGCACCTCAGAAAATCCAAATCCCATCGAGCTACACGCTCGAGAGACTTGAACCTCAGCACTGAAATAAATAGGACATGCTGGAGGGACAGATTCATAACCCAGAGGCTCCCTTCACTCTGGAATAAAATCCCAGTCCAGGTTAGGCAGAGTCCCTCATTGACTCTATTCAAGAGGAATCTTGATGAGTGGATGGGAGATCGTAGGTTTACCCCGGGTATCACTTCTGTGTCACTGTTAGACAGAGGCACAGTATACTAACCTCGAAAAAGTGCATAGCAAAATAAATTTAAAATGGGTGGCGAAAGCCAAACACATTCTGGCTAGGCTTATAAATGCCCTAGGGCAGATAGCCTAGTATGAACCTATGAACCTATTTAGTGTTGAGAAGATAATGTTTGAGTTCCTTTTTAAAGTGTGCAGGGTATATGATGAAGCTGATGTTCAGAAGAAGATTGTTCCAAGTGTGGGCTATAGAGCAGTTATATATTGCAGTTTGCCTGTGTTGATCTTTGGGTGATCTACATTCAGAAGTTGTTGGTTAGAGGTGTGGAGGATTCTAGAAGGGTATAGGTAAATACAAGAGTAGTGAGAGCTGGACAGGATGAAGACCTGTGTAGAATGGAGTGAATAACTTGAAATTGAGAAAGTAGCAGTAGTTGAGGGAATTTGAACCATTGTAATGAGTTCAGGGCAAGGCAGTGATGGGAGTTGTAGGGGGAGTTAGTAATGAATCTTGCAATGTTATGGTAAGTTTATTGCAGTTTGTTCATGGTAGTAGCTTGTATACTGGGCTGTGTAGAGAAGAGTGGGCAGGAGGAAGGACTGTGCTAGGGAGGGTCTAGCATTTGGAGTAAGAAATCTTTTATTATGATAGAGCAAGCCAAGTTTCTGGTGTGTTTTTTTTTATTCCTTCCTATAAGTGTAAGTTAAATTTGAGCTCATTATCTATAATAACGCCTAACCGTTTAGTGTGTGGTTCAGGTTTTATGATTGTGTTGTTAGAGGATGTTATGGTAAATGTAGATTTGTGATTGGAAAAAGAGCAGGGGAGAAAAAGCAGGAGCTTGGTCTTCTTAGGGTTAAGGATAAGCAGATTGTCAGATAGCCATTTCTCTGTGGATAGAAAGGAGTTTTGAGTAAGGGTGAGAAGGTCTGTGATACTACTGTAGATTGAGATGAGTGTAGAATCGTCTGCATATTGTATAAGAGAAGATTGTCTGCAAGAGGTGAATAGTTCATTTGTAAAGATATTAAATATGAGGGGACCAGAGCCTTGAGGAACACCAGTTGGAACAGATATAAAGGGAGAGCAGGAGGATAGCCATTTGACAGATTGCTGCCTAGGTGAGAGATAGCTGGAGAAACAAGCAAGGAGGGAAGCAGACAGGTTGAGGTTATTTAATTTAGAAAGTAGTATAGGGTGAGAGACCATGTCAAAGGCTTTGAAAAGGTCAAGGAAGAGGCAGGATATTAGCTTATTATTATCAAGGGCATTGGCTATGGTATGTGTGAAAGAGAGGAGGGCAGTGGATGTGCTGTGGTGGGGACAGAAACCATGCTGAGTGGGACTGAGAAGGTTGTGTTGGAGGAGATAGTTAAGAAGTTGTGAATGTATGCATTTTTTTAGCAACTTGGAGATGGGAGAAAGAATAGCAATGGGACGATAGTTAGATGGATCAGAGGAGTTGCCACCTTTATGCAGTGGGATAGTATAGAAGGATTTCCAGATAGGAACTGTAGCCTCTTGTATAGATCTGTTAATAAGAATGGATATAGGATAGCCTATAGATTCAGCAGTGAGTTTGAGAAATGTAGGATGTAGGTTATCGGTAGTGGGAGAGCATGGTTTAAGCTTAAGAAGAAGGGATTTGATGTAGGAAGTTGACACAGGTTTAAATGAGAAGAGATTCTGGCTATGAGGGTTGTTGGTAGTAGTGATAGTTTCAGCATTAGTATTTGAGGGTGTAAGGTTTTGGATAGTGTTAATGTAGTGTTTGTTGAGTATGGTAGCAATTTCAGGAGGAGATTTGTTGGGGTAGGGTGAGGAGCAAGAAGACTTGCCAGGGTAAAGTATTTTGTTAAGAGTAGTCCAGAAGTTGTGCAGGTTGGACCTGTTGTCCAGTTGAGGAGAGTCGTAGTAAGAGGTCTTGTCTTTGGTGACCAATTTCTTAACTAGGTTATGTAATGTTTTGTATTTAAGTAGATGGGGAGTATGCCTGGTTTTAAGCCATAACTTCCAAGTACTATCCCTGGTATGCATTAGTGCTCTAGTATCTTTAGAGAGCCATGGAGCATGGTTTGATTTAATTCTGATTTTCCTGGAGGGAGCAAGGGAATTAAGGGTATCTAGGAAAATGTTGTTGAATTTAATGACAGCATCATCAAGAGGGATGTGTTTAAGGATGGACCAATCAATACTGCGTAGCATGGAATTAAACTGGGTGTTATTGAAGTTAGAGAGCTTACGGCAATCTCTAAATAGGTGTGGTTTGTGTGTCTGGGAGGTGTCTCTAAGGATAGAGGTGGGGAGGTGATCACTTAAGGAATCAGGTAGAGTACATGGGCTATGGTAGAGGTGAGGAGAGTTGGTGAGTATCCAGTCAGTGGTGGAGATGGAAGGTAAGTCTTTATTGAAATGGGTGGGGATGTAATTAGTTGATGGAAACCATGTAAGTTGATGCTGGATTGTGGTGAGTCAGTAGTAAGTTTGGACCAGTCTAAATTGACATCACCAAGACTGAGGTTGTCATAGTCTAAGTTGTAACTAAACCAGGATAGGATATTTTCTAGGGTGGGTATATTATTCCCAGGGGGGATGTAGATAGAAGTGACAGCAAATTTCTTGTGTGGGTTGAGATGGCAGTTTAGGATGAGAAGTTCAGCAGGATAGAAATTGAGGATGGGGATAGTGATAGGAGGCAAGTTTAGGCTGTCTGAGTAGAGTATGGCTACACCACCACAATTTTAGGGGATCTATCAGCACAATAGATGTTGAAACCTGGTGGCAGTATTTCACTGTTAGTGATGTGGGATTTGAGCCAAGTTTCAGACAAGGTAAGGATGTTAGGGTTTGTATGGGCTATCCAGAAATGTAGTTCTGAGATCTTGTTTGTTAGACTTTGAATATTTATAGAATATATGGACAGATGTTTATGTGCAGGTGTTTGTTGTAAGTCAGTATGGGTATGGTTAGGGGTGAGAGCAGAATGGGTGGGATTGGAAGAATAATGAAGTGACTGAGGGCCTGGGTTAGGGTGGATGTCACCAGAGAGTAGAAGTTTATTTGTAAGGTGAGTGAGTGGAGTATAAGCTAAGTGAAGGAAGATGACTTTAGGCTTGGGTTTGAGGGTATTTGTATGATTGGAAAGGAGGTTAAATTTATGAAATGTAGAGGAGGAAATACTAGGGCGGCCACGGTGGTGCAATGATTAGCTTTGCTGCCTCACAGCAAGAGGTTCAATGGTTCTATTCTCGGCTGGGGTGCCTTCTGTGCAGAGTCTGCATGTCCTCCCTGTGGTTGTGTGAGTTTTCTCTGGGTGCTCCGGTTTCCTCCCACATCCCAAAGACATGCAGTAGGTGGATTGGACACTCTAAATTGGCCCTAGGTACGAGTGTGTGCATGTGTGTGCCTTCTGTGGAAGGTTGGGCACCGGGCTGGCAACTCAACACTGTAAAACTCCACTGCCAATCATGAGCGGACAGATGATCCACTGTGGTGACCCCTAACTGGGAAAAGCCAAAAGAAGAAGAAGAGGAGGGGATACTAAAAACTGATGGGGAGATAGCTGAGTAGGAAGTAATGAAGAGGTTAGTATGGGAGGTAGAGGTGGGGGAACCTTTAAGTGGGTTGGGGAGGTATGAGTGAAATGAGTGAAATGAGGTTGAGGCTGATAGGCAAAAGAGTAGTGGAATGGCAAAAGAAAGGAAGAGTTGCATTGTTGGGGGATGAGAGAGAGTTAGTATGGGGACTAAAACTGAAGTGGAGGAAGGAAGTGAGGTGAGCTGGGAAGGAGTTCTGGCAAGAGGTGTGTTGTGAGAGGCTGGGCTGGCAGAAAGGGGAGGGATGGAAGTGAGGTGAATGGGGGAGGAGTACTGGTAGGAAGTGTGTTGTGAAAGGCTGAGCAGGCAGGAAGGGGAGTGAATGGAGAGTATAAGTGTAATTGATGTAGGGGTGGGTGGGAATGGGGGTAGGGGAGCAAAGAGAGCCCGAGCGTAGTGGGGCATGCACCCCAAGAAAACTAAGCTGCTAGAAACAATCAGAAAAGCCACAAATCCAACAAATAAATAAATAAAACATCTTATTAGAAAAATTAGGGGGAAATTGAAATCAGCCATCGCTGTATGGTGAGTGTTCTGAAAAAAAGTGTACGAGGATAGGAAGTACATAATAAAGCTAATTACAGAAAATGAAAACCAGAAACTTGTGAAAATGAATGGATTATTACATAAAATGACTGTTCAAAAGAAGAGGACAGGCAAAGTGAGAGAGAGAGAGAGTGAGAGATGGAGTGCTTTATCTTAAATGGAAAGACTATCCCATGGATTTGTTAGTTTTGAAAATCAATTTTAAGACATAAAGTTTATTGCAAGAAAATATTTATTTAAGTATTATTAAATAATTTGTATGATTTTTTCTGTTCCACTGGACCTGTCCAGTGGCACCACTGTCTTAATTTATTGGCTGTTTTGTTCTACAGGGTATGACAATAAGCCATTCATGGGTTACATGATAGTTTTATAACTCACTTGCTTTTGTCTGTGGTACCTAACCAGCCTGTTGAATTTCCCTTCTGTGTCTGTCACATGGATAGTAATGGGCCAGTTTTCAGGTATGATGAAGCAGCCTAGACTCCCTCTTGTAACTTCCACCTTCATGCAATAGGTCTTTTGAAATTTACTGGGTACTACTGGTATGAGAAGCATGCTTCTACATATTGATTTTGCCAGCCAGTGCCCCCTGGATGATCAGTGATCCACACGTATAATATTAAGTGTATCTACTAAGTACCACCAACACAATAAGACAGAGTCACCTCCCTCCACTCAAGATACATGAGCCAGCAGTGGCTACTAACTCCCATACTTCCCATGTCAGTTCTTCGTGTACACAAGTGACTAACTGCCACTGTCTATGTTCTGATAATGTTTCTCTGGATTTATCACTAAAAGCTCCCCCTATACTTGTTTCACTATGTGCTATGGCATCTTCAATGTCTATCCTATGCATCACCAACTGTTGCACACTGGAGCTTACTTTTTGCATGTTATTTGAACAATGCCCTCTTATCAGTACAGCACTTTTAATATTGTACTGCATTATTTGGCGGCATATCATGAATTTGGGTACCTTGGGTGAGGACTGCCCACAGCCGACTACACTACCTGGCATTAAAGGAAGCTGAGGCATTGGACAGGTGTCTGTATACTATACAAATTACCGTATACCGATAAAGTGCTACTCAGCTGAAGCACATATGCATGATTTACTGATCCGCTGTCCTCAGCATAGCTTAGTACTGACTGCAGAATTAGAATAATAGCACAATAAGGCTGTTATATAATTAGTAAGAATCACGTGTGAATCTCAAGGACAGTATGGCTGTGTTTGTTATGAAGTATTGCTGTGACATATGAGATAAGCATACACAATGTAGCAGTTTACATATGTTTCTTAGTTCTCTTGAAAGAAAGTAGTCCATCTTGATTAAAAATCACATATAGGTTACTTACTTTGAAGGAAATTATCCTTGATTTTAATATGGGGTAGAAAAGATGGAAAAACATTACAGATTCTCATGTCTTCAGGACAATATTTTTTTTTACATTGAAAGAAAAAGGCTAACGCTTCATATCAGATATTAGGTAGAAACTGCTTTCTCAGGGAAAAAGGTATAATGACTAAGCTTTGCTTTTGTTTTAAAGTAGAATGATGTGGTGCATAAACTGGTGGGTTGTACCCAAATGTTTCTATAATGTCAACTTCATTCCTTGTGAAAGTTTGTCTTTTAAAACCATCTCCTTTTTTTAGCTGTCATGTAAGGGTGAGGAAACAGAATAACAGAGATTCATCACTCTCATTTTGGTTGGTACTTTTATTTATACTCACATCCCTTTCCTTCATTAAGCAAGTACACTGCAGTCTACAGTGCTGGCCTGAAGAAGACAAAGTTCCATCACCCACAATTTCTACCAATTAAGAGTTGTACAATCCTCCAAAGGCAACTTCTCCCTTTTCCATGCAGCTTAAAATCTCCCATACTTCACTCTAGCAGACCGAACTTGACCAGTGAGATTTGAGCCAATCCAACTCCCTGGGATGGGTAAGGTGGTATCAGTTTCTCATTTCCATCTCTCTTTTTCTCCCTCCATCCCCAGCAGCATCCTAATCCATTATTTGAATATGGGTAAGCGGAAAAACAGTTATATCTTTATATTACAGAGCCATTTTCAGTCTAGCAGCTTTTCAGAATGTGACTGGTGGGCTTCATACATCTCAATCTCTTTGAGCAATACATCTGGACAAAGCTATAAATAATTGGGAGACAAAGGCCCAAAAATAGGGAACATTTTTAAATATTGTTCTTACAAACTTAGAAAGTAGATAGAATAAGAGGTTTTGCATTAGTATGAATTTTATGAGGGGTATGAAATCTGAAACTCATGCCTGTCATTATTTTCTGACTTAAATCTTCCAGAGCTAAAAATACTGCAGGGAAAGCCTTACTCTGATAACACATACCATAGCTAAAGCTTGGAACAGCCTTCCACCTTCACTGACAACCATCTCCACTATCAGACAGTTTAAAGTCTCACTCAAAAATCACATGCCTAATACCTGGCTGTGCTCCTGCATTTCACCTGCCTAGCTAGATTGACAAATGGCACATACCCTAGGTGGTATGATTTAATCTGACTACCCATGCTACCTAATTTACCTCTATCCAATGTTATTACTGAAGTATCATTTAACATTTTTATGAATCATAATTATGTACATACTTTTTGAATGTCTATATTGCTTCTATGGCTATTTGTTAATTGTTGTTTGTTTTCTGTATTTTAGTATACAAATACCTACCATTGTGTGTTTGAATGAATCAATGTGGAGCTTTTCTTCCCAGGCCTCTGCTGTAAATGGACCTGTGTCCTGTCTGAACTTCCCGGTAAACAAATGTGAAATAAAAATAACTTGCCAATGCTTGGTTAGAAAACTTCAATTTTTTTGAAAAATGGACCAAACATATGAGGCAAAAATCTGGACATTCTGCAAAAACCTGTACAGTTGAGAGGTATGGTGGACTTTTTTGGACAGCATAAATATTTTCTGACACTTTTATCAATACTCAACTTTAGAAGTTAAGCCTAGTTTTCTACTGTAAGTCATTTAAAAGAAGCAAACTAAAATCTATTTAGGCAGCTTAAGAATTATGAACATTACATTTGCTTAATGGAAAAAAGAGTACATAAGGTATGAACATTACATATGCTAAATGGCAAAAGGAGAGGAAAAGGCTATCTAGCTGTTTCTATACGTTTTTTAACAGTCCACTTGCCTTCCACCCCAACATTATACATCACTGAATTCTACTGTGGATTCCAACAGTTACACCAATTTAAATAGTCCAGCACACAGGTCCATAGTCCTGTCTATGAAAAAGTACTTGCAGGAATCCAGGAAGTAGTCCTTACAATCTGTTACCTGCAACCCCCCCCCCCCCCCCATCTCCATCTTTCCTGTTCAGAATTACCCTATTCATATCCTCTACCATGCACTTTTGCACCAATGCCATGTCTGTGCATGTGTTCAGGTCTTGTAAAGAGAAGAGCTCTTACTGATCTAGCCTCTAGTCATATTCCTTTTCTGACCCTATTCATATCCTCTACCATGCACGTTTGCACCAGTGCCATGTCTGTGCATGTGTTCAGGTCTTGTAAAGAGAAGAGCTCTTACTGATCTAGCCTCTAATCATATTCCTTTTCCTCCATTTCACAAGTCTGTCTGGTAAAATGTCCTATGAATTTGTTCTAGGAGCCTGATGTCCTTTTTCTTTTATAACATACAGGGGTGATGTGATCAAGTCCCTGTAGAGTGTAAATATTATCCCACTGCTTCTGGAATCCTCGAGGGTACACCCCGTAGATCTGTTTTTTTGCTGCCACTACCCTGTCACTGTCTTCTCAGTGGTTCAGTCTTAGTGTAATCAGCACTCCCAGATCCTTTTCTCGGTCTATTGCCATCTGTTCAGTTCTTCACAGATGATATATTGCACCAAGCTTGCCATTGCCTAAGAGAAATACTTTACAATTGTTAGCAATGAATTTCAACTGTCGTCTTTTGTCACATTTATTCATCCTTTTCTTTGCTAGACTTTCTAACCATCCTCTTCTGCTGTTCCTATCTTTGTGTCATCAGCAAAGAGGCTGATGCCTCATCATCTCTGTTCCCTCAAATATGTGTGAGACCAACACAATGAAGAATAATGGGACCAAAACTGAAACTGACCTGTGCACTACTTTTCTGGTTACTTTCTTAATTTCTGACATTGTCCCATTCACTACAACCTTCTCTTTCTTATTGCTACCCAAGACTTGGTCCTACCTGTTTTCTCTCCATTTTCTTAACAATTTTCTGTGTGGAACTGATTCAAAGGCTATTTTGAAATTCAGATAGACTTTGCCTACTTGTACCTCCTATCTAGTTCAGCTCATAACACTGACTGAGATTTGACTTACAGATTCTTGAGGTCAGTAACATAGCCAAGATGAGCAAAAGAGGACAGCCTCTCTGGGCACAAAGTATTAAGAGGAGTGATTGTCAGAAGTCAAATCATTCCTCAATGTATTACAATCATTTAAATGCGGGTATTTGCATTCAGAACTGAAACGCTTTAGTGCTCTGAGTATGACAGGATATTGAGGCAGAAACTATAGCAGCTGCTTGCTACAAATGTAGGAAGCAGTTTGCTACAGTTTGAAAGGTTATAAAACCATTTTGTTTGTTTGTTTATTTGTGTTTGTTATGGTTTTCAAGTTGTTAGAAGAGCTTTTTTTTTATCTATTTTCTGATCTTCATCTAAAAAATTAGGGGAGGCACCATATTAGTGGATGGTCCAGGACACCAGAATAGCTAACTGTGTTGCTTACTGTCCCTGACACTTGTCATTTAAATGCTTCCAAACTTCTTATCAGGATTCTTTACATGAGTTTCCTTACCAATGATTGCTAAGCTAACAGGCCTGCAGTTCCCCATATTTTTCTGCTTCCCCGATTGCTGTCTTTTAGTCCACATTTATGCACTAGCCAGTGATCTGTTAAAGATCTGTGTTAGGGGACCTGCCAACACAGTGACCAGACAACTGAATTCTCTTAGAGGCAGACCATCTGGTCTGTTTACTTTATCCTCCCTATGGGAAGTCAATTCCATTTGGATTTCCTCTATATGTTGAAATGGTACATGAAGCCACTCAGTTTGACTACTGAGGTACAAAGGATTCATTTTTGTATTTCGAAGCCATTCATATTAACTACTGAAGTACAAAGGATTCCTTTTTGTATTTGAAGTCCCAGAAATTTTAGAAACTACCATGACAGACCTAGTACAGAAAGAGATCAGCAACATGCATAACATATGAGTGCTGTCACTTGCATGCCAGTACTGACTAATAACTTTTATGATAGTGCATTTGCATAGTTTCAACTTGTTCTGAGTGTTAAGAGCAATTCTTTGTGGCAAGGGAATGCAGGGATTATAATTCATGTTTTAATGTGTTGTCTACAGACAAGACTATGCAGAGGAACCAAATGGGTGAATAATCTCTGTGACTAATGTTCAGTACATTAATGATCAATTCATAAACATGCAAGCACCAAATACAGAAAGGACATAAAACAGTGACAATCAAAACCTAATTTTATTGTTTTCTTTAAGTAATCTTGTGGGAGGAGCTCCATCTTCCTGAACTCTCACATCCAATGCTTATACTTAAATATACTAAATGTAAGATTACTGTATCGCAGAGAAAAATTAATTCTTTGACATACCACAATAGTGATCTTTAAAAAATAATACTAATAATACAATCAAAATCAAAAATTTGTGGTTGCACATTGGAGTATTATTCAGAAATGTCTCACTACACCTGGGTGAAAATAGCAAGTTTTGCCTATTGGTTTTAAGTTTATATACCTTGCAGATCATACAAAAATTTATCAAGCAGATGGATTACTGAAATACTATCATAATAGGAAGATCATGTGCAAAACCGACAAATGTTCTTCCAACCTGGAAAAGCACATGTGGACTTCTTAAAGACAATTCTTCTTCACTCCATCATAGAGTGACAAAAAATGTCTCTCATTATACATTGGAGCAACAACAACTTAGCACATTAGAATTAGCAATGATCTTTTATCTTGGGTAGCAACACTTTGCTTGCCAGACACTAGTAGATAGAAAATTCTCTTCCCAGTTTTTTGGTTGTACAGTAATGATAGGTAACAATCATAAAACCAATCAGGCCACAGGGTACTTGAAAATTTGAATTTATTCAGCCTGTACTATATGGGTTAATGTACAGACTACAATGGTTGCATAAATACGCTATGTAACATAGCTATTGTGTATAAACGCTTGCCCCCTCTATATACCCAGTGATGTGGTATGTTATGAACAGGTCACAAATGAATGGCAGCTGGCACCATACTGCATAGATGTGATGCTGCAAACCACAACTTTTGCCAGGCACTTTTGTCTACATACATAGATGGAGATGTGCTGCAAGCACCCAAGCTATTCCCCATGCATTAACCATTTTGGTGTATACTTGTCTCCATTTCTATTCATCCATCTGCAGTCATGAATCACCAGAGATCTTATCCTAAAATGTGGAACAGGAACATGTGCTGTTTAGTAGTTTTACTGATGAACCACAGAACACTGGAAGGGGAAGAAAAGCCATGACACTTCAAATGACAGAGACATCATGTCCCCTATGGCTGACCATTAACTACTGTGCAGACACATTTTCTTCCAGCTTTATTTTTTAAATCTCTGTCTACATATATATATATATATATATATATATATATATATATATATATATATATATATATATATATATATATGGGTTCACTTCAAAATCCCGAAAGCTCAAAATCCTGAATCTCAAAATCCCGAACTCAAAATCCTGAAAGCTCAAAATACTGAAAACTTATAATACTGAATCTCATTATACCGAAAAAAATACAGGACACCAACACTGACTGTATTGCAGCTACACTACACTGCACATACACTACTATCTATCCACTTACCTTAACCCAGACCCTAACCCTAAGGTCTGTCACTATCGCACACTCCCCTCACCCATGCCCTAAACCTAACTCACTTAACCCGCCCTTAACCCCAAATTCTGTCACTATCGCACACTCACCCGCGCTCTAACCCTAACTCACTTCACCCGCCCCTAACATCCATCACAATCGCACACTTAACTGACCCGTGCCCTAACCCGAATGTCCGCACAATCACACATCAGTCTTGGTGTCCTGTATCTTTTTCGATATTATGAGATTCAGTATTATGAGTTTTCAGTATTTTGAGCTTTCAGGATTTTGAGTTCGGGATTTTGAGATTCAGGATTTTGAGCTTTCAGGATTTTGAAGTGGACCCATATATATATATATATATATATATATATATACATATATATATATATATATATATATATATATATATATATATATAGACACATATATGTAATACCAAAAACTGAAATAACAGAATGGTGAAAAAATAATGAAGTAATAGAATTTATCATTTTAGGTTAGAATAGTACATCATCATAACTTGTATTTCTTTTACATTTGCTACTCATTACACTGCTAGTCTGTTTTATTCTGTCTTTTATACAAATAAGTTTGACATTTTCTAGTACATAGAAAATAAAACTTTTATATCAGACAGAAAGAAATGGATGGAATTTCTGGAAATTACACAACATATTAGGGTATAATGCTTGGAATTTCAGCTCATGAAACTGGAATGTCAAGTTTTTTAATAACTGTAAATCAAAGTCCCTGGACATTAGATAGCAAGTCAACTACTCCCTGTGCCTTTGCTTTGTTTTTTTCCTGTGATTTGCAAGCTCTAAATAATATAGAGGAGTATGATTAGGTTCCCAATTGTAATGAGCATATTATGTGTTTGACATATGGAAGTTGAGATTCCCTTCAAAAGGGAAGCTCAAGTGGAGAATCTTGGCATCTTTGTTGAGAACACGATTCTTCAACTCCGATCATAATTCTTTGTAGTGCATGAAGATGTATCTCCTCCATGTACTACTAGTTAATGCAAAATTATAATAAAAACACACACACACGTGCCCACACGTACACATACACGCACGCACACACACACACACACACACACACACACACACACACACACACACACACACACACACACACACACACACACACACACACACAATGTGCTGTTCCGGCTTTGAAAGCCAGTAAAGCAGTGGGAAAGTGGTTGACATCCTTATGCATTCCCTGTCTAAGGGAAGCAGTTTAATTCAAAATGTGTGTTAACTTTGGCTGACAGCAGGCAGAAATGGGAGCTGAAATGAAACCATTTCATGCCCTGCTGGTTCTATTTACTGGTCGGTGCTGTCTTCTTTTAGTATAGACCTGACCTTAACATCACATAGGGTCACACCACTCTAAGCATTGTTAAGGTTGGGTCTCATGGTATTGCAGTGCTGAACCAAGATAAAATTTAGCCTTTCTTTTTTTATTTTTTATTGTAATTGGTGGGCTCCATGCATGACATTGTAACTATCACACTAATCATACTAATCTGCTGCATGGACTGTTATAGTATGTGTTATCCAGCTGTATACTTTGCTTGTGATGCATTACATTGCACATTTGCCCATTGTATTTGTAATACAATGTGCTCTGCATTTGTCTATTGCATTTTCCTATTTGACTCAGGACATGGCTGAAAGCAATCTTCAGACCATTCCACTGTTTTGTTTGATGATGTACAAGCTGTACAAAATGTTGTAATTACCATCCTAATCTGCTCTATTGATGGATCACTATGTGTTATGCAACAGTAAAGATCACCCCAGATGCATTATATTGTGTATTTGTCTGTTGTATTTGTGATGCATTGTTTTGCATATGTTCATGGTATTTGCTAATTTCACTAGAATTCTGACTTAAAGGGTTTCTTGGACTTGTACACTTAGTTAACAAACATTAAATAAATTAATTGTTTAATTATTGAATCTAAATTTAAGGTTACTGTTGTAGTTTGACTTGAATATCATGTGCTTGGCAAACACAGAGAGAGGGAGAGAGACTAAGAATTTTACTTACTCTTGCTACTTTGAATTTTTCTTTCTACTTGGGTTATTTAAATCTCAGAATTCCATGGAACCACTCCAAGGGATTACATACTTTGTTGACAGAATGACAAGATGTGTAATTCACACATAAATCTATTTAATTACATTTCCATGAGTCCAAACAGGCTAATTAAGTGAGGGCCAGCACATGCCTATCACTGACCATCGGACACACATCTGTGTCCCACAGCACATTGTGGAAACTGACACAAGATTGTATCTTCTGTTTAAAAATGTGCCTGAATAAGCACTCTTTCTTTAGTTTGCTGCTTATAACTATCCACGTTTAAGTATCTTTCAAAAAGCCTTACCATCTCAAATGATTGCACAACTGCTGTATTATATATAATACAATTTCCTAATGTTTATCAGATCTACAAAGCTGAAAGTCTTAGTCCTTCAAACTTTCCTTCTGATGGTACTGAAGTGTACTGTTATAAAAATACATCATAATTGCTTGAAGCAACTAATAGCAATGTGACCTTAAACCTTACTTGGCTGCAGTTTAATATATTTAAGGAGCAGTTGTTAAATAATATTTTACTTTCTTTAGTGAAAGGCTTACCCACAGGAAGTTCTGAAGCCATTCTCAGAATATTATATTGCACTGGCGACTTTATTGTGTATGTTGCCTTTCCATAAATTACATTGTCGTAATATAACTTACACAGCTTTGGGCAAAAGACTCTAGAATATTTTGTTGAAGATTGATTCCAAAGGGATATAGGTATGGGTACTTGCACAGGCCCCTTTAGATAAATATGGATGTCATTCCTATTTGTTATGCACAGGCACAGCAGGTATCTGCACTAGCTGCACACATGCCTGATGAAATGCGATACATGTACCATGGCTACACTTATGTGCAAGCATCTAACGTATCGTGTCAAATCATACGCAAATAAATGCATAATGATATTTATTTGAGGAAATGTATGAAAATGCTATGCTGATTTTATAATAATGGGTTAGTTTTCTCACATTCTGCAATTTAGAGTTACATATTACTGTACACATAGCTTATAAAAAGCCAAGCAACACCATTTTCAGTTTGTGTGCAGTTGGTGAACATTTTTGGACTGGCTGTAAGTTTAGCTGTTTCGCACTTTTGATGTGCTTGGTTCCATGGTGCTGCTACCTGGTTTGAGGGGCAGTACTTGGCAACCCTGGAAGAGGTGTTGCAGGCAATGGATAATGCATTACAATTTTTTTGTGAGCAGGAGGCTCTTGAATGCTTTCATGTGGACAGGAACAGGGAAATTATCATTGATGTGGTGCACTTGTTTTCCCAAAAACTGGAACTGGAGAATGAGTGACCTTCCTATTCCTGTAGATGTCAGGATATGTATAACATAGCATGGGAAATCTTCAGAGACAGACTGATGATATTTTGGCTGTCCCTCAGGCTTCAGCTTTGAGGATACTACTGCAGTTCATTGATAGAATCCCTGCCCATGTGGAGAAGCATATCTCTTTGCCAGTGTCACCACAAGACCCAAGGATCCACACATCACTATGCATGCTTCCTACAATCTGACAAGCTTCCTTGATGTGCTTTGTGTAAAAGACTGAACGTATGTGGAAATCAGGACACCACCTGGACCACATGGAGTGAGGTTCTGTAACAGGAATGGTTACCATTACAAAAACTGTCAGGTACTATGTGATGTATTAGCCTCAGATCATGTCAGTATTGATGATTTTACTACTGTACGCCATACTACTCACTTATTCAGTAAATCCATGTACATTTGCTGTACCTGTTGTCCCTAGGATTTATACAGCTGTTTTTATTACCTATCAGTGTGCCCTTCATCAATTTAAGCAGAAGGTATACCTGACCAGAAGTGACACATGTCTAACACTGGTATGGGAATCAATTTATTTTTGATTATTACCACTATTTTTTTCCACTGATTTATTTCTGGGAAAATGTTTGTGCATATGTGTGAGTGTGAGTGTGTGTGTGTGTGTGTGTGTGTGTGTGTGTGTGTGTGTGTGTGTGTGTGTGTGTGTGTGTGTGTGTGTGCGCGCGTGCATGTGTGTGTAAGTTTTCCTCTGTATGCATATATACATATATATATATATATATATATATATATATATATATATATATATATATGTACATTGAGCTCTAAGGTGTACCTTACCCTGGCTGAACAATTGCATGGCATGTATGAGTTTACTGCTGTACCATGTGGTTTTAGTTTTTGTTTTTGGTGGTGGGGAGGGGTCAGTGGGTCAATGTTTGGGATTCAGTTTTTGTATATGTGTAATGGCCATTTACATTCATAATGCCAGCTGACAGTAATGATAAACATGGAAAGAAAGCTACGTGCAGCATATGGGAAAAGGATAAGTTACAAAGTCCTTGGGCTGAAATTACCAAATAAGTAGCAGTTGCTAGTAGTAACATATTTTTTTGTTTTCATATATTTTTGCTTTTACTTTGGTTTTCCAATTATCAGAAATGTAGTAATTGGCAGCACACAAAGTGTTGATGAATATGATATTTCAATAGACTTTGCAATGTTTACAAATTTCTTATGCAAGTGAGTCTTTTAAGAATACTTCTTATTGGATTACTACACATGCATGTGCGACTAGCAGCATTGTTGTGAGCACTCATGAACATTTGTGAATGAGCAATGACAGTTGAATATGATTGTGTGTTATTACACACTGTGCTTCAGTGTTTAGCCCTTTGCAATCCTGACCTGCGTGTAGTCACTTTGCATTAGCAGTAGTTCACTTCCCAGTAGTCTCACTTTCAAACAATAACTACCATTTTTTCTTTCTGAGATTAAAATCTTTCTTTATGTTTAAGTATTACAGAATAAGGAGAGGCTGCAAGCTGTGGAGGGAGCTACTTTTAGAAAAACTGATATCTAAACAGATTCAGCAGGTACATTTTCTACAAAGACTCACATATCTCACATAGATGAGCAGTGTTATCACAGGTACAATGACATGAAGTGCCAACACCCTAAACGGTTTGCCCAGTGGATGGCAGAAGTTCAAGAGCAGTACCTGAACATTCAGTAAATATTGTTTACTGTAACTATCATTAATGCAATTCAATAATTGTAAGATGGGTATGGTTCCATAGCGCTGCAGTATTGCCTCCCTTGCACTGCAGTACTCCTGGGTATTAAGCAGATTTGAAACTGCGTACAGAAATTGTAATCACTTGTCCCTTTTTTTTAGCAGAGGAGAGATAAAAATGAACCACTCCCTCTACAACAGAAAGTAGGCTGCTCACCCACCTTCTCATGAACATTTAAAGTGGACTGTGTGGAACAATGAACCACACAGTGATATGGTGAAATATATATTTACTTTTGAAGACAATGAAGGCACCAAATAGAAACACTGCTTCCACAATTAAGTACTGTGAAGCTTGAAAACATTTGCCATGCCAGTGTTCAGACCCTAACACCATCATGTCATGCCATAGATTTCTGCACTAAGCAATGGTGGCACCACAGATGGTCATGCTAACTAGGCTGTCCAGTGTTGTGCATCACATGCCAACAATATAAGCCTCTGTCACAATGTGGGGACTGTTATAGCTCTGTAGAGTGTATCCTTGTAAATAGCCATAGCTTTCAGGGTTACCATGCTTGAGGAGCTTGTCGATGGTGCTGCAGGGAAAGCAGAATCTTTATATTCCCACTGCATAGGGACCACTAGGAGCATCTGGTGAAGGACTACAATGAAGTCCTAGTAAAACTGGTTACCAGGCACAGTCTTTCCACAGTAATGTCTGATGCCACTGGCATAGCCTGTTCTGGTAATCAGTGTCAGCATCACTATGTTGACCTGCATATGTGTCTTCTTAGCCTTCTAAGCTAGCGAGAAGAAGAGATCAGAACACATGTCCCTGAGACATATTGCAATTATTGTAGCCTTTTATCTGTCCTGTTATTTCTTTTATAAGTATTTCTGATGTTAATTAAGGAGTTCTGTATTGATTTTTCCTCCTTTTGCAGCTCTGGTGGAGATCACAGAGAACTCTTTTCTGTTCCAGAGGAGAATGGAGTGGTTCTCCAGGTGAAAGGGTGAGCATGTTTTATTGACATATATAGTAATATTTAGTAATATTACTTCCAGTTAAAAAAAAAAGTCTGTTCCCTGATCTGTAGCTTCTCAGTTAAAGAGAAAGTCAGATCAGTATCTGTTCTTCCTGATCTGTGCCCTCAGTGTTCTTCCTTTGTACTTTTAATAACCATAGCGAACCACTTGCTGCAACTTACATCGCACAAAGCACTGACTCTCATCAGTCCTGTGTCCTGACTGCAAAATGTAGTTTTGTCATTCATTTATAGGTATGAGAGCACCAAGATATCCCATTTGTTAGGAAAAGGAAAGAAAATTTATTTGTGTACTCTTGTTCATTTTCCTTTTCAGACTCACAAACAGGACACATGATATGGTCAAATGTTCCACAGGCATGCCGTCTAATGAGATGAGTTCATCTATCCTACTGCAGTGCATCTCTGTATCACTGACAGGGAGGTTGGTCTTACATCCATGACCTGTGCAGACTGAAAACTCTGGGTACATGTGTTGGGGTTAATGGTAGTACATGTTAGGGTGGGTGTTCCAAGGTCGCTGATGCTGGGTGAGTCTAGGGGACAGGTATAATTTGTTGGGGGGGGTCGTGGTGAGGGCCCATGTTGGTTGGTGGCTGTCCAGTAGTCCACAGAATGATGTTGACATCTGCCACTCATTATCCCCATGTGTGATGGTATCATCCATACCTTCACACGCAGTCACATGATTGGGAACTGTGGCACTGCACATTTGCCTGCATATCCACACACAGTCACATTAGTGGGAACTGTGGCACTGCACATCTGCCTGCACATCCTGCTGTAGGGTCTTGGGGTAATGCATGTAGGCAGAACTATCTCCAGTGACCAAGTAGCATTTCTGTTGCTTCTACAGTACGCACTGATGTAGTAATATTATACCTCACATAAATAATAATAATGCCTTATTTTTTGTTTCTTTTCCTCTCCCTCCCTTTGTCACTATTCTTGTCTTTTGGTTTAGATTTGCTATTTGCTGCTTTATATCTACCAATTTAAGTTTACTTTTTCTGCATCATCTGCCATAGCTCTGCCAGTGGTATGGTGATGCTCCACAATCCCCATCAGACACAGCCTTCTCCTCCTAACATTTAATCTTGCCAATGGTCAGCCTCACCATTAGGTGTGGTGGGGTAAATCTGGCTGCACCTATGGTGCCAATCAGCCACTGAAGGGTAGTGCTATTGTTCCTCAGGTGACAGTTTGCCACATGGCTGGAACTGGTAGAGCTGGTAGGGTAATTGGTGGTTTCATAACTCGAGGCCTGCATCACCAGCCAGGAAAAGGCTCTTGGGTAGTTTCAGTAGTCACGCTGCTTTCTGGATCTGCCTTCACCACTTCAGGAAGGTTCCAATTAAGGGGGGGTAATAGTAATAACTGTCCTCTCACTGGCTCTAGCCACAGCAGTGTAGACATATAAGGATTGTACCCACCAACTCCCCTTCTCTGAAACATAGCTGGCTCCACCAGCACCCAGTGTTGGTACCTTGAACAAGTGCCCCACCTCTCAGCTATTCAAGTGCAGCAGAAAAAAAAGCACTATATCGCTACATTGCATGGTGCTTATTACAGTTAGATCCATACAGCCCCAACAAGAGAAAAACAATGGATGTTCCTTCTACTGACACACCAACCAGGTGTCCAGATGCACAACACCCCCCCCCCCCCAGTAATTCAGGTTCCTGTTTTGTGTCCTGTCTCCAACCCTCCTTGAAAACATTTTATTAAACAAAATAACAAATTTTTTTTTTTAAATGTAGCAAACAGTTGCTACAGTTTATACCCTGCTTGCACAAAGCACTATTGTGCTCAGGTTTTAGTGAAAATGAAAACAGAAACTTTTTTAGTGTGTTTTACTTATAGTTTAGACCACACATAAAAGCACTCAAGATTGACTGCAAATGCAATATCAGATTTTAAAAGCCAGTATTGCATTAGATATTTCGATTGCCTGATCCTGCCCCAACAACACTTTGCTCCTGTGGCAATTATACCTCTCACCCCAACCAAGCTACTGTCTGCCCTTCGTGGAGTCTCCTTTTCCTGTGTATCAGATCCCTCCTATGGCTGTTGCCCGATCCTCCCCATTTAAAATATCCACCCTTTGTCTGTAGGTCTAGAATTCCACTATCACCCCTACGTATATTTCAGGACCTCCCTGTTTGATTTTTGTCTGTGTTTTATTTTGTTTTGTGTGGCCCTGTATCCAAACATCTATCCATTTTCCATCTCCTGCCATGCCCTTACATCCTTCCTCAGCATTCCATTGCACAAAAAAAAAAAAAAAAACCCTAAAAAAAACAGATGCCTCTCCCTGAAAATATATAACATTCCTCCCCCTCCTGATTCCCATTATAACCTCCCCGGTTTCCTTTTTCCCCCTCATCTTGCAGTGTTCATATTTCTCTTTCCTATTCAACCTTGCCACTCCATTTAAAGTAATAAAACAAGACAGAAACATTGTTAAAGGACATTTCCTGTGGCTTCCAGCTGTTCTCATAGTGTTGCTATGTAGTGATGTGTACACACTTAGGTGCATTTCAGCAACTTACTGGCTACTTCTCTTCACATCGTTCCTTGTTGTAATTGCTTGAAACTATCTCTCTCTTTCTCTGTTAAATCTGCCATTTTTACAAGTTGCTTTTTAAATTCAAAACACCTTGGGCCATGAATCTCCAACTAGTTAATTGATAAATGCCTTTAGCCTCTTTGCCTAGAAGGTAGCTTAAATTATGTATGCATGTCTGCTGAAAAAAATGACATTATCAACATACCATCTTCACAATTTGAAATCTTTGTTTTATTTACATTTATGATATAACTTTAGGTGACATAGTTTTAGAGAGTTTACTAACTTTGCAGTGAAAAAGAAAAAAAATCACATAGACGTATTTTGAAACTGTAACCATGTGTTAAGAACTCAATATTTAATATAATATTTAGAAAGCAGAAATTATTAAAACCCTGTTCCTTGAGTTAACAGGTAGAGGAAAATATTGAAAAATCACCTGAAACCAATGTACTGAACCAGAAGTTATCTGAAAGTCAGCCATTGCAAGACATGATATCAGATTTATTTTGCCGATTTTCAAAACCATAAAATACTAGTCATTTTACTTTCATTTTTACTTCTAAGTGATGGTGTTACTTGTTATTTATGCTTGTTAAACAAATCTGGAATTTTATTATGTGACTTTTTAGAAATTTTTCAAAAACTGTTTTTTTTTTTTCAGGAAAGGAAGATTAAATCACCAGAACTGCAGAAGCTGCTGCACAGAGCTTGAAGCCTGATGCCATTCACCATGTTTGGACAAAAGACAGGAAAATAGCTCAGGGAGACGCACAAGAAGTTTGAGGAGCAGGGAATGAATCTGACATGAATTTCACACACTAAAATTGTCAGAGGTAAAGTCTTCTAATGAAAGAGTGACAGCTCATTTCTATGACTAACTATACCTGATATGTACTAAATTTGTAAGCAAAAATCCAATATATGGTAAAAAACTGTAATGTACCTCAATTTTTGTAAAATGTCTCTTAATGTAAATAATATTGTAAATGTGGAGCTTTTCTCTCCGGGCCTCTACTGAAAATGGACATGTATCCAGTTGGACTAGCCCAGTCAACAAATGTAAAATAAATAAATAAAATAAAATAATAGTTAAATATATGTTGCAGACCTCAAGTTTAGACCTCACCTTAGGAGAAATCAAAGGTCCCAGCTGAGAGGACTATATGCTTCAATAACAGGCCTTTAAAGAAGCTTGGGTGTACTAGAGCTTAGTGATTAAGACTTAGTGGGTCTTGGGTCCACTTTTGATTTCCACTCACTGTCTGTATAGAATTTGCATGTCCTCCTTCTGTCAGTGTCAGTGTGGCTTTTGTATTAGTACTCCTTTCTTCCCATTTTCCTAAAATGCAGGTTGACTATCTCTGCATAAATTGTTCGTATGTTTGTATTTACCTTAACCTTTTTGGCATGGGCTGTTGCTGAAAAGGGTCTATGATGTTCAGTTCAGTAACTTGGCTGTTAAATGAATGCGTTCACATTTAATTGAAGAACAGAAAATTGCCTGAGAAATGCCAGTCTTTATCCTGAATATACGTCAATAATTACTGTGGAACCAAGAGTTAGAGAAGATCAGCTAGATTGATAAAAAGTAGTGGTGATATATGCACATATGAACCTACTAAGGTTGAGACAGGAGAGTCGATAATGTTTGCTATCATTGTCTAAGGCTTAGACTCTAAGCAAACACTGCCTTAAATAATAGCATTGATAGTTGTACAGTAATCCGGTATTACAGCATTAACAAAAATGCAATACACAGAAAATCAAGGCTATGTGGTAATCATATCATGTAACACCGTTTATATTGTGATAGAAGAATAGAATACGTGGTGCCGCAGACCATTATATAAGGGAAGGAATCAAAGAAACATAAAAAAAAAATACTGAAAATGAAAGACAGGAGCACATGCTGGCCACAGTGACATCTGGAAAAGGTAGAGTACATAGGTACAAATCTTTGTTTGTTACTACTAGATCATATACCAGTTCAGCTTTTCTAGCAGCACCACACTGTCACCCAACTAGTTATTCCTCCTGTCAATAATGGAGCTAAGCCTCGGGTAAATTTATGGCTCCAATTTATTTGTCTAAGTAAGACTTGAAGATAGGGAGGGACATGCTTTGCTTTACACAGTGCAGGAGATCATTCCAGAAGTGACAGATTATTTGTGAGAGAGACATACTGAAGCCAATACATCCTATCTATGTTGCAATATAGACTTAGGGTCCTTGATCCTGCATTTGTGCTGTTCCCAGTATTGTGGATACGTATATGACAACGAATGAGTGATTGACTTACAGCTCTGAAGACCTGACATACATCACTACGTAGGAGTCTGTAGAAAACATAGAAGAGAGACAGGGCTTTTAGACACTCTGTGTAACATAGGCAGTCCAAACTCAATATATTTTTGGTGAAGAGCTATTGAGATTTGCAAATTTGGTTAGGTTTGTAGACAAGTACATACGGAAGCATGAATTGTATTCTAGTATGGGCCTGGTGAGGGCTGGGGAGACGGGGGTGATGACCTCTTTTGAATGAGAGGAGACTTCCTTTGTAAATAGGTGGAAGATGTCAAAGGATTTACTAATGACCGTGGATAATTGCGATTAAAGGGTAATTTGTTATTCTGGAAAATGTTGATGTTTCTAAAGATAGTATCTGTTTTAAGGGGTTGTGGTCATTTTATAAGTCTGTGAGATTTCTTGTTTTCCACTTTGCATAATAATATACTTTTTAACATTTAGCTTTAGACCATGATCCTTACACCATGAGTTTGTCTGAATAAGGTTTTCTTGATGGACTGGAGTTCCTTAAGTGAGGCTGTTTCTCACTCCAAACATGGAATTATCTAAAAATTTGGTCAGCCAGTGACCTTTAAAGTCAGATTTGACATTAAGGAAATAGACGGCCAATTGAAGTGGTCCTAACATAGAATCCTAATATACACTGGTGCTAACAAGTCTCTTAGAGGATAGTGTGCAGTTAGTTCTAACAGAGTGATGTCTATCAGTTAGCAATCTAATTTAATATAAAGATTTATACTGAAGCTGACCTGTTTGTTAATCATGCAAGAGTGGGGTACAGGATACAGAAAACGCTAAATCAATGCAAGCTTTGTTCATGGAGTTACCCACTTCTAGTGTCTTAGTGACTATTTCAAAGAAATTATCAGGGGTTAAAGATATGATCTACTTTAGGCAAAGTGGGATTGGTTATGACTTAGGAATATTACATTCCTCATGTCCCTGTTTATGAAGTCCATATTAACAAATTCCATCAACTTGCAAATGATGCTGGTGAGTCAATTAAGTCTGTAGTTGACAGAGTCCATGGCAGAGTATGAGCCTATTTATCCAGTGGATAACTGTAGTTGAATAGTTTATGGAGGAGATCGGATGGGGGGGGGTCATATTGACAAGGAATCATCCCACTATGGTATCTAAACCCATAGATTTGATAACTTTGGTCATGGATAGCACACTTAGTCCATGTTCAGAGTTAATTACAAGTGGTGGGTATGGACTGAGTACGTTGTGTAAGATTGTTTGGCAATTGTGGAGGGGAAAAGTGAAATTGAAAATATCTGGAAGGTGTTAGCTATATCGTCATGGTTTATGTGGGTGATGCCATTAGATACAAGCTCAGTAAAGTGACAGGAATTTTTTATGAGTTTTTTAAATGCTTAAACAATGTCTTGTAGTTATTATTTGCTCCCATAGCAATTTTAGTTTCTAATTCATTCTGTAGTATTGATCTTTCTCCTGCAATTTTAGTTAATCCATCTGAAATTGTTTATAAGAAACTGATATTTTGTAATATTCTTTAAGGTTGTGAGCTATTTCCTTTTATTTTAGAACATGTGTTTAGATCAATTACACCAGAGAGGTTTGCTGTTAAAGTTGGTGTTATATTTGTGCCAAACAGGAACACTAGTCCTTATGCAAGGGTTACGATGACAGTATGCTCTTTGAGTATATGCAGTGATATTTACTACAGGGGAATTCTGGGACAGGAGAATGCTTAACAGTCAAGCAATTATCATGATCAAGGAAAGGGGCCTCAGAGAAGTCTTCAAAATCAGTTGGTGTGTTGTCCTCTGGTGGGAACATATGATGAATATAACAGCACAGCAATCTGACATGATCAGTGAGAATATGACAACAGGTGGGTAGCAAACAACAGATGTGTTGGTGAGGACAGCACTGAGTATGCTGGTCGTGGAAGGAGGTACTATTTGACTGACAACGTTTACATTGGCAAAGGAAACCTTGAGCATAGTTATTTGCAGAGCTGGAGGTTTGCCAGTTCATGTAGGGGAAGTTAACACCCCCTAGAAAGATTGCATTTGGATTAATGGAAAGGGACTCATTTTATAATATATAATTCGTAATTAGTGGTGATTACATCGGATTATTTTCTCTCTCAAGAATAAAAGTGATAATACAATGATAAGCAATAATCCTAGTATAAAAATGTGTGTGTGTGTGTGTGTGGGGGGGGGGGGGGGGGTAATATAACAGATGCTAATTAATTATCTCAGAAGCAGCTGTACCAAACACCAGGATCATTTTTATTGCCTAACTGGTCCAAAACCTCAGACAGCTGGGTAGAATAATCAACTAAGAGCGGTCTTGACCTGATGTTTGCATTCTGAAAAATCGTACACTGATGATCATTTAATAACAAATGATCAACAAAGGTGTATACAATCAGAATAATTGTACAGTCTAACTAGTTGAAAGAAAAGATTGTAGACTTCAGGAGGGATGACTTTTACAGAATAGGATATGCAAGCAGTAATGCCCTCCAGGGTGTGTGCCAGTGTGCAATTAATTCCCGCTCAGGGGTGTTCTGAGGCCTAACACTGCAGGATGATGGCCTCTACATCCCTGGAAGTGAATTAATTACACAATAACACACACCTTGGAGGGCATTATTGCACTTAGAGAATGGGCTATCTGTAAAATTGTTTTGTTTTACTTGGTTAAATATCTTTTTCATTACTATATGATTTTTATATATTTTTGATGTGAAATACTTCCTTGGTCTAATGTTTCAAAGTTGCTGTAGTATATGTAAATGGTGTTAGAGGAAGCATTTTACATCCAAAATATATCAGTTTGAAAAATATCTGGATATTTGCTTTATTTTTTGGTCCCTTACTCCTAAAATGTGTGGGTTTTTGCCAGCCATTGGCGATTGAATTTGCTAAATAATGACATGCATTTGACTTTCAGACTATTATTTCCTTCAGAAAATTCACATTAACACAAATCCTGTGATTTAATTTACTTTGTAATTTTATAAGTATTTTATTTAAAATCTGTTCCTATTTTTGACCCTTTGTTTCCCCTTTATTTCAGGCTTTACCCAGATTTCTTGTGCTAAAAGGTCGAGAGGTAGACAAACTTCTTAACTGCTGCTGCCAGCGGTCCATCATCTCACTGTTTCTCCATCTCTCATACACACACACACACACACACACACACACACACACACACACACACACACACACACACACACACACACACACACACACACACACACACACACGCACACACACACACACACACACATACATACACATACATGTCAGAAAGATGCATGTTAACAGAAGTCCTATTATTGAAGGAACTTTGTGCATTTTTTTTAAGAAGAACGCATTCCTGTTTTGAGCCTTTGTCCCCACTTTATTTTACATTTTAGCCAGTTAACATCATCTAAGAGATGAGATGTATGTAAACCTCCTCATGCTGCTCTTGCTCGATCACTCTCACTTTTCACTGTTTCTAACTTACACACACCTTGCTTTCACGCACACAAGCACGCATTCACATGCACAGACAGAAACAAACACAGACAGAAACATACACAGAAACATAAACACACACACACACTTGCATGTCAGAAAGATGCTTGTTAACAGAAGTCCTATTATTGAAGGAACTTTGTGGGGTTTTTTTTAAGAAGAATATGTTCCTGTTTTGAGCCTTTGTCCCCCCTTTATTTTACGTTTTAACCAATTAATGTCATCTAAGAGATGAGATTAATGTAAACCTCCTCAGTGCTGCTGTTGCTCGATCACTCTCACTTTTCACTGTTTCTAACTTACACACACCTTGCTTTCACGCACACAAGCACACATTCACATGCACAGACAGAAACAAACAGACAGAAATACACACACACACGCACGCTTGCACGCACGCACACACACACACACACACACACACACACACACACACACACACACACACACACACACACACACACACACTTTTTTCTGTTCTACTTAGTTTTTACACTCACTAAATAGCAAAAGCTCTGTTTAGAAAATGTGGGATTAGGAGGGTGGCCTAATGGTTAAAGTGTTTGCCTTGTAAACACAAGGTGCAAGGTTTGAGCCTCACAAGGGATAATTAGCTAGACTTAAAAGGCTCATAAGGGCAGTTAGCCTAGTACTAACCTATGAACCAGTAAAATAATGGCTCAATCAATTTCGGTTTCCCTCAATTGCAAGCATACACTCACACACACACGCTTTTGTTTTTTTAAAATATATTTTACATTGCAAAAGAGCAGAAACACTGCTTAGCAAGCATAAAATAATTGTGACCATTAGTTTTTTTCAGTCCCAGCTCCACGGCAGCTTGATATACTGCCATGAAGTGGCAGACTCTTTTTTCAGTGGGCATTACTTGTGCATTAATGCCCTGCTGAAGAACTTTCATTCCCCAAACAGGGTGCTGATGTACAGTTTTCTCATTCTCTAAAATATGATAAAATTGTAGCAAGCACTGATAGTATTGAATTGACGGATAATATGAATGCATCAGAAGTAATAACATTTAAGCAACATACTTTTTTTTTATGTAACACAAAATATTGAACTAAAGGAAATGAATGATTCTAATATGGATCTCAAATACCGAAGCATCAAAGTTAATGAAAAACAGCATATTTGAAATATCTGGAAACACAGAAGACAAAGGACAAAGACCAATTCCAATTAAGACAGAAAATAAAAAGGCAGGAGTAGTGGTCAGAAAAGGAAAATGTCCAAAAGAAGGAAAAATGTCAATTTAGCAAGGAAAAAAAAATTATAGATAAATAAGTCAATAAAGCAAGAGAAAGGCTATGGCAACAAATTGGCAGAATAATGATGAGGTCATAAAAGGGTGGGGAAAGAAAATCTAGACTAAAGATGAGTTCAGGGTGTAACAAACTGCAGTTTCTGCAGAATTAATGCTCACTGATGTACTACGAAGATGTTACAGCAATGTATGTATTTGCCCAGCAAACCAAAAATGTGTGTTTTTTTTGGTATTCCTCAGATGCTTAAATCTATTAGATGAGCTTACAGGGTGCAATTTCTGAACAGGTTAAATAGATTGTATATTTCCAGATATGGTCAAGTTCAAGATTTTCCTTTCCCTAGTCTCAGTGCATTTAAATCAAAGCTACTTGGGAGCACACACTTACAAATACACTAAATTGCATTCATTTGACACTAGGGAAATACACTTAATTTAATTTATTTGACATTATGTAATGTGTAGTTAACAAACTGTATCCTTTCAAAGATTAATTGCATCTTACCACATAAACATTAGGTCGACCCTAAAATGTTGAACATCTAAAAGTAACAGTAAACTAAGTCTACTCTTTCAATTATGTTACTGGTCCAAAAAAACATAACTGCATCTCTTGTAGAAGACAGCTGCTCATCATGTGACTTAATTGTAATGCACTTACTTATAAACATTACAAGCTGTTATCCTTACAGTACCCTCTTCCGGACACATTGTGCTCATTGGTCCCATGTCAGTAATGCACAGCTGTCAATATGCTGCTACTACATTACAGTAGAACCCAGGAAACCTTTTTACATATTGTCCTACACAGGTGGAAAATATTATAGTGTATCTCAGCCTCTAAGCATTATAAATTATTGCCCTAACTGTTAGAAAAAAGGTGTGCCTTTTTATTTCTTAGAATAGGCCTTCAGAAACTAGACCCCAACATAGTTTGTGGAAAATAAACTTCGTATTAATTTAGAGTGGTTATTTTAATTTTTAGTGTATCTTTAATCAAGTCTGACTTTTTGATGGCAACCAGTAAATATAAGAATGACAGAGTTAAATAGAATGAGAAAAGTAACACAACAGTGTCTGAACTTACAGTAATTGAGTTGTTCACTGCCAATGAACAACTAACAATAGTTACCACTAAATCAATTATTAGAATTCCTTACTGAACAATTTTCTAAAGAATCCCCATGCAATTATGATAGTTTATCAACCCATGAAAACCCCGTACTCTTGCAAACTACTTCAATTAACACATCCTAACAAATATCAATATATCAGAGAAAAAAACCTGCAACTGGCAACTAATGGGCTTCTAAACAATCATACCCTATAAATAGTAAATGGTACATTTTTTACAGATAAACAAACCATGTATTTACAGATACTGTATGTAGTATTGCACAAGTTGAATATTTATTTTATTTATTTGCAATTTGATTACCAGGGAAGTCCACTGGGCCGAACTGACCCATTTTCAGTGGAGCCCCGGGGAGAAAAGCTCCAAGATGCATTAAACAATTTAGATACAACTGATAGTTAATATTAAAGATATTATGTAGAATAGTTACTCATAAATGCATTCAATATCATGCATAGTTAACAAATTCATTAAGCTTGAAGGTAGGGATCATACAGTTTCATTTGAGGAAAACAGATATGTGGTAAATGTGAAAACAGTTTACATACAAACCTTTTAAGAAAATGTAAATACGCTTTACATACACACATCAACAGTAGAATGCTATTTACAATATTTACAAGGTTGGGCTGTGTGAGGGTAGCTGTAGGAGTTGTTGGGAGCTTAGAGAGAAGCTATAGAAATTGTTGAGAGCTTAGATAGGCTCATATGAAGATAACTATGAGAGCTGTAGAGCTTGGGAACCAGAGCAAGAACCCCCTTGGATTAGGTTGGGTGAAGGCAGGTACATTTCCATTTAGTGGACAGGTGTTTGAATAGTTGGGTTTTGAAGTTTTCTGAGTTTGGTATGGTTCTTAGTGTGAAGGGAAGAGAATTCCATTTTTTGCCTAGTGAGAAAGATAGGAGAAGTTGGCCAGCACGACATTTAGGTTTATGGATAGTAATTAAGTTCTGATTTTCAGATCTGAGAGCTCTGTTGGGTGTATAAGGGGGGAGGATGTTAGTTAGAGCGGGACATTTTGTTGGGTGAAATGTGAGTCTATGTGCAGTAGTGAGTTGGAGATAGTCTAGGTAGTTTGGGAGTTCAAGCCAATTCAGGGATTCTAGGGTTAGGCAGTGATGGGTGGTATTTTTAGATTTAGAGGCAAATTTAGAGATTTTGTTGTAGCAGTTTTCTAGTTTAGAGGTGATAGAGGAGGACAGGCTGGTTAGGAGAGGGGCTCCATATAATAAGGAAGGAAGAAGATAAGTCGAGGCCAGAGTTTGCCTGGTAGAGTTGGAGAGAAAACGATGATTCCTATACAGCATACCTAGCTTTTGGTGGGTTTTCTTAATATTTTGTTGAATATTAATATCAAACTTGAGGTGTTCATCAACAGTAATGCCAAGTAGTTTGGCAGAAGGGACTACTTCTATAGGTGAGTTGGTTTGACTATAGACTTTGAAGTTGTTTTTACTGTAGGAGAAGGTCTTTATGGGAGGGAATAGTAAAATATTTGATTTATTTGCATTGAGAGAGAGGTAGTTTTGGCACATCCAGTTTTCAGTTGTTGAGAATGCAGCTGGGGTTTTAGTCAGCAATTCAGAGAGGTTTGAGGCAGAGCAAACTAAGGTTGAATTGTCTGCGTATTGAATGATTTTGGCATCAGGAATAGCAGTGTGAAAGTTACTGATAAAGATGTTAAAAAGCAGTGGCCCAAGGATGGATCCCTGTGGTACGCCAGTTGGGGTAAGTAGGAAGGAAGAGATGGAGTTCTTCCATTTGATTGCCTGTGATCTGTCTGATAGATAGCTGGAGAACCAGGATAAAGCATTATGTGAGAGATTAAGGTTTGAGAGATGACAGAGAAGGTGCTTATGGGAAACAGTATCAAAGGCTTTAGACAGATCGAGTAAAACAGTAGAAACTAAGTGGCCTGAATCTCGGGCTTGATAGACAGTTTCTAGGAAAGAGAGTAGAGCGGTTATTGTGCTATGGCCTGGATGGAAGTCATGCTGGGTAGGAGTGAGAAGATTGTTTTGGGTCAGGAATGGCATAAGTTGGAGGTGGATGCATTTTTCTAGGATTTTGGAGATTGGTGAGAGCAAAGCAATGGGGAGAAAGTTTGAGATGCTGGTATTTTTGCCTCCTTTATGAAGAGGAAGAATATAAGCTGAGCGCCATAGTTTGGGGGATATATGATTATTTTATGGATCAGTTGATAATGATGCTGATTGGGAGAGCAATGCTATCAACAGCACATTTTAGTCATGTCACTGTGTTGCTTATAATGCATTTGCTAAGAAACTGTTATGGCATGTAAAGTCTTCTAAAACTGCAGACTTGTTTTGCCTTCTAAGATCAGAAAAAAGGTCACTAGGTCAGCCTTCCTTCCAAGTAGATTGATGTGTATTTTAAATGAATATGAAAACATGCAAGTAGATAGATCTATAAGGAGGAAGAAAAAAGGGGAGATTGAAGAGCTACATGCACGCACATTTTGTATTTAATATCAAAGTTCTGAAGCTTCCAGTGGAATGGTTTAGTCATTCAGCAGAGAAGAAAAAATTGCAAGGGTCAGCATTCACTTATCCCTAGCTTTACATCAGATAACTAACTAGCTACTAGTTATTAAACTGAATGGGTGGGGAACCAGGGACCATTGTGGGTTGGAACCATTAAGTCTTAAAGTTAAGCTGACAGGACATATTAGGTACTCTATTCAGTGACTGAGTTCTAGACGTGTACCAAGCCCTGTAAGTATACAGGTTCAATACTATTGGGTGGGAGTTGCTAAGAAACACAACTGGCTTCCATTGTTAAGTCCAAGGTATAAGTTCTTTCTTGTTTGAATAAATATAACGGTAGTAGTTTACTTACATATTGTTTTTGCTCAGGCCAACCTGTCAAGTTGACTTCACTCAGTAACAATATTCTGTTAGTATTAATACATTTCTGAAAATCCTTTGTTTTCTTCTGCTGTTGATAACTGTGGTATTATCCATGAATCTTTAGCTCTTCTTCTGGCAACTCTTCACACTTTTTGACAAATATTTCCAACTCATATCTTCGGTGCAAAGTCCCTTGCTTGTCCTGTATATTGCTTTCAGATCATACTTTTGTCAGATGTCAATTGCAGAAAAATATTCTAAATACTATTTTTATCTCTTTTGAGCTATCTTCACCTATTTCTACTTTGTGTATCCGATACCTGATACATATTTAGATTTATTCCTATATATCTTGAAATTATACTGACTTATTCTATTCAGCAGCAGTAAAAGTCTCCTTTTGCACTATTCTGTATCTGACCACACAAGACAGCAACATTGAATCTTTCAATGGCCTGTGCATCAGTTCTTTAGAGTACCTCTGTAGCCGATGGAGGGTCATATTGGAAGTCTGAGGAATATGTGACATTCTTATGGCATATTATATGTACATTTTGGTTTTCTTCGTGTATGTTTATCTGCCAGACATCGTAGTTTGCATCTAGTACTGAAAAGAACTTAGCATATGAAATTTTACAGCTAGCATATTCCTCAGTAAGTAATGACACATGTTGGGTAATATTTATAGCCAGCCCCTCAGTTTGCGCATGCAAAAGTGTAATAAGTGAATAACACTGCTGCACCCCTACAGTGCAATAAGTGAATACAGTAAGTGAATAACACTGCTGCACCTTTACAGTGTAATAAGTGAACAATACCGCTGCACCCTTACAATGTAGTAAGTAAGTAACACTGCTGCACCTTTACAGTGTAATAAGTGAACAATACCGCTGCACCCTTACAATGTAATAAGTAAGTAACACTGCTGCACCTTTACAGTGTAATAAGTGAACAATACCGCTGCACCCTTACAATGTAATAAGTAAGTAACACTGCTGCACCTTTACAGTGTAATAAGTGAACAATACCGCTGCACCCTTACAATGTAATAAGTAAGTAACACTGCTGCACCTTTACAGTGTAATAAGTGAACAATACCGCTGCACCCTTACAATGTAATAAGTAAGTAACACTGCTGCACCTTTACAGTGTAATAAGTGAACAATACCGCTGCACCCTTACAATGTAATAAGTAAGTAACACTGCTGCACCTTTACAGTGTAATAAGTGAACAATACCGCTGCACCCTTACAATGTAATAAGTAAGTAACACTGCTGCACCTTTACAGTGTAATAAGTGAACAATACCGCTGCACCCTTACAATGTAATAAGTAAGTAACACTGCTGCACCTTTACAGTGTAATAAGTGAACAATACCGCTGCACCCTTACAATGTAATAAGTAAGTAACACTGCTGCACCTTTACAGTGTAATAAGTGAACAATACCGCTGCACCCTTACAATGTAATAAGTAAGTAACACTGCTGCACCTTTACAGAAATGTGCTAAGCACCAGAGAATGATGCTAAGTAGGAAAAACTGAAGTGTTGCTCTGAAACATACAGAGATTTTTTGTCTATTTGAAGTGTCATAAAATGTATTAAAATAGTCAACTTATGTGAAACAGAAACTGCATGAGGATAAAGTGATGATTTTTCTTTTTACTGCTATAAACAAACCCAAGCCTTCACAAGTGTATACAGGAAATTAGCACTCCCCACAGCTGTTTAATAGTAATGTCAAACATCTTAAAATTTATTTTATTGAATACAAGGAAAATATTTCATAAAGTTGTGAAGGGGAGATAAGAAGGCTGCAAATGAAGAATTGAGAAGACAATGGACACACAGAAGGAAGAATGAAAAGGGTTGTGTTAGAGTAGGACAGACAGGAAGGGTACTATATTTTTTTGGTGGACAGATCCCATATTTTTCATTTTTTAATATATGAATGGAACTGGAGAAAGAGTAAGAGAAGAGGGTGTAGGAGAGAGGGTTAGGGAAGAGTAAATGCATGGATGCAACATAGAAAACACACGAGGCAGACAGGAACACTATGATGGGCTCAGATTGGTGAGGACATAAGACATACAGATGGCAGACAGGCACAAAAGGGGGAATGAGAGAAAATGTACAGCACAGATCACACCCTGGTCTGGAGAACTTCAGAAATCCCTGCTTTGTGATGACAAAATCCCCCCTCTGTGATGAACCATCAGAGAGCATACCCTGATAGTGTATAAGTAGAGGGATCTGTGGCCCAACGGTCAGAAATGACTGGGTCGGTGAGTCTTCCATAGCTGAAGGATACCTCCTATCATTTAAAGGCACTGCTCTACTGCTCACTCAGCTGTGAACTGTTCCACATCCTGAAGCTTGTGATGTTGACAGCTTTCCAGGCTACTACGGGCTGGGAGTCCAACAGGGCAGATCCACTGCCCTGACCCTGAGAAGACATCCCTGAGCAGGCAGAGAAAGGTGGAACGCATTTTCTGACCTGGGATGCATATGGCTGAGATGCCCTTGGGAACTTTGGACCTGTGAAAAAAAGAATCTGAAATGGAGAGAAAGAAAAAAAAAACAGAGAGACAGAGAAAACATGGAGATAAAAATGGCTCATATGTTTCTGCCCAAATATATGATTTTATTTATAAAAATGAATAACCATTTACTTTGCAAACTGTTACTAAATGATTTCTTTACTACTGACTGTACTGTGCATAATATTTTCTTGTTAAAACATATTTTTCCTTAATTACTACTGAACTCCTGTACTGACTATAACTTGTATATTTATTTATTTATTTGCATTTTGTTTACCAGGAAAGTCCACTGGGACAGTCAGAGCCCATTTTCAGTGGAGGCCCAGGAATTAAAGTTCATAGGTAAATGAACATAAAGGTGGATACATATGATGAGAATACTTTTAAGAAGTATGTCCAACAAACGTAAAAATATTTAACAGTTAGTTGACTTATTGGTGGAAAAAAATAGCAAAAAGATAGCAACAAAGTAAAAGAGTAACATTGCATGAAGGTCACACACACACACACACATATGCCATAATAATATAACAGAATTCTTCACTCAGTTATGTTATTTTTATTATTTATTTATTTTTTTTATTTTTTCCATCCATGTTTATCTGATCGGGTTTAGTAAAAAAAAAAAAAAAAAAACATTTTCATTGGAGGCCCTGGTAGAAAAGCCCAAAATATTGCAAACATTTCTAAAGAGACATTCAGGAATATGCATGAATGGCCATTAAACTGGCCTATATTAGAAGAACGAAAACCCTAAAGCGCGAACGCTCACATGACTGAAAATGCCGGTGATCAAAATTGCTAGTGTGGGGGGCTGTGCACCCCACATCCCCCCGCTAACTATATATTCTAACTCTGACGTCGCACTACTGCATTTTCACTCATGTGAGAGTTCGCACTTTAGGGTTTTCGTTCTTCTAATATAGACCCCCATTAAACGATATACATTAAGAATTACAAATATGTTGTCAAATTACAATAAAATCATATGAAAAATAGAGGCAACTATTGGACATTGAGCATGTGAGGAGATATATTAGTGGGTTTGTCAGATAGATGATAGATCACATGATTAGTCTTTAGAAATTCAAATAAATGGAGGTTATGGAAGGAACTAGGTATAGCACAAAATGTTAACATTGTAATTGAAAAATTGAAAGCTGGAGTATAAAGCAGGATCAGCAGATCAGAGACAATTATACACACACACACACACATACACATACACACACACACACACACACACACACACACACACACACACACACACACACACACACACACACACACAGCAACCATAAGTTTTATATTAGAAGTACAGAGGTGTGAGAAATGCCACTAAAAGTGTTCAGATATTTAATGAAGACTTCTCGTGGTGTATAGGATTCTGAATGAGGATAAATGGTTTCACGATATGGCAAGCTGAAGATAACAGTAGCATTTATTCGGGAGAAGTACAGTAGAGGATCCATTGATTCGACAGATAAAGTTTTAGATGTGTTTTAAATGATTTAAGTCTGCATTCTGAATGGATTTCATTTGTAGTCAGATGCCGTGCCATAGTTTAGCTGTACTATTTGAATATAGAGTCACCTGCAGTATGAAATAATTTGCTTATAGTTATTAGTGATTTTTTCTCTAGAATGTAAAATTCTATTGGGGTGCAATGTTGTATTAAGTTAAGAGTCGTGCAATTGTCTGGCTTATAGAGAAGTCTGTGTTTTGTAGTTAGCTGAGAGAGCTAGCTGATTTGTTAGTTTTAACTAGTTTAATTTTCTAATGACTAGGCAGTGGTGAATTCAATTGTTATAGTTTATTACAAATTTGCCTATTTTATTATGCCATTGCTCAGATTTGGACATTTGTGAGACTTAAAGGTTACTGAAGATTGAGGCAGCATAAAGATGAGATGGCAGTAAGAAAGTGCTGTCTGTATGTCTTCTGGCTATACCAGTGAAGTAGGTTTTTACTCTGTGTAAAGTATCTAATGTTTGATGATTTTTTCAACCACTTGTGATACACAGTGGCCAAATTTTGTTTAGTCATCTATGGTGATACCCAGTAATTTTGCGTAGTTTATTTATTCTATCATAGTGTTGTTGGTGGAGACAATAAGCAGGTGTGTTTTTCTAGAAGAGATTTGTTTTAGGGTAAAGAGCAGTAATTTACATTTAGTCATGTTTCAAGAAGGATTGTTGGGTAAGGTCTTGAAGTTTAGAAAGAGATCTGACAGAGTATATTAGGATTGGTTCGTTAGCAATTTGAACTAGGGTAACATTTTTGCAAGACTGCAGGGGTCATTGATGAACATGTTGAAAAATATTGGGCTTAGTATAGATCTTTGTGGGACACCAATACTTACTGCAAAGAAAATAGAGAAATCATTTTCCATTTCACTGCCTTTTTGAGAGTAAGCTAAGGGGCAGTTCCATTGAAGAGTCGATGAGCTCAAAGGATGAGATTTTACATAAGAGTCTCTGGTAGGAGACAGTATCAAAAGCTTTTGATAAGATGTGGAAGATGGTAGAGACTAGGATTCCACAGACTTTCTGTGGATGTTGACAGAGTTAATAAAATTCAGCAAAGCAGTAGTTGAACTGTAATGAGGATGGAAGCTGTGTTAGGTTAAAGACAATAGCTAGCTACTGATTAGATAGTTGAGAAGTTACTTATCAATTTGTTTTCTAATATTTTTGAAAAGGGAGACACATTGGCAATTGCCATATAGTTTGAAAGATATGTGTTGATCCCACCCTTAAGCAGTGGAACAACGAACACTTTTTTTCAATAACAAAGGGACTTTATTTTCAGATATGGACTGATTTATCATAATTAAAACAGGATATGCAATAGCCTCTGCTGCTATTTTAAGATACTGTTTTTGTTGGGTAAATTGTTAGGAGGCAGTTGTAGTAGGCTTTAAGCTTTTGAGTTATTTTTTGATGGCATCTGTGGAAAGTGGTTGGAAGGAGAAATGTTGAAGATGGTTATTTTATTGAGCAGGGAAGCTAAGTGCTTTTTCAGTCACCTGCATGGTTAGTGACTGTACTGTCTGTATGAAGTGGGTTTGGAAATGGTTGACTACGGTTTCATTTTTTTCTGTATTTGGTGTTGGCTGTGTAGCTTGTCCTGGAATTTCCACTTTACTGACTGTGACCCAGAAAAACGCATTATTAGTGTGCATGTTTTGATTGCCTGAGTAGTACATTTTATTATCTTTGGTGAGTGTGGGATAGGTACTGCAAGAATGTTTGTATTAATTCTATAATATTATAATAATTATTCTATAATAATAGCAATATGTTGTTGTTTATTACTCAGAGCACCTTGTGTCAGATGCTTTAACCTCTGCTGTGCCTGGTTGCTGCTATATTCCTGCTCCTCATTGATTCATATGTGATTATAAGGCTAATGACCCCCTGTGGTCTGTTTAAGCCCGACCACACTTCTCAAATATATCTTACAAGTTTTGATACTCTGGGCATATATATATATATATATATATATATATATATATATATATATATATATATACCCTATCTATCAACCCTAGCCAGACAGCTAACTCCTAGTTCCTCTATAACTAATACTCCTATACCCAAATCTTCACTATCTTTCAGCCTCCAACCAGTTTCTACATCTCTCATTCGATCCTTACTAAAGAAGTTAAAGCCAACCACACTTTCAGCCGACCTTCTTCCAGCTGAGTATCTGCAAATAGCTGTAGATGCTATAGTCTACCCCATCTCTATCCTAATCAATAGAGCCATAACAGAAGCCACCATTCCCTCCATCTGGAAAATATCATTTGTCATACCACTCCATAAAGGTGGTATATCTACTGACTTGTCTAACTATAGGCCCATAGACATACTGTCTCCCCTGACTAAAATTATGGAGAAGTGTGTGCACAAATAACTCCTGTACCATCTGATTCAGAATAAACTGTTGACCAACTCTCAGCATGGGTTTAGACCCTATCACAGTACCTCCTCAGCACTCCTTTCCTTCACCAATGTCATTAACAACTACCGGAATAACAGCAAAATTTCCTCAATCCTCTTTCTAGACCTGTCCAAAGCTTTTGATATGGTCAACCATCAACTACTTATCCACACACTGAAAACCATATCCTTAGATAATCAACCTCTCCATTGGTTCCAAGACTATCTGAATGGCAGGCAACAAGCCGTTTTATGGCAGAACAAGCTCTCTTGTCTGTTACCAAATACCCTAGGAGTTCCCCAAGGTACTATATTATGACCCCTTCTCTTTCTAATCTATATCAATGATCTCCACACAGCCATCCCAGATGCTACTTGCATTCACTACATGGATGACTCCACCCTGGCATGCTCTGACACCTCTCCAACCAATCTACTGTTAAAAACTCAGACCACACTTACCATAGTCGAAAACTGTCTTTCTAATAGGTGCCTGATCTTAAACCCGAAAAAAAAAAAAATTTTTAATTTTCTTACCCACCCACAAATTCTCAGCAGTAACCTTTACTATGACATCAAATGAATGAACTATCATCTCACCAGACCCCAGTACTAAACTCCTAGGAGTAATAGTTGATAATAATCTTAGATTCGATACACATATCAATCAAACCATTAAATCTGTAAATAAAAAACTTGGGTCACTCAATAGGATAAAATATTTCCTAACTCCTCTGACTCGGGCAGCTATTGCCCGCTCTCATCTTCTCTCTACCCTTCTTTATGCCTCACCCATGCTTACTAACCTTAGCAAATCTAACCTTAGTAAACTCTCCAGCTGCTATAATAACATTGCAAGATTCATCACTGGCACACCTTACAGGACACACTATTGCCTTAATCTAATAGACCTAGGCTGGATAGAACTACAGAGCCTTTTACAACTAAACCAGCTTATTGAAGCTTATAAAATTCTCAAACAACCAGGTGACACCTCTGCACTGGTAAATATAATTGTCCCATACAGTAATCTTAGCTCACTCCGCTCATCTAATAGATTGCTAGTCCAAACAGTCGAATCCAACAATTCAGCCGGAAACTCCCTATTAGCTAATGTTGTCGGTAAGGTATGGAACTCTCATGACCTCCTTATCCCAATTTAAGAAAAGACTCAAACTCCATTTCAAATCATACTGGCTATGTCCATGCTCTAGCCCTGGTTAGCCCACTCCTGCAAAACCTGTTACTAAATTCCCTTGTCCTCTCTACTATAGTTAATTAACCTTAGCAATCTTTAGATACAATCCATCTCTGTACTTGGTTGACAGAACCGGTCTGTACTAAGATACTTCTATCATAAAGTATACAATATGTAAATATCTACCTGACACATGTAACTTGGACCCTCACTAAGAGGTTGTATTTGTTAACTAAGCCTATTTTCATCTTTTTGATGTATCTGTATAACTAGATGGCTGGAACAATTCTGTAAACAAAATATTCTTATTTGTTCTATTTTCTTTCTTTTCTTTTAAGAATGTATATATGTTGGAGCTTTTCTCCCCGGGCCTCTGCTGAAAATGGATATGTATCCAGTCGGACTATCCCAGTCAACAAATGTAAAATAAAAATAAATAAATATATGTGTGTGTGTGTGTGTGTGTGTGTGTGTGTGTGTGTGTTTTCCCTTCAGAATCTCGAAATCCTAAAAACTCGAAATTCATATGGTCAAGACCATATGATCAAAGTTTTAGAACTTTTAGAAATCCCTTTTCCTCGCTGCAGTGCAGTTTCAGAGTTGGTATATTTATGTAGTGGGGGGTGCAGGGGGGCCCCTGCAGAAATGTTTAAACAGTTTTTTTTTTTTATTTTGGATTTGTTTTGGAATTTTGATATTCCGAAACATCTCGATCATATGACATTCAATGTTTTAGAATTTTGAGATTCTGAAGTAAATCCATATATATATATATATATATATATATATATATATATATATATATATATATATATAGTTGGTCATGGGTGGTCCAGATTTATAGACTGTTTCTGTCTAATAGAGACATAGGTGCTAAACCAGAGGTATATTTCTGATTACTCATCTACTGGTCCAAGTTTCCCTTAAATTGGGTTAGGGAAAATCTCTGCTAAACATGGATGGGAAGCTTATTCTAGAAAGGGGTAGTCTCTGAGATGAATACCGGTCCCTCCACCATGTCCTATTTATGTTGCTTTTGAGGTTTAAGTCCCTAGATCGGGTTGTTCTGATACTATTGGTTTTGCAGCTGTGTAACATGTCCACCAGTTGGATCAAGAGATCTGTTGTAGGCCAGGCATAGGTTGTCTGTCATCAGTTTGTCGGAGACCAAGTACAGGGATAGGGTTTTGAGGCTGTCCATGTAGGATGCATTTTTACACCACGTATTCTTTTTGTGAGGAAACTCTGTGGACTCTCCAGTTGTTGCATATACATGTACATACCAAAGAGGACATTGTACTCAATGGCTGGTCTGATGAGGGCTGAGTGCAGGGTAGCAATGACATCCATGGGCCTAGATGCTATATCTTTGTTTATAAGTTGCACAACATAGAATGATTTCCTTACTACTGTCGACATTTGATGATCAAAAGCCAGGTTACTGTCTACATGTGTTCAAAATACCCTGGCCACTTGGTCTACTGTCAGGGGTGTACTATCAAACTGGTAGTGGCTGTCTTTTCAAAGTATACTGTTATGTATTTCTTGGCATTGAGTATTTAGACTGTGATTCTGGCACCAGTCACTAGTCTATATCAGGCCTTATTGAAGAATATTTGTTTCATTAGAGGATTCTGTGACCACCTAGTTTGTCCTTGATGTAAGCCTTCATTTCAGAGAAGTAGATGCCAAAAAGGAATGGCCCCATCGCCAAGCCTTGAGGAACAGCAATACTGACTGGGCTCTTTTTGGATTTAGACTCCCCTATCCTAACTTCTTGAGTCCTATCTGTGAGCCACGTGGTTATCCAGTGGTAACACAGGGCTTTATACCGAATTTCATGAGTTTGAGTAAAATGCCTGAAAGAGGTATTATGCTGAATGCATTGTTCAAGTCAAGATAGGCAGAATGTATTATTTTGCCCTTGACCACTGCTTTGGTAAACTTCTTGAACAAGTCCACCAGGCTGAGTAGGAATGTATCATCTTGCCCTTGATGAAACCAAACTGAGCTGGGTCCAGAGTCAGATGGGTTCCCATGACATTGTTTATCATTTCCATGTCAATTTTTTCCATGGCTTTGCATATTAGACTAGTTAGACTTATGGGCCTGTGGTTACCTGGGTCAATAGATGGCCCACACTTGTGCAGAGGCATGACAGTTATAGTCCTCCATTCACTTGACATGAAGACTGGCTGGAGGTTGTGGTTAAATAGTGATTCTAGTGGTCCTGATAGGTCATGTTTAATGCTGTGAAGGAGGCATCTTGAGGTCTGAATGGAGAGATAAGTCAGTGAGCAAAGGAGAGTAGTATTGGTGGAACTGAATTCATCCGTAAGTCTTAGTAAGTACCTTCATGAGTTGGACCGTGTTTTTCATAAAATCTCACCAAGATGACTCTGATATATAGACTGTACTGGAGTCTACATAGAGAGATAAGTCAGCAAGCAAAGGAGAGTAATATTGCTGGAATTGAATTCATCTTCAAGTTTTGGTGAGTACCTTCATGAAGTGGACCCTGTTTTTCACAAAATTTTACCAAGACGACAGTGATATATAGACTGTATGTTATATAGTATATATCATGGACAGAAGTAGTTCAAAAAATAAAAAAGACAGCTGGGTGCACAAGACACAGTATAAAAAAAGTGCCCAGTCCTGGCAGGTGCACTGGTGCCAGGACTGGAAAAAATGACAGTGCAGAATCCTCAAAATTCAGAAACATTCCTACAATGGTGCCATGCTAGGCCCAGGGGGAGGATGGCCCCCTGGTTGTAGAAGGCAGTAGCAGTCCACAAAAAACACAAAAAACTGAAAGGCCACAGAAGAGACATAAAAATGTTAGAGTGGACTATTGAGGATAAAAAAGAAATTATGTATTGTTACTGTTATGCAAGAAGCCCAGAATTTCCAGACAGAAGATATACAAAAAGATTAAGAGAGAAATTAGAGGAAAGAAAAATACTACCACAAGAAAAACTGTAATAAGTTTCAAATAAAAATTTATGTTCATTAATAGAACAGATTCATGAAAAGCATTATACAGACCAAGAATCCTTGGGCCATTTGGAAAAAGAAATGACTGAGGAAATGAGAAAATATAAAGAACAAAATCTGGAGAGTTTTGAAAGGTATAAAAAAGAAATGTGGACACGGGAAAGAAAGAGGGATCTGATATGGTGCAATATTTATGCAAAGGAGAAATATAAATTAGTCAACACAAAAAAAGCAGCCGAAGATCTTCAAAGAGAAGTACAGGCAAAGGCATCCAGATATGGAAAAATTCACAATAAAAAGAACAAGATCACAAAGAGGGAACATAGGACAGAAGATAAGTAAAGGAGAAGTTAAAAAATAGAAGTTATGGAATACCTGGAAGTGAAAGATTTATTGTAGAAAGTCTAACACAGGTTACATCACAACACGATGAAACAATGAGTCTCTAAAGTAATGAGAAACAGGAGGAGCAAGATACAAATTAAGAAGAATTATGGACATGGGAAAGAAAACCAGATTTAATGTGGTGCAATATTTATGCAAAGGAGAAAGCAAAACTAATCAATACAAAAAGAGCAGCACCAAAGATAGTTGAAGAGAAATGCAGGCAAAGAAATCCAGACATGGAAAATTTTACAGTACAAAAATAAGAAAACAAAGATTAAAAGTAGAAAAGAGGATTAGTAATGGAGACACTAAAGAAATAAAAACTGAGGTTATGGAGTACCTGCAAAGTGAAAGGATATAGTGTAGAAAATCTAACTCAGATATCATCACAGCAGGATAGATCAATGGATCCCTTAATTAAGGCGAACCAGTGGAGCGGGAAACATCTGATCAGTTGCCAAGTGAAGATGCTTTGGAGCCTTTCATAGGAAACCAGAACAAACATTCAGTTGGAGTTGCACAGCAAGAGAAGAAACAAGAAACTGTGGCAACTCTGATGCAGTCAAGGTTGTGGAGTGATAGGCCTGTGAGCTCCCATATGAATGAGCTACGGATGACACAAGATGAAACTGAAGAGAATGTGGCACAGAAGGATGCTCTGGGACTTTCTGTAGAATGCCTGCAGGAAATGGAGAGCAAAGAATGTGGCCTCAGTTTAGAAAAAAATGATCTAAAGGAAGAATTGCATAATTTAATAGAAATGGACAGACATATTAAGATCTATGAAAGAAAAGACTATAGAAAGTCAATAAAACCCCAAAAGTTAGATGTTTGATAAAACAAATGAACACAGTAATTAGGGCTGTCCAGACAGATTCATGTAATATAACTGAAGTAAATAGGGTATATTACTGTGCAGCTAAATTATTAACGGATAAAGTCTTACCACAAAAAAGGCAGTAGGGAAAGGAAGGGGAGAAATTGAATTGAATGGAGAAGACTATACAGCAATTAAGACAAGAAGTGTCACTGTTATAAGAGTATAGAAGAGGGAACAGATCAACAGAAATACTTAGAAAGGTAGACATGATAAAAGCAGTATCAAAACAGATCAGGATCTATCATGCAGTATTGCAAATAATAAACTAAAAATATTAGCACAGGCAGAAAAACTTAGAAAATATGCAGATAAATATAAAGGAAAAGTACAAAATAAGCATTTTACTGATGACCCAAAAACATTTTATAGAGACCTTTGAAGCAAAGCAAAAGGAATTGAAACACTACCAAAAAAAAGAAATCAATACATTTTTGAGAAATATCTATGAAAATCTTGTTGAACATAACAAAGGTGCTAAATGGATAAGAAGAAGTAAAAGAAAGAATAAGAAGTTCAAAAGTATAGGATAGGAAATTGTATGAGGTAATGAAATAAGTTCCTAATTGGAAAATCCCAGGCCCAGATGCAGCACGTCACTTCTGGCTAAAAGTATTAAAATCTCTGCATGAAGATTTAGCCATGAGTAAGAACTATTTATATGCACTTCCTGACCAGACATCAGCCTGGATAACAAAAGGAAAAACAATACTCCTATTTAAGAGGGAACCTGAAAGCTACCTGAAAAACTATAGACCAATAATTTGCCTTTTGATGACATATAAATTATACACTGCAATTGATGCAGAGTTTATTGTCATTTAGAAGAAAACTCAGTCATGGCAAAAGAACAAAAGGGTAATAAAAGAAAGTCATATGGAACAAAGGATCATTTGTTGTTAAATAAAGTCATAATGGAGAACTGTAAAAAGAGGAATAATCTAAATATGCATGGATAGACTATAAAACAATATTTGACAGTATCCCACATTCATGGATAAAAGAGTGCCTAAAAATGTATAAGATACATGCTACACAGATTGATTACATTACAACAACCATGAAACAGTGGCAAAGCACTTTGCAGTTAAGCCATGATACAGGACAAATTATTGCTCCAGGGATAAAAATTCAAAGGGGATATTCCAGGGTGACACTTTGTCACTGCTATTTTTTTCTTGCCCTTAACCCATTAAGTTGTCTATTTAACAAATTAGGTCCTGGTTACAATTTGGCCACCAGAAAACAATAGAGTGTAAAGACTTCTTGTCATCTTTCTGTGGATGATTCAAAACTGTATAGTTCATCAGATGAATGGAAAGCACAACTGTAAGTGGTCAAAACATTTTCAAATGATATAAAAATGTTATTTGGTCTTGATAAATGTGCAAAAGCAGCAATTAAAGCAGGGTAGCTGCAGCACCCTGAAAACATTGATTAGGGGCAGGAATGTGATATAAAAGAACTTGAACAAAAGGGAGTGTATAAATATTTGGGAATTGATGAAGGATCGACAATAAAACATGAACAAATGCTATAAAACTTAGGAATATTTTAGAACACTTAAATTTATACAGAAAACAGTGTTGTCATCTAGGAACAAAGTCCAAGCTATAAACCGATTTGCTCTTCCTGTCCTAACTTATAGTTTTGGAGTAATGGACTGGCCCCAAAAGGTGTTGGATTGGTTGGACAGGAAAACAAGAAGGATGCTTCATGCTCATCAAATGATTTATAAAAATCAGTGCATATTAAAATGATGTATTCCCCATTCTAAAGGCGGTATGGGCCTCCTCAAAATTGATTACATATATAGATCTGCAATCATGGGACTACATACAGATCTACTGATCTCACAAGACACAAATGCAGTGAAAGTTTTGAAACATGAGGAAAATAAGTCTAACATGAGTTCCCTGCTTAGTTTAGCAGAAGCATATTGGCGTTAAGCAGGAATGGAAATCAAACCAGAAGTAGATAAAAATCAGGCAGCAACTGAATGTGCCAAAAAACAAAAAAAAAAGGATATAAGATTAAGGATCAAATAAGAAGGTAAGAAATGTAGAAAATGCATAAATATATTTGGAATTATAGAAAATTCTTTCAATGACCTCATGTTGATCAGGATCGAATATAGGAATGGTTAAGGAGAGGTGAATTTAAATCAAAAGACAAAAGGTTAATATTTGCAACCCAAGATAATGGACTATATACACGTTGGTTTACAAAGTCCATTGAACATTTGGGACAAAGAGACAAATGTAGGTTTTATAAAACAGAAATGGAAACAGTTGCATGCCTTGTTGCTGGTTGTGACATACTAATGGTAAAAGGACTGTACATTGAAAGGCATAATGATGTGGCAAGACTGTTGCACTGGGATTGTGCAAACATACTGAAGTAGCTGAAAAGCACTGGTAGCACGAGCCACAAAGTATCACAGAAAATGATGAAGTTTATATCACATGGGATCAACCATTACCAACAGTTCAAAAAATAGATGCAAGAAAACCAGATATAGTAGTCCATAAAAAGAAGACAAAAGTAGCATTGCTCACTGAAATTGCCACACCCAGTGATTACAGTATCTTACGTACAGAGAGACACAAAGTCATAAAATATCAGGATTTGCAGGTATAAACAAGGGCAATGTGGAAGAAAGATATCCAAACAGTTCTAGTAGTAGAAATAAGAGCAATGGGTTTTATAAAAAAATATACAATGCATCAGATATGTTACTGATGCATGTAACTGTATGAATTGCAGAAGGAATCATTACTGGGCACATTGCGGGTGCTGCGAAGAGCACTTCTGGCTAACATCAATGATTGAAACAATACTAATTTAATGAGACATCCTGGGATATTATCGAGGCCCATTAATGCAATGTATTGGTCTTGGAGAGTGTATTGAGGACATATTCCCTACTGACATTTGAGGAGGTTATGGTAGACGATACTTCCTGAGTGCTGTCTAGAGTGAGGGGAGAAGAGGGGTAAAACTGGAAATAAATTTGTTAGGCAGTAGATTTGCTGTATATTTTGTCTCAGTATATATGGCTCCAATTACAATTAGTTTTACACATTGCTTTGTGTTGCCTTTGAGGTTGTGGACTCAGCTGAAGAAAGCCTTGTGATTGTTCTTGGTCTGGGAGGCTATTTTTACCTCAGATTTGGCTTTAGTAGACTTGATTAGCCCGGTGAGTTGCTTGTTTCATAGGTTTATAGGTATATACTAGACTGGGGGGTATGTTAGAGAGAAGGGGTATGCTAGTTAGGAATTTGCTGAAAATTATGTGTGTGGGGGGTTTGTTAGTTAGGGAATGTTTACTGTTTGCCTCAGTCTATAAGAGACACGGGGGCCAAACCAGGGATGAATTTATGATTACCTATCCAGTGTTTGTTAGGGAATGTTAATTGTTAGCCTCTGCCTATATGAGACATGGGATCCAGCCTGGGGATGAATTTGTGATTTTCCATCCAATAGTCAGCTTACACTTCAAAGGGTTAGAGGTGGACTCTGCTTCACATGGGTGGGTAGCCTATTCTAGAGCACAAGGATACTTTGAATCACATATCTGTCTTGCCAGCATGTTGTATTTATGTTGAAACAAAGTTCTAATCCCTGGATCTAGTGTTTCTGGAGCCACTCATTTTGTGGACATGCAAAAGCTCCCTCAGGGCTGGATCAAAGGATGCTTTATATGCCAAGCACAGATGGGATCTCAAGAACCTGTAGGAGACTGAGTATAGAGACATGGTTCAAATGCAATCTGTATAGGACAACATGTTGATACCATGGACTTTCCTGGTGAGGAACCTCAGTGGACATTCCAGTTGCTGCAAATGCTTAGTCAGATACATGCTGCAGGGGGCTTTGCACTACATGATGTCTCTGATAAGGGAGCTGCTGGAAAAACTCACTCTTCTCAGCAAAATAATGATGTGAGGGAAAGGTTAGTTTGTTTTTGCTTTCTTGTACTTTGTATTGCATCATTGCCTTCTTCAGTTTGTATATTCTGGTGTATTTTTTTACACTGTGTTCTGCTTATATTCTGCATTCAATTGCAAATTTAAACTAGGAAAAGACTTTAGCTGTGTCTCTTTTGAGTCACACAGAAATTAAATTGTCCCCCACCAAACCACCCCACTGTTAAACTCCACTATCTTATTAGTTGCCTATCCCTTATTTTAATTTTGTGCATATTTCCTTCCCTCTCCTCTCTCATTTGCTATTGCCAGTAAGCACAAAATTATCATTTTGTGAAATCACTCCCCTTCAGCTATTTAGATTTATTGGCCATCCCACTGTATTCCATAGACCCACCCCCCCAGCCAATCTATCTTACTCTTTTAAACTTAGTGGCTTTTCCCTTAGATTGCAAGTCTTAGGATATTGACCTATTTTTCCATCTTACATTTAGAATTTGCATCATGTAGCCCAAGAACACCAATTATTGGATAGCCCACATCTCTCAGTAGTAGTTTTGGGATTAGTGCTTCTGTTTTGCTCCTGGTGAGAGAAGGAGCATAGATATATTATTTTCTGGAGACTGCTGATCACCATAAAGCCTGATAACTGCTTCATAGGTGATAGCGTGGGATTTGTGCTTATAGTTTGCTCCTAGTGAGAGAAGCAGCAGATGACATTGATTCCTGACAGTTTCTGATTGAGCAATGAGTGTCTATGTTGAAACTTCCTGATTGGTCTGGTTGCTATTCAAGGCATCTACCAGGAAAAGGTTACAACAAGCCTATAGATTCATGCATCACCTGGGACAAGACTATTGATCACCAAAGAGTCTGTAGCCTGCTTCTTATCTTGGGATTGGTGCTACAGCTTTTCTTCTGGTGAGAGAAGAAGCAAAGGACCATTGTGTCTGAGGAGCATGAAGATGTGGTGAAACCAGTACTAGCAGCAGCTAGGCAGTAGCCATTCAGGCAAAGCTCCTCTTTTCATCATTCTTGACCAAATTCATTCTTTCTTTTCAGTATGTACTGCTTGATTAACTGCTATCTAATGTAACTTCAGAATATCTCCCTAAATACTTCATCCATAAAACATCAGGGTCTTTTCATTAGTTTCCCCTCAAGTGTTTGGCAGTGCCCTGTATAGATGCAGATTAAGTTGACATTTTTCCTGTCAAAGCACCCTTGAAATTTCACCAAAACGTATGTGCAACTAGTCTGCAGTAACAAGCACTGCCCCAGAGTTGCAAACCATATACTCCTGACATTACTTTATATTCTTACCACAATCATCTAATCAATAAAAAGGGCCTGTTTCCATAGATATGAACTCTCCCGCTATCTCTATAACTAGCCTGCTAGATATGAGCATCCTGAGACAATGCAGAAATTGCCTCCTATTTACTGACAACCAGCTAATTCTTAAACAAACTAATAAAGTATGTGAGAGATGTATTTACACAATGTCAATGGAAGCAAAGCTCTCACATACAAAGCACTCATAATGTGAATCAGGTTGTCAATAGTACACATACTGCACTCATCGCACACAGGTCAAAGCAGACAAATAGATCCACATATGCTGAGACACTTAAATGTAACCTTCCTAAATCCCAAAGATCTCCAAGACAAACTACACATAACAAATACCCTCAGCAGCCTCAAATGCACTCTTTCAAAACAATACCCACATCAACATATACAGCCACATCTCATGGAGCCTGTACTTCTAAGCCCATAAGGCAAGCCACTACACAATCCAACATTCTGGTCATTGGAGACTCCATTGTGAGACACACTGATGTCCCTCTCACCCAGCTGAGAAAGGAGAAAATCATGGTAAGTTGCTTATCAGGGGCCATGATCTACCACATTATAAACACACTCAGGCCATCGGACCACAAGTACCAGTATGACTTAGTCATAGTCCATATGTGTGTAAATGACCTGAGTCATACCTCCCTAGACTATATGAAGAGATACAACATGGGGCTCTCAAAATATGTGTCCCAGGCTGGTATTAGCCTGGATTTAAGCAACATTTTACCTTCTCCAAGGATAATTTCACAATATGAACAAAAGATGACTGACTTTAAGAATTGGCTTAGTTTCTGGTGTTATTCTAATGGGGTGCAATATTTGTCAGCATGAACGGAGATGGTCAACAGACCATGCTGCTTTGCCAGGGATGGTCTGCACCTCTCCAATTTAGGCTTTAGAATATTAGCTAAAACATTGTCCATCCCCACAGTGCCTTTTTTAGATAATGCCAAACTGAAAGTACTTCTGACATAGCAAATCAAAACCAAGAAAATCTAAAGGTGTCACTGCTCAAAGGCAAGAGTCTAAACAAGAAACTCCATTTCATATAAGCTTTCCTCACTCTAGAACATTCTGACTTCTGTCACTGAGACACATTTTAAGCCACAGAAAGCACACCATCAGTGCAAGGTTATAATGCCTTCCACACATTTAGAACAGCTTCTACACAGACAGGGACTAAATAAAGAGGTGTCTTGATTTACATCAAAAATAAATACACCTCAATGCTGGTCAAACAGCACAATGCCCTTGAGCTTCTCCACATTCAAATCATCATAGGTAAGATCCCATACCACTTCCTCGCAAACTATAGGTCCCTCTCTATGACCCATGAAACCTACAACATGTATTTAAACTTTTTGGAAACACTCATCATCCAACCTAGTGCTATATTCATGGACCACTTTAATTACTCCACTATTAACTGGTAATCCTGTATGACACCAAATATGTAAGAACATAGATTCCTGGATTTTGTAAATGCAAACACCCTGGACCAGATTGTCATTTTACAAACCATGGGCGCACACATACTGGATCTGGTCCTCATCAATATGGGAGATTGCTGGTTAGAAAACAAAACTGTCACCTTTGAAGTAAAAATAAAACCCAGAACCCCAACTAACCCAGGAATGTTAAGGAACTGCTCTAAGGCTAACTTCTTACTATTAAGTAATAATCTGGCAAAATTTTAAGCAACCAAAAACCATGTGAACACTGCCGCTTACATGAAACTATTCACAGAAACCCTATACAAGCATGTTAATAACTGCATATAGAGAAAGCTGCACTCATCAGGAAGAAGTACAGAACTATCTCAAAAAACAAGTCACCCTGGTGAAATCTCAACATCAGCAAGCTGTATAACAGAGTGAAGAAAACCATAGCAAAGACTAGGAGGCATAGAACCCAGCTGAATAAGAGACCTCTCATCATACTTTCATTCAGCTCCAACTTTACCCATTTCTCCCTCTCAATCTCCTCGTTGGAAATACCATTAAATATCTCTCCTCTAGTATCACTAGGAAACAGATCCTCAATGATCTCGCTCTAAGACAAAGAACACTGCATCAATGGGCAAAGACAATATCCCAGGATGTGTTTTAAATAGCATGAATCATGGCCTATTAGTTCATTTGGAGTTGCTATTTAACTGTAGGCTCCAATCAGGCTTTGTGCCTCATGAATGGAGAGCATCAAAAATCATCCCTTTGCACAAAGGAGGCCATCTGCAGACACAGGAAACTTGAGACTCCTAAGTCTCACTAGTCTTATATGCAAAGCCATGAAAGAATTATTGAAATGATCACTAATGACATAAGAAATCTCCCGACACTGGACCCAACCCAATTTGGTTTCATGAAGAGCAGGTTGTGTCTACTCAACCTTGTAGACTTATTTGAGAAGGTCATCAAAGAACATAGGTGCAGGAAAAACAGGTCACACTACCCACCTTGACATGGCCAAGAAATTTCACACAATACTCCTACTCAGGCATTGTTGACAAACTCAGGAAGTTAGGTATAAATCCTTATGTCACCCATTGGATAGCCAGTTAGCTCACAGACAGGACCCAGGAAGCAAGAATTGGGGAGTCCACCTCTACAAGGAGGCCAGTCAGAAGTGGAGTGCCTCAGAGATTGGTTCTGGGACCACTCCTTTTTGGCATTTACTTCTCCAAAAACAAGGCCAATGTCAAGGACCTTCAGCTGACTAAATTTGCAGATGATTGCAAATTAGGACTAGTCATAGACTCTTCCACTGACACAAATGGTCTCCAGGAAGGGTTGACATAGGCAAATAACTTGTGTCAGAGCCATGTACTAAAACTAATTGCCAAGAAATGCATAAGAGCATCATTCAGTAAGTCATCCAACCCTGGTAAATATCATATTGACAACACACCCATAAGAGCTGACTCAGTAGTCAGGGACTTGGAGACACGCATAGACAGTAATCTAGTATTTGTCCGTCATGTGTCTAAAGCAGTAAGGAAATCATTTTATGCTGTGCAACTTATAAATAACGGTATGACATCTAGGTCCAAGTATAATGTCCCTTTGGTATCTACCTAACCAGGCATGTCCAACAACTGGAACATCCACAGAGGATTCTCATTAAAATAATTCCGGGATATAAGTAACATGTCTTATGCATACCACTTCAAGGCCCTATCTTTGTATTCTATCTCCTACAGGCTGTTGAGGGGAACTCTATGCCTGGCATACAAGGCATTGCCAGACCCTATCCTGATAGACCTCCTGCATATCTACAAAACAAACAGCACCAAAATTACACATCCCAAAGACTTTAACCTTGCCTGTGATATAAATAAGACTAGCTGGAGAGGCAAGTATTTTCCAAGAGACTACCCGTTCTCTGGAACAGGTTCCTCATCCATGTGAATAAGAGCTCCTATATAACCCAATTCAAGTTTAACTTGCACAATTGGATGGGGGACAGGAAATTCATCCCTGATTTGGTACCTATGTCTCAAATGAACAAAGGCAGCCTGTAAATGGTTCATCTCCCAGACCACTGCTTGTCAATGTTTCATCTCCAAAGCCCCTGCTTACACTTTTCAAGGGTACCAGAACTTGTCTGAGACTTGGGATGCATGGCTAGGCTTAAAAGGCCCTTGGGGTCATTAGTCTAGTACACACCTATGATACTATGAACAGAGTGGTACTATAAAATCCTTGGACCTGGATGCCATATCCTTACTTATAAGTTGAGTGACAGACAATGATTTTCTTACTACCTTAGCTACATGTTGGTCAAAGGCCAGATTACTGTCTACATATGTCCCCAGATCTCTGACTACCAGGTCAACTCTTAGGGGTACCATTTAAAGGATGCCCCTAGATGATAAGGGAGGTTTTACCTTGCTAGGCATTGCACTTTCTATATTTCTCTATGATTCTCTTCCTTTTGTTATACAATCTATTGATATTGGACTTGTTTTTTTTAATTTGCCCTGTGCTTATTCCAGCTAGGTACAGCTGTTTCTATGCAGCTATTTACATTATTGTATAGGATTTCCATGAAAATTCCACATAGGCAGGGGTGTTCATAGGGTTTGGGGCAGCTTGATATTTTTCCAGGGTGTCACTTAATTGTAGGAAGTCTGCCCTAAAATAAGCCCTAACATTTCCAGGTTTAGCTGGGGTCCCAGATGTTGTTATTATTTCAAAGGAGACAGCTTTATAGTCTGACCTGACCAGTGAAGACATTACACTATGAGGTGTGCAATGTTCCCCCATGTTTGTAAGGACCACACCAAGGATATTAGCATCCCCTACTGGGTATAAAACTCCTGCCTTTCTATGTATTGGCAGAGTGGAAGCCATAGGCCCTAATAAGATTTAAAGTCATGATCCCTGGTTTACTAGACCAGTATGTTAACCTCTGAGTTACAGAGCCAGATGTACAGTTGTCTAGATCTGAAAAAATAAAGGAAAGTTGCTGACCTATGCCATGTATCTGTGCATCACTGATTAATGCATTATTTTCCTTACTGACATTTTTCTAGCAGATCTTAAATCATGGATGCCTATCCTAATTAAGCAGTTCATTAGGCCATTCTGGACTGTTGCAGGCTGGCAGCAGACTTGATGACTGTGTTTATCCCATAACATTTTTTTTTTCATTTCCTTTACTGATTAAAAGGAGTTTATCTATAATAAAGTGTTACAGGCTGTACTCAGCATCCCAGTTGATACTTTCAGAGGCACTACAGTGTGTGGATAGGGGTGGGGGTAAGATTAGCTATAGATGTATTGATCTTTATTGGCAGTCTTACAGATTAATCAGTTTCAGGAAGGAAGGATATATTCCAATAATGGATGCTAACTCTAGCAATAAGTTAAACCTGAATAGATTAATCTACATAAGCACTGTAATGTTTACATACATTTATGTCAATAAGGTAGTTCTTTTAGTTGTATAGTATGAAATTAACAACAGTAAAATTAACTCAACAATGTAGCACACAATAAGTGAATAATAAACCTCTTTTATAGTTTGGTTTGAGCCCCCACCCCCAACTCTGCCTGTGTTGGCTTGCAGTTATCAGCCACTCTGGAGGTACTGGAACCTTTTGAAAATAGTCAAGAAACATGAACATATTGAGCAGAGATGCAATTTAGAAATGGGTTTAACGTTAGAAGTGGATTTCTGGCTATGACTAAGCAGTAAAAAATAATTTCACCATCAATAAATAAAGCATGTTATCAATCTGGTAGTATGCATGCCTCTGGCGTCATCAATATAACAAAAAATAAATTCTGAATTTCTCTTCAGCATTTGTAATGACTTTCAAGTATGTGTATGTGCATATCATTTAAAACAATGTGTACACACACACACACACACACACACACACACACACACACACACACACACACACACACACACACACACACACACACACACACTCTGAGATTAAGTCTCTTTCCAACAAAGATTCAAACATATGTGTTTACTCCTACCAGAGGCTGAATTTGTGCTAATTTTACAACCTGAAACATCTGCACAGTTTTGAAATGTGTGAATATCGGCAGTGGACATATCTTCATATGATGGCTAATTCACCCTACGACTATAATAACAATCTATGTACTGATCTATAATTGCCTCATGTATAGGCAGATTATATCTTTTGTAATTAAACAAAGAATAATGGAATAGGAATCAGTCATATTTAACCCTCTTCTATTCCCTGTCAAAGAATGTTTAAGTTATCTTAGACCTAGTAGATGATGAGATGTTGCATGGCCTTTGGCACACTATGTATTTATTTATTTATTTAACATTTGTTTACCAGGATGGTCCAACTGGACAGCTGGTGTTCGTTTTCAGTGGAGTCCTGGGGGGGAAATTCCCAGAAAAATAATTACAGAATATAAACTATATAACAATAGCACAGGTTACAAATATAAAAGGTGTATATAGTAATACAGAGGAGTTAGATATAAGAATAAGTGCACTACTCTGTAGTCAAGTAGCACTGTAGTATACTATAGGCATGCAAACAATATTTACAAAATGTAAAAAGAGTGAGGATGAAATACAGTAGAATGTTTGTGTGGACTCTCCATAAGCAGAATGGGATTACAGAGAGATCATCCTGCATACTATCCATTAGCAGACTGAGAGTTCAATGAGGTCCTTTGCAGGTACATAAATGATTGGTGTGTAGGTATGATTTTAATTGGGTTTTGAAGGTGGTGGTACATGTTTGAAGTCTGAGGTCAGGAGGCAGGATATTCCAGTTTTTTGCAACTTCATTGGTGAAGAGGGAGTTGCCTGAGCTATTTGTACATTGGACACTTTCTAGGAGAGCTTTGTTGGTAGATCGTAACTGCCTGTTAGGTTTGTAGAAGGTTATGAGGCCGGACAGAGCAGTTTTCTTTTCAGGATGTGCCAGGATGAGTTCATGATATTGTAGTAAATTTGGAAATTCTACCTAGTGCAGTTTGTTCAGGGATTGGCAGTGGTGGGACCGTGATCTGGTGTTGGCAGCAAATTTGGAGATTTTATTATGGCATGTGGAGAGTTTGTTAAGGTCAGTTTTATTTAGGTTTGTTAGTACTGGGCATTCATATAGGATAGTTGCTAGCAGGTGGGTTCTGGCTATGGTGATTCTAGCTTCTGAAGTTAGGTATCGTTTGCAGCGATATTGGGTCTCTAGCTTTCTGCGGACTTTGGTGACAGTGAGGGATATGTCTTTGTTGTACTTTAGTTGTTGGTCAATGGTGAATCCAAGTAACTTAGCTTCTGGTACTAGGGTGATGAGAGTCCTATTACCTAAGGATATGGAAAAGTTAACATCCTGAGTTTTGGTAGGGTGGAACAACATAAGCTGTGTTTTCTTTGGGTTTAATATTAGTTGGGAATTATTGAGCCAATATTCTATGTCAGTGAAGGATTGTTGGGATTTTGTTGTAGAAGTTGTGGAGTGGAGTTGATTTTTAAAGATGTTGAACAGGAGCGGGCCTAGGATGGAGCCTTGGGGTACACCAACTGTGACTGGTTATGGGAGGGATAGGCAGTTAGTCCATCTGACAGATTGATGGCGATTGTCCAGATAGCTTTTAAAGCAATGTTTGAAGGGGCTGTCAAGGTTTAGATTGGTGAGGCAGATTAAGAGTTTATTGTGGGGAAACTGTATCGAAGGCTTTGGATAAGTCTAGAAAGGTGGCTGAGACAAGATTATCCTTGTTTCTGTATGTGTTTATTATGCAGGTGAAGTTAATTAGAGCAGTGGTGGTGCTATGGGATGGACAGAAGCCATGTTGGGAGTTGGATAGGAGGTTGTTAGTAAGAAGGTGAGTGAGGAGTCGATGGTGAATACATCTTTCTAGGATTTTGGATAGTGGTGAGAGGATAGCAATGGGTCAATACTTGGACAGGTTGGTGGATGAACCTCCTTTGTGGAGAGGGATGATGTAGGAGGTTTTCCACAAGGTTGGAACAGTATGTTCAGTGATAGATCTATTTATTAGGTGTGATTGGGTAGGCTGTGGCTGCGGATGTTATTTGGAAGTATTTGGCTGGAAGATTGTCGGCAGCAAGAGTGGTAGGTATGAGTTTTGCTAAGAGTTTTTGGATACTATATATTGGTACTGGTTTAAGTGAGAAGGGGGTAGACTTAGACTGTTGTGTGGGAAGTTGAAGGAGATTGTTGGGGTTAGTATTGTTTATTAGTTTAAGAATAGAAGTAAAGTAGTCGTTGAAAGTGGAGGCTATATGTGTATTTGACCCGACTATATTGGGTGGTGGAGTTGTTGCTTTACCGAGTTGGAGGATGTTGTTAACTGTGGCCCAGAATATTTGTGGTTGTTACTAAATTTTCTTTGTAGGGAAATGTAGTAATTTTGTTTGTCAGTCTTAACGTGTTTCTTAGCCTTGTTTTTGAGTCCAAGGTACAATTGCCTAGTTATGAATGTTTTGTGTTGGCGCCAGGTTTTCCAAGCCTTTTCCCTATCTTTTAGTAAGGCCCAAGTTGTGCTTTGTAGCTACGGGGAAGGGTTGCTGCATATTCTAATTGTTTTGATTGGGACTAGACGATTGAGGATGCCTAGGAATGTGGAGTTGAAGTATTCTACGGCATGGTCAAGTGGGAGAGTTTTGATGGGAGACCAGTTCCAGGATTCTAAGGCTTCTATGAAGTGGTTTGTGGGTAAGTTTTTGTGGTAATGGGTTTGTAGAAGGGAGGGGGAGTTAATATGCCTAAGGATGAAAGTGGGATAGTGGTCACTTAAAGAGTTAAGAAGTGTTCCACATTGAGGGGCAGTGTTGGGCTGGTTTGTGAGAATCCAGTCTAGTATGGATTCTCTTTTGAAGACCTATCGATGCGTGTTGGTGATTGAATGAGTTGGATAAATGTATATAGGTTTATGTGGTTGGAAGGTGTTGGAGAGTGGATGGAGTGCCAGTCGACATTAACATTGCCTAGGACTATGGTTTCTTGTAAGAGGGTGTTGGGGACCCAGTGTAGTATTGACTCTAATGTGGTTAGGTTGTCTCCTGGTGGTATATAGATTCCTATTATAATTAGATGCTTGTGCTGGTTTATGATGAGTTTGGTGCATATGATTTCATCATTTTTGGGGTTGGGAGGTTCCTGTTGGAGAAGTTGGAGTTTTAAGTTGATTTTATAAACTATGGCTATACCTCCACCTTTTTTGCGTAGTCTGTCTACTCTTAAGATGTTGTATCTGAGAGGGGTTATGAAGTTGTCCTTGATATGTGGTCTAAGCCATGTCTCAGTTATTAGGAATATGTCTGGGTTATATAGAGCAATGGCTGAGTGCAGTTCTTCTATTTTGTTCATAATACTGCAAATGTTTAAATGAAGTATTAGTAGATCATTGAGTTTTTGTTTAAGTGGTGGTTGGGAGCTCGGTCTATTGTCTATGTATGTTATTTGTCGTGGGTTGGGGTGAATATCTCCTCCAAGTAGTAGCTGGGCTGCTATGTTAGTAATTGTTCTTAGGTATGACATCATTAGGTTGTGGAATTGGAGGCATGGCTGTTTTTGCAGTGTGGAGCATAGCGGATAGGGGAGAAGATTTGAAAGCTGTTTTGGCTTTAACTAAATGTGGCTGTGATTGCTGGTTTACAGAGGATTGGAGTTTAAAGGGGTAGAGTCGGGGACTTTGGGTCATTAAGTTTGATGGGTGAATATAGATATGAGGTAATAAAGCCATTGTTTTGAGGCATATGAGTAGGGACAGTAATTGTAATGGAGTATAGTATGAGTGGGGGGTAAGGTGAGTATGCCATAATTGAAATGGTATGGTCTGAAATTTGGGGCGGGTGTGCCTGTGAGGAGGGATTATTTTGAATGGTATTGGGTGTAGTGTTAGTTATCAGGGGTGGGTATAGGAATAGAGAGTAAGTGTTTACAGGAGGAGGGATCAGTCCATGACAGTACAGAAGTCCCAGCAGAGATGTACAGGTAGTGAAAAACAGTCAATATATAGCAGCTACTGCTTGAAGGCTTCAGTTACCCTCAGAAAGAAAATGTTAATGAGGAAATAAGAGTTCAGAAAGTACATTTGAATAATTGTGACCCTGAGAGTTGAGCTTGACAGTTACTACTACATATGCAACTCAGAAAGTACATTTTCCATTTCCTTGTTATCAGCAGACACTCAGATCTTGCAGTAATTTACAATTCTACTACAATTGCAAATAAAGCTGCAACACTCCAGTCCAAGAAGTTATTTTTGGTACAAAATGAGACAGTGGCAGAAAGTGCTGAAATAAATGTGTCACAATAAAGCTGACTGTCAGTATAGCTAAGAAACCAAAACAAAATGGCGACCAGTTGTTGCACCGTATTGGATTCAAACAAGGAACGCAATGGTAAAAAAAGAATATTAATAAAAAATACAATAGCACCACATACTTAATGTTGACCCAAGATATACATAATAATAAGTGACACAAACATGTAAACAGCCCAACTGAGGAAACTAGAACAGTTCAATAATGTCCGTAATAATTAAGTTCTTCAATCTGGAATGTGTGGAAAAAAACACACATTACAGTCTGTTTCTGTTGTAAATATTTGGCTTCCCCATTTAGCGACAGCATCTGCTTCTTTCACAATACAAATAATTAGAGTGCCTTGGAAGGAAAAATATTCTTTGGTTGGCTGGTAATATCCCCAATTGTCGACAGCATTCCCTTTCACACAACCAAAAGAGAAAATTTGTTGTTGTCAGTGCACAAACGCCCTTATATAGGCCAGAAAGAAACCAACAGTTAGAAGTTGTAGACTGAGTCCCTAGTCCGACAGCATTCGCTTCTGCACAATAAAATGGGAACTACATAGAAGAAGCTCCAAAGAAGAACTCAACCAGAACTATACAGTCTGAGATGGCAATGCTACTTAATATACTGCTCTGCTACTTCCAGACATCCATAGGCTCTTGCCAGGTAATAGCTGACCCAGGCCTGGCGTGCCTCCTCCAAGCCTCAGACGTCTATCTGTGTTTCTGCTGGATTAGGATGGAGCAGCTCTGTTCCTCTGTTGTTATATCCAGAGGCAATTGTGAAAAATTCAAAACACTGTGGAATCACTGCTATTCGAAATGATATTTCTTCACATCAAAAACATATTTTGCCACAGGAATATGTATAACGTCACTTATCACTAGATAATTATATTCATTCATTCTTTAAAGTAAAGAGTAGCACGTTACCCGTCATAAAGGATAAAAGATAGGTGCATCCATTCACTGGGACAACTAGACCGTTCCCAGCATTGTCATGACTAGCTGAAATTCTGATTACAACTGCATAATACTTAAGGGTTATAAATTAACTGGTCGCCATGTGTTTGGTAGTACTTCTTGCCCATTTTTAATATGGAAAATGACATTTACTTATCACGTCAGAGATGAGTTAATGTACTAATAGATGTGCATAGTCAGTGACAATATGTATATAAAGTATCTGTGTCAATTAGGCACTATCTGCATGGGATAGGAATGCAGCACATAACCTATAATCTATTAGCAACCAACAGGAGTATATACACACAACAGGGACTGAGGATGTGACCTATACTACTTTACCATGACCAAATTACCTAGAGCATACATTTATGACCCCAACTGAGTGACTTGGTAATGAACTATGTATTAAAGTATATATAAATAATGCATGCCATATAAACTGGAGTTAGATCTGATGAAGCTCTGTCAAAGACAAATGTGCTCGTCTATATAATATTTATTATGTTTCAATAAAGAAGTATTTATTTCTGAACACGTGATAAATGCTTAATTAAGCTGAAGTCTCAACCGTGATTGGCTACAGTTCATGGTTCGTTTTTTCCTGGTTTTAAAGAGGCTCAGCCAGCAACTACTTCTACCTTCTCTGTTCAGGTGGCATTGTTTCCTGTTTTAGGTAAATAAAAAACTTTCTGCAATATAATATCTGTACAATCTGTTGCTATCCTTTTTTTTGGATTGGAGGGATGCATTTTTATGTGCATAGATTGTGCTATTTGTGTTTTTTAATCACATTATTTGTGTTACCATGAGGTGAAGGTTTTTAATGAATGCTGTGGTTACATCTTGCAGTAATTGTTAAAGAAGTCAGAAGGTCTTTAGCAGTGCATTATTTGCCTTTTTTTCTTTTTATTTTGCTCTCTTTTAAGTAAACTATGGGTAGGTTTTACAAACTATTGTTAGGGTACTAAGGATGCAGAGGCAGTATGACAGAGTATAGCTCAGTTTGACTGCGAATACAGAGATATATACAGAAGATATAACTCAACTTGGTGTGGTTGAGGCATGTTCCTACCTCATGGACATCACATGCCCAAGCTCAGTGCTGAGCTCAGTGCTCAGTGGTAATAAGCACCACTCACCACAGGAAAGCCAAAGTCATGTTAGACAAGCTAGGCTGAATTCACACTTGTGCTAAGATACAATTCATCAAGCTCAGCTCAGCTGCATTTCATCTGTATAGTATACAAGTAATACTTCAGTCAATACACTTGTGCCATTGGTATTAATAAACTATTAGTAAAATGTAGGTGTCATGCATGGGAGAGTTGTTTAATTGAGAGTAAAATATGTGCATTCAGTTCCAACGTGTTGCATTTGCAGGGATAAAGACATTGGAGAGACAGCTTTGGTCCATATGAAAACCACATCCTCATGGATGACCTGTAGATATGGGAGATGCCTGTTTGGGAAAGGGGACAGAGAGAGCTGGGGCATGGAGTCAAATAGTTGCTGACCTCAATGCTGTAGGAAGAAGGGACTGCACGTTGCCACAGTATAGGAGAAGAATAAGTGGCAGAGTGCAATGTGCAAGGACAACAGCTAGGCAGAATTTAATTTCTTGTTGCAGCATTGGTGGGGGCTCTTCTACACCCCAACTATTAACACCTAATGAAGAGTACCTTATCTCCATAAGAAGCAATGGCTGTTATGCAGAATAGTATACCACAGGAAATATCACCGGTGGAGTGGGCACCATTGCTTTCAGACTCCTTTAACAGCCACAGTCTCACAGTGTGGAAGGTTGCAGCATAGCTGATGGCAATACTTTATGCTGACATATACTGCCCAGCATACTATTTATTTATTTAGTTATGTAGACATTTGTTAACCGGGTATGTCCGAATAATTGATAGCCCAGTTTCAGCGGAGGCCCGGGGGGGGACCCCAGTAGAGTAGCATATTACATATTACAAATAGAGGACAATATACATTATAAGTGTTTCTTTTTTTTTTTACAAACATAACCTTTTTTCTAGTTTGATTATGTACACGACAAAAGACATTTGCAATTTGTGGTACAATCAATGGAGTTTCATCAGTAGGCAGAAGAGAGGAAGCGAGTAATAGTTACAGGTGGTTAAAAAATTAATTGCAGGAAGAAAAACAATGTGGAGAAGTGCAGGTGAGCAAGCTGAGGGGTAAGTTGAGTAGATTTAAGACAAGTAGTAATGAGGGGATGAAGTTAGTGAATATAAAAGTGAATAAGGACAAATGGAGAGAAAGACAGTAATTGATTTATTTAGGGCTTTGGCATGTAGAGATCTGACATTTAAGTAGGGTTTCAGTTAATGCCTTTTTGAAGCTTTGAGTGTGGGGAATATGTCTAATGTTTAGTGGACGTTTATTCCAAGCTAGGGTAACTGAGTAGCTATACAAGTTTTGTCATATTGTTGTTTTTGGTTTATGGATTGTTAAGAGAGACTAATCAGAGCTTCAAAGAGAGAGGTGGGGGTGTACAGAGATATAAGTGAAGAGACGGCAGGGTAGGAGGTGAGTTTGTTTAAGATGGAGTGAGTAAGAGTTGAAGGGGAAATTCTAGTCAGTTTAAATTTAGTAATGAAAGGAAGTGGTGAGAGTTGTAGGACTGATTTACAGTGAATCTAGTAATATTGTTGTAAGTGAGTTCAAGCTTGGTCTTTAGAGAAGATTGTAAGTTGGTCAGGACAGGAAAGGCATAGAGAAGGCTGGGAAGAAGGTAGGCATAGGCTAGAGTAAGTATACAGTCGTTTGTGAGGTATATTTTTGTTTTTATAAAGCAGTCCAAGTTTATGATGTCACTTCTTTATACAGTTTAATATCTGCAGATCAAATTTATGTTGATCATCAATGATCACACCCACTAGATTAGTGCGTGTATCAATGTTTATGACAGTGTTGTTAAGGAATGTGATGGTAAATGAAGATTTATGAGGAGAAAGGGTGAAATAAGAGATTTTTTTTATGATCGAGTATGAGTTGATTGTTAGTAAGGCAATTTTCTACAGAGAGTAAGGAGTTTTGGGTGAGTGATTGGAGGTCAGAGAGATTGTCAGAGGTCGAGATAATCATCAGAATATTGTATGAGTGAGTAGTGCAAACAGGAGGTGTGAAGATGTTAAAAAGTAGTGGTCCAAGGATGGATCCTTGTGGTACATAAGTAATGAGAGGGAGAAAGGGGGTGAAGGAAGAGAGCTATTTGACAGGCTGCTGCCTGTTTGAGAGGTAGCTAGAGAACCATGATAGGGAAGGGTTAGAGATATTAATGTCAGACAGTTTGTTAAGGAGTTTAGGGTGGTAGACTGTGTCAAAGGCTTTGCAGAGATCTATGAATAGACAGCAGACATGTTTGTTATTGTCTCTGGCTTGTGCGATAGTATGGGTGAAGGAAATTGGAGCAGTAGTAGTGCTATGGTTAGGGCGGAAACCATGTTGGGTGGGTGTGAGTAGGTTTTCCTGTGATAGGTAATCCAGGAGCTCCGTATGTATGCATTTATCTAGTAAATTAGAGAGGAGGAATAGAATGGCTATGGGGTGATAATTTGAGAGATCAGTGGAGTGCCTGCCCTTGTGGATAGTGGTGGTATAAAATATATTCAAGCTAGAGTGGATAGAAGATTCTTGGATAGAGCAGTTAATTAAGGATGGAGACTGAGGAATCTAAAGAGCTGGTAGTGAGCTTTAGGAAATGGGGTGGTAGGTTATCTGTTGAGGGACAGCATGGCTTAAGTTCTGTGAGAAGAGTTTTTATGTAGGTAGTGGAGACAGGTTTGACTGAGAAGCTAGTTGTATAGTTTGGGGGGATGAGAGGTGTTGGTAGTGTTACTGTTTTGGGTTAATTTGGTGATGGAGTCAATAAAGTGGGAATTAAAGATGGTAACAATTTCCAGAGGAGAGTTTTTAGGTAGAGAGTTAGGTGAGCTAGGCCTGCTAGGATAGATACTTGTGTAACCCATAACATTTTCCATCACCAAGTGCCCCATCCACACCCAACACAGAAGAATGTGCTTATTTCTGCAAGGTAGTGAGGCCATCATCTATTCTGTTTATAGAAAAATAATTTTGCCAGAGATATCAGTAATCACATTGTTATTTTATTCCTTCACAGTGCCAGCACCAGAGCCAAATGCTTCCAGTGTGATAGCACAACAGACTGACATTAATAACAGAATGGTTGATGATGATGGTGATACCATAACTCTCATATTCATGACACAGCCTAAGGGCCATGCTAAACAGTCACACAACAAACAGGCAGGATCCCTAGCCTTGTGGGAGGTGGATAACTCCATAGGCATTGACAATGATCCATACTCAGCACAACGAGAGCATAACATTGCAACTGGGGAAGGGGACACCAAGTAGCTCAACACTAGTCTCTTGAAAACAACCCAAACATGTTGCTAACACTGCTATTTCAGAATCAGCAGTACCTACAATCATGCTCATACAAAGGGGTGCCAGGTGAAAGCATATTTTACAGTCTTCTCTTGAGACATGTATGTCCTTGGGTGCACACCAGCACATGTGCCATGACATGGTTCATGCACAGATCACTGTCACATATAGGTAGAGCGAGTTAGATTATTGCAAGGTATATGTGAGGAATTTCATCAGTGGGAACAGTGGAGGCAAGAGGCAATGGCATGATGATCCTTCTGGGCATATGGTGGCACATACAGTGTCCATGTCCACCACCATGTGTACACTAGTAAAGACTTTCCAGGCTCACATTTGCAACACAGATAGACATGGACAGGGGACTAATTGCAAACATGGAAAGTAAATAGGCTGCATGCCATGTGATTATCAAGAAAAAGCTACAAGGAATACTAGTGACATAACCCAAAAGAAAGGAGGCAGTATTTGTCAGTCTTCCACAACACATGGTAGGACTTCTCAGTCAAAGACTTGGTCCTACAGCACTATCAGATCAGTGACTAGAGGTTTCTCTGCATCTAATACATCATGGCATCACAACAACTCAGCAACAAGCTTATATGCCAGCATTTGCTTACGATTACTGGGGCCATCACCCACACTATCCTCTGAAGACTTTGTGCATGACACCTTATATTTATAACTGACATTGCAGACTGCAAAGAAATAGTGAGAAATCACAAAAGTGTCAGTTTTCATGCATGGACATCAGTGCATAACTATTCACAACATCTGGAAAGAACAGATGATACTTACAAACCTAAGCAACAAAGCTGGGATAGGATTATATGGTTGTGCAAACTATTATTTAAGTTAACATTCTGTGCTTAATGCAGGGGTTAATGTAGGATTATATCAATGCATGTGCTACTACTGTCTTGCTTTAGCCTGCCATTAAAATTATCACCATTGCCATTGACGCAGCACAGATGATGACTATTATGACTTATGATCTCTCATGGTTCTCTTTCAGTGAATTAAGTAATTGATCTGATGCTCAACCTCCCATGACCATGCACTGCACATCACAGACAACAGTGCACATGGAGGACACATTATAACTGAGGTTCAATTAATTGTTCATGAAGGCAGTTTACGTACCCAACAGCCACTTTTCAGACAAATGAACTTCTTCATTGTTATATATCTGAAAAACAGTAAAAAGATGGCAGAACACACAAGACAACTAACATAACTTTCCTTCTAGGTAACAGTAAACCTGTCATAATACCTCAAGTGGAAAACTGCACCTATGCATGCTGCAATTGACCTTCTTTCTAGTTACTATTTGGAATCCTGCCTGAGCAGCTGTCAGATATTCAACAGTCCTGCCCCACTTCCACTGCACATAACTGCTTCTGCATAACTCATATGCACAGCTTATTCAAGCATGTGCTTAATATGACATATGCAGTATTGTTCCTTTTGCTTTACTATTGACTGTACAGCTTGCTGTTGAGAGTTAGGCATCAGACTGGAGCTATACTGCCATTCAATAAAACACAGAAAACAGTCATGTAGTTCTCTTGAAAAAAAAAACTTTGAAGATGAAAGAAAATACCCACTGTACAATGACAATAGGCCATGCACAACATAGCACAGTCCACATATAGAACTGCATGCATCACGTTTTTTATTAAAGGTACCACTACCAGATTGATGGGCCCCGTAGCTGTGAACTAGATGTGCCTGTTTCCCCTGCACAGCCATGTACTCTGCCAAGAGCCTGCCACATTGGGTCCTGGGCTACTGCTGTTGGCTGTACACCATTGCTGTCCTTACTGGGGCAAGGAACAATAGAAAAAACTGCTCTGCCGTCACATGGAAGTTGGGCACCAGTCTGATGCATGATCCATGTTGTACAAAATGCAACACATGATAAACATCCAGCATGCAGAAACAAAATTGTGCTGTAGGTCAACCCCAGACTCATCCAGGCAACAGAAAGAAGCTTTCAGTAGGCTAAATGTTTGCTCAATGAATGTCTGTGTCTGGGACAGATCAGTGCTCAACTGCTTCACAGCAGTTCCCCTGTGACTACAGACAGGTGTCATTAGCTAAGGATCATAGAAGGTTACTAGGCTATTGGCCCTAAGGCCTCTACAACTCTAGCCATATATAGTCTATGTTTGTGCATGAATCTAAGATCACCACCAGCTGCCCCTGTCCAAGAAGGACACAGTGAAACCCCTGGTATAAATTTATGATTTCCCATCTAATTGTCCAGGTTAAGCTTAAATAGGGTCATTGAGGAGGTCTTTTTTACATGATCTGGGAGCTTGTCCCAGAGGAGTGACAACCTCTGGGAGACATATCTGTCTCTCCAGCATGTCCTGTTAATATCGCAGGCTAGGTTAAGATCCCTAGAGTGAATGAATCTTGTCCCATTGGATTTGAAGATGTGCAGCAGCTTCATTAAGGCAGGATGTGAGACTGTAGGTCAGGCACAAGTTGTGTTTAAGCAGTCTATACAATACTGAGTACAATGATATGGCCTTACGTTTGTCCATGCAGGTCATGTGTTGTAGGCCCTGAGTTGTCATGGTGAGAAACCTCTGAGGCCTCTCCAGTTGTTGCAAATGTCTGGTGAGGTACACACAGAAGGGACCATTGTACTCTATTATTGGTTTGATGAGGGCTGAGTACAGAATAGTTATAACCTCCTTAGCTTTGGATGCTATACCCTTGCTTATGAGGTATGCAATGTAGAAGTCCTTCTTTAATACTGTGGACACCTGATGATTAAAATTAAGGCTACTATCAACTTGCATTCCCAAATCTCTCACCACTGGGATATTATTAATGTTGTGATTAGCAGGGGTTTCCTCCTTTGCCAAAGGGGATGATAATGCATTTTTTTGTGTTTAGTTTGTCTGTAGCTTTGACACCAATCATTTGTCTGTATCAGCCCATTTTGTAGTATGTTGGCATCTTTGGGAGATTCGAAGACTGCACCCAGTTTTCAGTCATCAGCAAACTTGGTAAGCCATAGGCCATCTATTTTCACCTAGACTACTGAAAAATAGATACCAAACAGTAGGGGGCCTTGCATCCCTCTAGAACAACATTAGTAACAGGTATGCTAGTAGAGTTGGCATCCCCAAGTTTGACTGTATGTGTTCTGTTTGTGAGCTAGTTGGCAACCCATCTAGTGCTCTGTGGGTTAATCCCCAGCTGGGTGAGTTTTCCAGTGATGCCTGAATGAGGGATTATGTCAAAGGCCTTGGCTTGGTTGAGATAGGCAAGTGTGAACTGCTTTGCATTCATCCAGGGCCTTGGTGACATTCTCAAAGAATTCCACCAGGTTTAGCAGGCAAGATCTGCCCTTAACGAAGCCATACTGGGTCAGGCCAAGAGTTTGAAGGTCACCTATATCCATGTTGATAAGATCCATGATGATTCTCTCCATGGCTTTTGCAGATAAGGCTGGTTAGACTTATGGGTCTATAGTTCCCAGAGCCAATTGAGGGATCTCCTTTGTGTAAGGGGATTATATTGTTGTTTTCCACTCAGCTAGGACAAAGCCAGTGCTTAGACTGACACTGAAGAGTGTTTTTAGTGGTTCCACTAACTCCTATTTTAGACCATTTAATAAGCAGCCTGGGATGTTGTCCAGTCCCATAGTGATTGTGTTTCTGGGCTTGGAGAGTGTGGCTATGACTTGCTGTCTGGAGATACTAGGCAAAGGACTGGTGACAGGTATGTTATGGGGTGTGATTGTTGGGGACAGGAGTGTAAAGTTTTCATCAAATTGTCAGCTAGCAGGTTGGTGATGTCCTCAGCTTCAGTATAAGTTGTACCGTCCACAGCTAGTTTGGCACAAAGCTGGGCCTTGCCTTTTAGATTTCGGATGTACTAAAAATGGTTTGTGATTTACCTTAACTAGGGATGCTAATTTACCTTCATAATTAACTTTAGAGGACTTTAAAGATGCCTAATCAGCTTGTTTATGCTCAGGAGGGAGATCTTACTTTGCTGGGACCATTTCCTCTTGTTTTTTTTGGTAACAGTTTATTTCTGTTATTGTATAACCTATTTATGTTGGATGTCCACCAGTGTGCTTACTTTTCATGAGGATCTTGATTTGATTGATTTTAGTAAGGCTAAGTCCATACAGTTATACAGGTGTTTATACAGGGCATTTGTGTACATCTCAGTATAGGGGTCATTGCAGTCAGTGTTGGCAGGAGGTCTGAAACTATTGATGCCATTGCTCAGTAAGATATAATTTGTTTTGGAGAAATTTTTTAACCTTTTTCCTCCTAAGGGGGGAGGGTCAGATACAATTGATACTTCCAACAAGACTGATTTATTATTGGACTTTACCAGAGAGGGCCCCAAACATGGGGTGGTGCAGTGATCCCCCATGTTGGTGAGCACAATGTTAAGGATGTTAGAGCCCCTTGTTGGGGGTGCTGACTATCTGCTCTGGAGCATTTGTGTTAACAAAGTCCAGGAACCTTTGTGCGAGTGCTTCTGTGCTCATATATGTTACCCAGTTGATGGAAGGATAGTTGAAGTCCCCCATGATCAGGGTACTTGGCTGTATTGAGAGTGACTCAACTAGGTCCTGGTAGACTGTGTGGTTTTCATGGTTTATGGTGGGAGACCTAAAGCTAACAATGACTTGGAGGGGGGGTCTTTCCTACAGTTAGTTGTACTTGGAGTAAGTCTAGGGTGTTGTACTGTTTAACCAGTCTAGAGGTGTATATGTCATTAATGAAGATGGATACTCCTCCTTCCTTGTTTTTTTCACAGGTCTTTGTGTGGTCTGGATATGTGGAAGGCATTGTAGCCCTGCATGGATGGGGTTCTCTCTGAGTCCTTGAACCATGTCTCTATGACTGTGGAGACATGAGCATCTTCCAGGGTGAGAAGTGCTTCAAGTGAGTGCAGTTTCTGATTTAGACTCCTAGCATTAAGCAACATAACCCTGAATTTGTTTCTGGAGGATATTTTTATGAGAGGAATTTTGTTCTTAAGACATTGCCTAAAAAAGGCACTATGAGGGAGACAAGTACCTTTGTCAAAAACCTAAAGTTTACAGGTGACAGGTGAATACCATCTCTGGCAAAGCAAAATGGTCTGTTGACTATATTATTCCAGGCTGTCAGATATTGGATCCCCCTGGATTGACACCAGAAGCTAAGCCAATTGTTGCAGTCAATCAGTTTTGTTTGTACTGTGGCATCATCCTGGGTGATGGTAAGATGCTGCTTAGGGCTAGAGTCATACCTGCCTGGGACACATAATCTGAATGCTCCATCATGTCTCTCTTCATATAGTCCAGTGAGATATATCTCAAATCATTCACTGCAACATGGGCTATGACAGAGTCATAACAGCACTTGTTGTTGAGACACTTGAGTCCTTGCATGATTTGCCGAGTCCTGGCACCAGTCTGGCAACTGACAGTGACCTTATCCTTGTCCAGCCTAATGAAGGGACATCTGTGTATCTCACTATGGAGTCACCTATGCCGAAGACATTTGGTTTAGATATATTTTGCCTTAGGGGTTTATTGGGTGAGACTCTGATGTGTGTGTTATATGTAGTGGGTGCTGTTGGGACTGCGCTTGGAAGGTCTTTGCTCTTTTGGTGTATTTCTAGTGAGTACCTCTGTGTATGTGGGCTTATGCGTTGTGTGCTTGGGATGTGTGGGAGGTGGAGTGTGGGTGGTGACAATCTGTTTGGTATTTGGTTTGTTGTTATGTGAAAGAGAAAGCACTGATTCCAGATTCATATTATAGATACATCTCAAACACATTGTATTTGCATTTATTGGGAGTAGTAGGTGCAACAGGGTAGCCTGCATAACATGAAAAAGAAAAAAGCAGGGGACATAACAAAAAATGGAAATTTAGTACTAAACAACACATTTTCCAAAGTATATTCATAGACACTAATATGACTAGAAAAAGTTTGCACTTATCAACAAGGTGACCACAGGGCATCTTACTGTGCAGGAAGAATATGGAGTGTAAGCTTGTGTGCTATATTTAAGAATCATAGCCATCATCACACCAACATTGATAATGTATCCCCATGCATCACATACTACCTGGCAATTGATGGAATGGTAGCCATTCCTGTTCCTGTACCATCCTCCTGTTGTCCAGATGGGGCTCTAATGGCATAATGGGTGAAATCTATTTAACAAAGTACCTCAGAAAAATGTGCCATCCCACAGAAGGCATGCATGGTTCAGGTTCGGTTTTCAAGCAACAGTGGCAAATAAATATACTGATCCATATGGGCCAAGAATATGTCAAGCAACTGCTGAAGTACCCTTGAGGTAGAAGTCTGAGAAATACCTAATATGCCCCAGTTTGTCTCTGGAAGGTCCCTATTGCAAGTATAGTGAGGGCTATAAATACCCTGGTATTCACAGGTATAGGAAGACCGCATATTCCCACAGTCCTCAGCTGTGGGCCATATAAACTTACTAAAGCGCATACTATAACCCTGTTCACTCTAAATCTATCAAGAATTTATCTGTCATCAAAATTAAAATGACTCCGCTTTTGTTTATATCTGTACCTTCTTGGCTGGTAAGCACCGCTTGGCACTTGAGGTTTTGGCACAGCCAAGAAAAGCAGTTCCTAGTTAGAAATAGCCAAGGTAATAGTTACATAGTAGTTACAGCAAGCATCTTCAGTGACTGCAAAAGGCATAACTTCACCTTTTACAAGACATGTTAAAATAGTGCAGAATAACATAAAAGACTGACTATGAATCATAAACTGGCAGGAAGGGTGCATTATTTGCATAAGATCCTCAGACAAATTGCAGGCATTCCTCATTTATATCTTATTCACATGTGTTTTTCACAATCTAACTAAAGTAGCTGCTACTAAGCATAGCTGTGATCTATGAATCATGACAAAGTAATGCTTAGTTGCAGCCTGTGGAAATTCCCATTATGCCTAAGAGCAGCAACTATGAGCTTAGTTAAACAATCCTACCTTGGCTTGTGATTTACTGTGGAGTTGACTGGTAAGAGAAGTTTTATTTGAATTTACATGTTTATACATTATTTTTTGTCACTGTTTTTCATTGTTTGTAGAAAGGAAGGGATAGCTTGTAGAAAGGAAGATTTACTTTGATCAATATTTTGTTGTTTTACATTTAATTTTTACTGTTGGCTGTTAGAAAGGGATAGGTTTTAGACAGCAAGCTCTAGCCATCCCAAGGGTTGTAGTCAGCTATAAATTCGCACAGACTGCAGACAGGACAACCCAGAGCTTATCTAAACAATCTTACTTTGGTTTGTGATTTACTGTGGAGTTGACTTTTAAGAGATGTTTTATTTGAATTTATATTTTTTATTTAAATAACTTCACTGTACTTGGCCTGATAACACTGGTGATCAGTGTTCCTCATGTCAAAAGTTGGATGAATTGTTTACCAGTATTAGAAGTAAATCTAGACTTACTGATGAGGATTGCACTTGGAAAACTGTTGTTACTTATATTAATGACTGGACTGGTGAGATAAATAATGTTAGGCAAAGAGCAAATAGAACACATTTAGGAAATGCTGCATCTGTTGTCTGCAAAGATCATTCAACCCCTATGAAATAAGATGATGGCCTTGACAACTTTGGAATTCTGGATGCAAGTATTCAGAAATCTGAGGATGCAGGGTGTTTAGAGGGAAAAACAAAAACAAAAAAAAAAACAAAGAAAGGAAGAAGTTCCCAACAAATAGCAAGGAAGAAAAAGAAATTGATTGATGTTTGTAAAGTAAAGAGAATACTTACTAAAAAGGACACTTCTTTGTTATGTAATGCACAGGTTGCAGGGAATGATAAAATTCTTCTATCAGAAAACCTTCAGTCTTCAGAAAAAGGTATCATTTTTCCAAAAGAGAAGGTAGAAAAAAAGAGACAAGGGGCAGGTGAAAAGGAAAACAATCAAAACTGAATAAGGAAAGATTGAAGAACATTACTGTAAGAAAAAAGAAGAGAAAAACAGATGTTGACTCAACATTGTTTGTGTTCCTAAAGAAATTGCTATTATTTCATGTCATGTTTTACCATCATTGATGTGCAGTGATCATTGGGTTATAAAGGTATTTTTTTTGCTAGATAATTCTGCCAAAGTGAAATCTAAATTAATGCCCAGAAGGTTAATTACAGATTATATGGAAGCAAAACAGTCACTATGTAAAACTAACTGGAGTGATGTGTTCAGTGGAAAAATGCAGATGGAATGTGGACATTTTTGAAAGAGAAATTGTTTCAGTGCAAAAAAAAAAAAGTGTAATATCAGGATCTAGGCACACAATGTCAGGGGATATATGTTCATAAGAAAATATTATGCTGAGAGACAAATATAAGAAATGGAAGAGAGGATGAACTACAACGTTGAAAACTGAAATAAACAAGCTGGACAAACAAATTAAGCATAGTCTGAAACAAGATCATAAAACATTTGAATAAATTTTATATAAAGATATTGAGCATAATAGTGAACCTTTTTATAGATACGTAAGATGTTGATGGAGTAAAGACATACAAACTGATAAACTTTGTACAGATTTTAAAATTTATTCTCAGACACAACAGATTATAGAATCTTATACAAAAAAGTTTAGCTCCACAAAGAGGGTCATAACTTGTCCGAGTGACATCCAGGTATCCTCAGATACAAGAAGGGAAAGGGGAGTAGGACAAACCCAGAGTCACACAGACCCTTAAGTCTACTTTCATGTTGTGGAAAAATAATGGAGAAGGTAATATTGGATAGGTTATTGTCAGAACTGGATAGGTTGGGACTTGAAACCATATATATAACCACCTGTAATACAACAATGTCCTTCTATTCCCATGTTGCAGTATTCTGCAGATGGGTTTATCCTTTCAGTCTCACCTGCATATGGCTAGTAATCAAAAGCTTTCAGTCCCTCTGAGGTGCGTCAGACGTCATGCAAGGTGGAGAATACGTGGGCCATAAAAGTGACGTCAGCACACACCAGCCCTCAGAACTTTTCAGCTGCCAGTTGTACCCCAGGTGTTCCTGTTACCGCTGACATTGCATTCGTTATTGAGATAAGTACCCCACTGAGGAACCTTTTTTCAGTCCTTCTATATAGTATTATTGGTTGTTAATTTCATCCAGAAAAGGTAAGTGTCAGTGTGGACGCCACATCCCTCATAAGAATGCCTATGATAAGTGCCTTTTCTGTTTAGGAAAATCTCACAACCATAAGGCCTGCCCTATTTGCCATATGTTCATACCAAAAACTTTGCGTAACCAGTTGCAGTTAAATTTGTAACTTGAGAACCAACGTCTGAAACTTCTCACACTTAGGATGAAAGACCCTTCCGACATCCCCCCAGAACTGCCTAAAAAGAAGGCCAGAACCTTACAGCCTTTGACCACTGCTGAGCCTCCTCCGCCCGACTCCCAGCCTGTCAGTGTTTCTTAGTTATATTAGACCCAAACATGAGTATGGAATAACAATATGGAAACCTTATAAGAAAACAAGCATGAGTAAACTGGAAAGAGTACAGCAGAAATATGCCAAGGGCATTCATGGATGTGAAAATGTAAGTTATTATGAAAGACTAAAACATCTGAACTTGTAGTGTTTCTTATAATTATCTAAACGGGGAGCTTATTGAGGTATATAGAGCATTTAGAAACAACTAACTGGGAATTTTTGGAGTTATAAAAAGTAATAGAGAATCATCAGACAACCTATGTCGAAGATTCAATAGGAATGAGAAGTGTACTAATTGGTTCTCTAAGAGAGCAGTTGATGTATGGAACAGAAAACCCGATTACATTAAAACAAGTACTAGTTTAGACATTTTTAAGAACAGCCTACACTTATTAAAGAAACAAATGTTTTGGTATATTGGCAAGCTAGAAGGATATTAATTCCCGTGCTTGAAATATTTGTATGTATGTATATGTATTTATGTATGTATGAATATCACACACACACTTCTAATCACTTATTCAGATTTTACCACCATGACTGAATCAAATATTGCCTTTACAGCAGCCATATTAATCATTCTTTCTCTTGGCTTGTATTTCTTCTTAATAGCACTGTACTTTCTTTCTACTTAAATCCTCTGTTCTAATTCTTAGACCTATTAAGATCATGAATAACTGAAATGGTATCAGGATTTATTTATATATAATAGCCTTGTCTGTAGGAATTGGCACAGTCATGAAAGAGGTAATTGCTATGGCTCTTTACAATATTCAAGATGCATGTCTGACTGCAAAATTGCTCTTAAAGATACTCACAGGGATTAAAATATCAGTCTGTTTTCCAGTACTGACTTATCACATGCCAAACAACCCAGAATATTATAAGAATATCATCTAGAAGTCTGTATGTCTTATTGCTGTATTTACATGTCAGCAAATTTGAACAGAATTGCTTTACTCAGCTATGTTAACAGTAATGGGCACAGTTTTTTTTTTTCAAATCTGTTAGCTCCAATGCTTCAAAAGTACCAACAGAGATAATATTGCATGTATTTAATTCAAATGTTATATTTCTTTTGTTAATTCTGAGCATTTCTTCCCAACAGTATAAGCTGCACTGTTGTCTCTGTGCCAGTGATGCATTTTCAGACTTCACTAAAGCAGCTCTTTTCACTTTAATGCTGACAATAAATTAATTGTTTTCATGTTTCTGTTCATCAGCATTAACATTTTATTGCTTACATCTGCTTTTCCCCCTTTACTCATTTTTCAGAAAAATGGTTACTTCTACAACTTCTACAAAACTAAATGAAGGTCAATACTTCTTTTCATGTTTACAGCTACACCTAGTACACAAGGGTTGGATTTTAGATGTGTCATACTTTCAGTATATTTCATGTATTTATTTTTTATCAGCAGTACTGTTACAATCAGAGGAGTAGCTATTTTTTTCTCCAGTGCCATCCTTTGATCTTCTGCCACTCTTCTCCAAAGTTGAGAAGCAAAAAAGAAAAAAGAGGTCTATTCTTCTTTTGAACTTTAGCAAAATGTTTGATACATTTGTAGCAAGAAGTTGCTTCTGTTTATATCACCCATGCACAGTGTTCTACAGTGCTCAAATTTAACTATGAAAAAAATCTTTTAAACTGTAGACTGCACTGTAACCCTTTGTGGAGATTGCTTACTATGCACAAAGGGCTACAGTGCAAAAAAAAAAAAAAAGAAAAACATATTTTTTTATTGTTATTTTAAACAGTAGCAGGCAGTTGGCAGAGTTTATCCCACTCACAGAACAGTACAACACTCAGATGTCCTTCTATTCCTATGTTGCAGTATTCTAGGTGTGTGATTTCCTGCCCTCAGGCAACTCGTACGTCGGATTCTATACCAAAGCTTCTGCTTGGCTGCTGTAGTGTGCATGGGACATCACACATAGGGTCATAAACCAAGGGGCCTTAAATGTGACATCTGCACACACAACCCTAATAACTTTTCAGCCGCAGATGACATTTGCATAGTACAATCGCTTCTTCACAGGTGTCACATCTTAAAGATAAGTATCCCGTTGGGTTTCAAACTTTCTTATTTTTGACGATTGTTATAGCTAATGCTTGGTTGTTGTAGCCTTTAGCTGATGTCAGGAAAAAAGGGAAAGTGCCAATGCGGGCACCAGATACCCAACAAGGACGCCCATGACATGTATGTTTTTTGCCTAGGTCAGGAATATGATCACTCCTCCTGGGCTATTTGTCAATCATTTGTGCCTAAGACCTTGTGCAGCCATCTAGCCATGTTAAATCTTTACCTAGATAACTAATGCCTCAAACGGTTAGCCCTTAGGATGGATCCTGCATCGGAGGCTGCACCTGATGCTTTGCGCAAGAAGCCTGCCACTCCACTTACCGACACACTGCCGGCTGCCAATCTAGGGGTTGAGGCACGCTTGGAGGATCTGTCAACTGCAGCGATGTCCCTCAAGGAAGCTGTTTCACAGCTGATGACCAGCACGTACTAGGAGCTCACTCAGACATCGACACCCATCGAGGTCAAGGGGAAACCAGTTTCGGTGGTACCTCCGATAGGGATCCAGACTTCGGATGTGCTAATCTCCAGACCCGATGCCAGGCCACTCTCTACTTCCTCTCCAGCCAAAAAGAAGCAGAAAACTAAACATAGCACCTCTTCTTCAGAAATCGCATCAGATTTGCAGGCCTTCACTTCCTCTCTCATGCAGGCCTTCATGGCACTTAGTCCTTCAGCCTCAGCCACTTCCACCCTGCCTCTTCTGAGCCCCAGGCCTGTCTTTGCTTCTTCTCTCCCATCCATAATCCCTCAGGTCAGGGAAGAAAAACATGACTCTTCTTTATCTTCATCAGAGGAGTCCATTTCTTATGTTTCCCAGATTACCTCCACCCAGGAATATTACTCTCTGGATGAGGAATCTGTGGAGGGGGACTCTCCCCCTAAGGACATTACTTTTGATGAGACCATCACTAAGATGAAGGATTACTTTAAATGGGGCACTTCCCAAATGACTGACACCCAAAAAGGTACTTTGAATTGCTGTAAGTGGAATCACCCTCCCCTTCAGCAGTTCCCCCTGCTCTGCCTGCTTACTTGGATGCCTTCAATGCAGACTCTAAGGCCTCTGACTCACAGCCACCAGTCCTTAAGCATTCTGACCACTTCTAAAAAGTACCAGAGGACCACAAATTCTTAGTTAAGCCACCCTTGGCAGACCCAGCTGTTATTGCCACCACAGCAGATAAGCAATCTAGACTGCTGCCTTCTGCCTCCCTACTACCCACTGGCAAAGACAGTAAGTACATGGATAGGATGGGGAAGAAGGTGCACACTTCTTCGACTTTGGCTTTCAGAGCCAAAAACTATCAGACCCACACGACCAAGTATACATTAGACTTGGTCTCTCAAGCCTCCTCCATGCTGGCGTCCTTGCCTGACAGTCCCAGCAAGACAGGCATCTCATCCAAACTTTCCTTGGCCCAATAGGTAGCCAGTCACTCCATAAGGTGCAGCTACGATGCTGCAGAAGCATTCACCAGGACTGCAGCATCTGCTTCAGCCCTCGGGAGGTACTCATGGCTAAGACTCCAGAACTTCCCCGAGGACTTCAAGGCTAAAATCCTGGACATCCCTCTGGACCACAATGTGCTGTTCGGAAAACAATCTGCTGACCTTTTTAAAAATCTACAAGAAAAAAGCAAAGAACTCCAGGACATTAAGCGCCTGCTGGTGTCACCCATGCCCAAGTATTACAAAAATTACTCTGCTAAAGCCACATTTGTAAGACGTACTTCACAGCCCTCCTCCTCCAGGTCCAGGAAAGGGGCCAGAAGACCTACTAACTCCAGATCCTCTGCTCCACCACAGCAACCCAGGCAGCCCTTTCAGGACAGAGGAGGGCCCAGTAATGTGTGACTGCCTTGCCCACCTCCCCTCTCAGCCCACCTTTCCCACTGTCTTCCCCTTTGGCAATCCATCACTTCAGACCAGTGGGTCTTAAACATTATCCAAAAAGGGTGCTTCCTATCCTGGAAAGAGAAGCCACTCAGAAGAGGCATCCTTTCCCTCCACAAAAACCAGGCCCATCTCATGCCACAAGTTCTGGCAGATGTTCTACAGCTAGGCACCATAGAGCTTGTTCCTCCAGGACAAGAAGGAAAAGGGTTTTACTCCCATCTCTTTCTGTTCCCTAAAAAAGATGGCCCCTGGAGACCCATCTTAGATCTGTCCTTTCTAAACCTACATCTTCAGGTACCTTTCTTCAAAATGCTCTTTCTCCCCACCTTGCTGCCTCTCATTCCAGCCAAGGCCTTCATGTTCACCCTAGACTTAAAGGAAGCCTACCTGTGCATGCCCATTAGGAGTTCCCACAGACAATTCCTGTGTTTCTCTGGCTCTTCCTCTCATTTCCAATTTACTGCCTTGCCCTTTGGTTTATCCACAGCCCCCAGGGCCTTTACAAATTGCCTAGCCCCAGCCATTGCCTTCTGCAAAACTCAAGGGATACCAATTTACCCTTATCTGGATGACATCTTGATTCTGGCAGAGTCCAGGGATGCTCTACTAAAGCATTTACATTTCACCATATCTCTTCTGCAGAACCTAGGATTTACCATCAATCTCCCCAAATTCTGTCTGATCCCAAGCCAGGACAAGACTTTCCTCAGCTACAGAATTAGAACAGACACAACGAAGGCCTTTCTACCTCAGGACAAGGTTCTGTCTTTAAACATCCCACTTCCAGGAAGATCTACTGTCCTGAAAGTTGATGGCAAGGCATTTTCTTTGCCTCCTGGGTTTGATGGGAACAACCATCCCCATGCTACCTCTGGCAAGAATGCAAATGCGTAAGCTGCAGTGGTTCCTGATGAACACCTGGTCTCAGCACCTACATCCCCTAAAGCAGGCCAGCCCCATCCTTCCCTGTCTGAAAACAGAAATCAACTGGTGGATCCAGCAAGTGAAATTGAGCCCAGGGCTGCCACTACAGCCCCCCACCCCAACCCAAGTTATACATACAGATGCCTCAGAATCAGGTTGGGGAGCATCTCTGGGCTTTTACAAGATTCAGGAAAAGTGGCATCCCTCTCTTCAGGCCAAACATATCAATATCAGAGAAATGACAGCAGTTTTCTTAGCTCTGCAGACCTTCACCCCCACTCTGGTTCCAGGAGTAATCCAGATTGTCACAGACAACACCACAGTGATGTGATACCTCAACAAGCAGGGAGGATGAAAGGCCTATCAGCTATGCAGTCTATCCCTGCTTATATAGGACTTAGCCTCCCAGCTTAACTTAATCCTTCAGGCAGTCTACATTCCCTCACAGGACAACCACTAAGCAGATCTCTTGAGCAGGACCTTCGCACCTCAACACTAATGGATGCTGAATAGAGAGGTCTTCTTAGACATAGTCCACTGGTGGGGTGCTCTACAAATAGACCTATTTGCCTCCCCCCAGAACAGGCAACTGCAGAGCTTCAGCACAAAAACACACTCCCCTCTAGCATGGAGAGTGGACACTTTCAGCATCTCTTGGGAGGGGGAAGTTCCTTTATGCCTTCCCCCCATTCACACTGATTCAGAAAGTCCTCCTGAAAATCCAGAAGGACAAACCAAAAATCTTGTTAGTGACTCCCTACTGGCCAAGGCAACACTGGTTCCCCCTACTTCACAAACTAGCCAAGACAAATCACTTCAAGTTACCCTACAAGGTGGACCTACTGTCACAAGAAAAAGGAACTCTCCTACACCCACAGGTACAGATGTTGTCTCTGACTCTGTGGGTGATAAACTTTTGATTACTTTCAGACACCACTACTCAGAGGATGTGCTTTCAGTCCTAAGGAAGGCAAGGAAACCTACCACCAGAAAATCTTACCTGGCTAAATGGGAAAGATTTGCAAAATGGTGTCTGCAAAATGGAATGATCCCCAGCTCTGTTGAGGTTCCCCTGGTTCTAAACTACTTGTGTTAATTGATAAAAAAAATTATCTTTCTTATTCTTCTGTAAAACTTCATCTCTCAGCCATATCAGCCTGCCTGAGCCTGGATCCCACCCCCCTTTGCTGGCCAGGCTCGACATAAAGCTCTTCTTTAAAGGAGTCTTGCACATGAGACCACCTAGGAAACCTATCCCTCAGTCTTGGGACCTTAACTACATCTTAGATAAATTAACTCAACATCCCTTTGAACCTGTCGGCCTTTCCTCCTTACAGATGTGTACATGGAAGACAGTCCTTCTGGTGGCTATCACTTCAGCCAGAAGAGTGTCAGAACTGCAGGCTCTAATGGTCTGTCCCCCCTACACCTTCTTCCACAAAGGCAGGGTGTTCTTACGAACCAACTCCTACTTTATGCCTAAAGTGGTCAATGATCTCTCTCTTAACCAATCCATTCATCTGCCCACCTTTTTTTCCTCACCCACTAATGAAGGGGAGAGGATACTGCACTCCCTGGATGTGCAAGTTAGATTCTACCTAGACAAGACCAAGGCCATCAGAAAGACTAACCAGCTGTTTGTCTCCTTCCACCCCAGAGCCCTGGCCAAGGCAGTCTCCAAGCAAACCAATGCATGCTGGATCAGGAAAGCTATTTGCTTCTGCTACTCTCACCATGGAAAGGCACCCCCAATGGGAATCAACGCCCATTCCACTAGAGCTGTGGCTACCTCAAGGGCCTTCATGAAAGGCTTAGACACAGCATCTATTTTGGAAGCAGCCACTTGGGCGACTATCCACACCTTTCCCAAGCATTACAAATTGGACCAAGTTTCCTGAGCTAGAACAGGATTTGCCAGAGCAATCCTGCAGGGTCTTATAGATCCCGCTGCATCTACCACCACCATCTCATCCTCTTAAGCTGTAGTGTGCTCCCACACCTAGAATACTGCAAAATAGGAATAGAAGGACATTGAATATTTGTGTAAAATCTTACCATAACTATATATGTCCTTCTCTTCCATGTTGCAGTATTCCTTCCCACCCATCAGTCCCCCCTAATCTTATACCTTCCTGTACTACCTACATTTCAGTAGGTGTCCAAGTTACACACCTCTAAACAACTGGCACACCTCATGCTGGGCATTATTCTTTGCCTACTGGCCTTCAATTTCTGAGGATTGTGCATGCAGACGTCACTTTTAAAGCCCCTTGGTTTATGGCCCTACGTGTGATGTCTCATGCACGCTATAGCAGCCAAGCTGAAGCTTTTGCATTGAAGCCGACTAATGAGTCACCTGAGGGCAGGAAATCCCACACCTAGAATACTGCAACATGGAAGAGAAGGACATCTATGGTTATGGTAAGATTTTACACAACTATTCTTTTTGACTGCAAATATAAGACTGACACTTAAATTCTAGCATGCATGAAACAATGATCAAAATCAGCCAATCATGTTCCTTAACACTTTACACCTTGGAAATATGCTGCATACAACCCACCCCAGCTATGCATGATGTTTACAATGTATTGTATGTATTGTACTTTAGTTCTCAGTTTTGGCATTATTGACTCATATTTTATGTATCACTTCTCCATTTCCTCATTTAACCTTTTCTATGGAGTACTTTTAATTTCACTCATGCTGCATATATCCAGACTTATTTTTTGTGAAAGCCTCTCTTTTATCGGAGCATTTCTTCTACAAACTATTCTGTACCTGATTAGTGAGTCATGCAGTTCACTTAATTCACAGTCTTTGGTTCTGTTTTTCAGTTCAACAATCTGAGCTTCTACAACAAATGTCAAGTAAATGGTAAATTCTTTCTAGGCTCAACATAATTTCTGAACTTTTATTTAGTTGTGCTGCCCTGTTCTTTTCATCTTCTAGAAGAGAAAAAGCATTAAATATGTTGAAGGTATCTTCCTCAGTGACATGCAGAAATGAGGCACATTATCTTTTTAGGATTCTTAGCTATTCCTCTTTTAGTGAATAATAAATCTTCTTGAAGACTGTTGAAGTCGAGGTGCTAAAGTTTATGAATAAATTGGGATCATGTTTGCTGTTCCCGTGTGTCATTTTTGGTACCTTTTCTTGTTTAAATTTGTGGTTTTGCAATAATAAATCACGTCTGGATCCCCAAGCTTCCACTTTTCTGCTAAGTTACTTTGCACTTAGAAAATTACTGGTAGTTGTAGCTGAATATGTTACATATATCTCAGGCCAGACTTATCAACTCTACACTTAGTGTCCACTAACAGAACAGGAAGTGTACACAATCTGTATTCAGTAACATCCCTATCACAGGTTTTGTGCTTTCTAGTCATTCAGAAAGATTACACTAGGTGTACATGTAGTCTGCACTCTGTGGTAACCTTTCTGAATCCAGCTCAATATTTAAGCCTGCAGGAAAATCAGTAGGAAAACTAAAGTTAGGAGTAAGAAGGTATGAGTTTTTCATGTATTGTCTGTTCACTCAGAAAATTTCACATTAATGAATCCCAGGATTAATTCTTTGTTTCAACTTTTAAACACAAAGACCTTGAAAAAATATCATACGTTTCTACAGTGTATAAGACCTTGACATTTTTCAGAATGAAATGCTTTGTAAATAACACAGACAATTTGGATTTTGTCTTGGTAGCCACCATGAGGTATTTACTCAGACTGTTTCTAGAAAGTACACCAAATGACAGGCAGCTTCCTCTCATTATAGATATTGATGTGTGAGCCAAACTGTGTGAGACAAACATTTGAGTGATAAGGTAACTGCTTTCAATGATGTAATGGATACTTGTATACCATAGTTTAAACATGTCTTATTTTCTTCAGATGATAAGTTAGTAAAACCCTGATTGTCTTCACAAAAATGTTTTAGTGCATAAGAACTGAGCAAGACCATGACACCATTAATGTTTGCTATGAGAAAAGGATGGTCATTTCAGGCACACTACAGATTAGGTAGAAAACACAGGGGAAAGAAATGACATTCTGGTCTGCAAAGAAATGTTACAGAGTAGGTGAAGGAAAGCTTAAGACAAGGGCTGGGCTATGTTCTTAAAAATGTTAAAAGAAGATTTTGGCAGACATGCAGCTATATGAACTAATTAGATCTACCTTTCAGTGGAATAAGAATGTGATGCAGAGATGACAAGAAGCACAGGTATAGATAAAGAAAAAAGAGGGATATGGATATGATTATAATCCAAACATTGAAGGGGATATGGACATATCTATAATCTAAACAATGGAGGGACATGGACATAACTATAATCCAAACATTGCAGGGACATAAACATCTATAATCCAAACATTGAAGGGGATATGGACATATCTATAATCTAAACAATGGAGGGACATGGACATAACTATAATTCAAACATTGCAGGGACATAAACATCTATAATCCAAACATTGGAAAGGCATGGACATAACTATCATCCAAACATTTGAGGATGCGGAGATATCTATAATCCAAATATTAGAGGGACATGGACATAACTATAATCCAAACATTAGTGGGACATGGACATAACTATAATCTAAACATTGGAGGGATATGGATATAGCTATAATCCAAACATTGGAGGGATGTGGTCATAATTATAATCCAAACATTGGAAGGATGTGGACATAACTATAATCCAATCATTGGAGGAACATGGACATAAATATAATCCAAACACTGGAGGGATGTGGACATATCTATAATCCAAACATTGGAGGGATGTGGACATAGCTATAATACAAATATTGGAGGAACATGGACATCTACAATCAAAACAATGGAGGGATGTGGACATAACTATAATCCAAACATTGGAGGGACATGGACATAACTATAATACAATCATTGGATGGACATGGACATAACTGTAATCCAAACATTGGAGGGATGTGGACATATTTATAATCCAAACACTGGAGGGATGTGGGCCTTGCTATAATCAAACATTGGAGGGACATAGACATAGCTGTAATCCAAATATTGGAGGGGCATGGACATCTACAATCCAAACATTGGAGAGACATAGACACAACTATAATCCAAACATTGGAGGGACATAGACATAGTTATAATCCAAATATTGGAGGGACGTGGACATCTACAATCCAAACATTGGAGAGACATAGACATAACTATAATCCAAACATTGGAGGGATGTGGACATAACTATAATTCAAACGTTGCACTGACTTTAGTCTGTGCTTGTACGATTAGAGGAGTCAGACATGGAGGAGAAACAGAACTGTAAGACTGATTGTGGAATGAGATAGTTTCATCATGTGTGATAATATTGAATATTGCAGGATCTGAAGGCCTTTACTTAAATATTTTTTTTTACTATTTGAATGCTGAAATAACTTTTTGGTGCTGTGATGTACATGTATTTGCTAGATTGTTTAGACAACTTCTGTGTTTGGTTTACTCTCTGTGGGAATGGAGGAAACCACTTGAAAAAACAGTGTTTGAAATTGTTCTAAAACTTCAAGCTGAAAGCAGTTAACTTTGACTAGTCTCAGTTTTTATTGCTGTGTCTATTACTACACATGTATCTTTTTCTCTCGGTCCCTGTCTCCATCTGTCTGTCTGCCTATCTGTCTCTTTGTATCTGTGCGTATTTTGTCTGTAAGAATATCCAGCAATGTACTCAGAGATGGACAGTGGTTTGTTTCCCTTTTATGCAATGTCCCACAGAATTATTCCTCCTCCTCCACTTTAGGGACGCTTAATGCAAGCATAGGATATGGCTCACACATTGCCTTGAGTAGGAAGAAACAACTACTGAAGAATAAACAAAGGAATGAAGGAATGAATTAAATAATTAATTAATTCCTCAATTTACTAATGAATGTACTCTCGTGATTATAAAAATTAGAATACACTGAATAAATGTCAATATTTTTTGAAAGTCTATCCCATCTGCTGTGCTATACACATACACACACACTCACCTCCTTGGTCTGTAATGCCTTTTATTTAATGCCATATCCTTCTTTAGGAATGACATTCCAATGCTTCCTTAGTTCTTTCCTTACCATTGCATTTTTGTTAATTTCTTAAATGATATTGATATTTCGATTTTACATTTCAAAGACTGTGCAGCCAACTACAAGACCATTCAACATTTATACATGAAGTCTTGATAAAGTATCATAGATGCTTTTATGCTAGCAGTACTATTATTTATTTTGCCACTTTGTATTCACAGCCCTACACTGGATTAATTGGGTTTTACTACTGTGGTGTCCATCTAATAAATAGACCATGACTTTCAATATTTACTACCAAGGCAATTTCACTGAACCAATACCTTCCTATCCTTTCTTGTGGGAGAATCAAGGAATGCATTGTCTTCTGTATAAAGAAACACATTAATAGCTTTTGGTATTTACGGAAGACTCAGTAAATTCACAGTGTGACAGCATAGCTTTTTACCTTATCTAGCTGCTGCAATTGACTGTAATCTGCAATTTCACATCAGGGTAGAAGAACCCAATTTACACAGCATGCCACGAATGTACCATTTACTGTAATGGAAATGAACATTACTGCAGTAGGTTATATGGTAGATAGCTTGCTTTTCTGACAACATTAGTACTCCCAAAACATCAGCATATGTTACTCATAATTATTTAATTTGTTGTAAGTAGAAAATTCACTCAAAGCTTTTTTATGCAATTCATGTTAGTTAAGTGCAAGGCTTCTGTTGTGTAATATTGTATGTGGTGAATTGTTCTGCCTAGTTAGCATGTATTATTCTTTATTCTTAGTACAGAATCATGCATGTTACTTCTAGCTGCCTTAAACTAGTCTGAGACACTCATTCTATTTCTGTGCTGAGTCATATGTATATTGCAGAATTGCTTGCATTGCCATGGAATCTAGATTATGCATTAAAACTCTGAACCTTTTCAAAACATTGGATTTTAATATTTGGTATAAAATGTTTCATAAAGTTAATGTACAACAGAGCAGGCTGAATGTTTCGTAAAAATCAGAAAAACATGTCAGGTCTAAAGTTCAGACTTTTTATTTATTTATTTATTTATTTAATTTGATGAATTTCTTACCCCAATAAACCCATTGCAAACAAATGCCTCCACCAGCGGTGGCTCAACAGAAGAATCTAATTGCGTGAATTGCTCAGAATTTTGCAATAGGCTAACAGACAACAAGGGAAATAAGCCAGGACTACTTATTTATACTTAACTGCTAGATATGATGAACATTATCCCCTGTGCTTTACCACCAGATAAACTTCTACGTATGTATAAGTGCAAAAACTATGACCACCTCATATAGCTGATGAAGGATTTCACTGAATGATTTCTGTGGTGAACATTATCAGTCCATCCATCCTTCCTTCAATCCATCCATCCATCGAATCATTTTTGTACCCCACATCATTCAGTCTTGGAGTGCAAGGCAGAAGCCTTTTCCAGCCCTGATAAACAAAACAAGGAAACTGATGCTAAATGGGATGGCAGTCTATAACATAGTCCACCCCCCAACATATACAGGCATACACATGCACAAACACATACACACACTTGCACTCACACACACATGTACACACACACACACACACACACACACACACACACACACACACACACACACACACACACACATGCATGTATACACACACACACACACACACACACACACACACACACACACACACACACACACACACACACACACACACACACAATCTACAGTGATAGCTAGTGGCAATATATTATGGCCAATCTGTCTGCCAGCATTTCATTGAAGTAAGAAATGAAGGATCCCTGGGAGACACCCACATACACATACAGATGACATGTTAATACTACACAGAAAGCAGTGGGAGGCAAGAATATTAAATATTATGCCACTGTGCATTCTTAAACCATTATTGCCCATCACTAATGATTACCTTTATTAATCTTCAAATGTGTACATGCTAAATCATGAAGATGAACCTTAAAGAAATGAGAGTTACCAGTTTTCACTTTGGTAAAGGGATTTTCATTAAAAAAAAAAAACATTATTTTTCATAGCATACCTCTCCACCTCTTATCTTTAGAATGAGGAATAGAAGCAAAACTATTCAAGGAAAAAAAGTTCACAACCAGGGACACTATTCATAAAAAAAAATGATAGAATAAAATGATGTATATAATATGTGGATTGCAATAGAAAACTGTTTCTTAATGTTTGGGATTATGTAATGGCTTTCTCTGCTATTGTTTTATGAGAAAATTAAAATTCTGTGAGGGATTCAGTGAAATTTTCAGGAAGAATCCAGGAGTTTCCCACATTTAGGAACAATTACATGGTATGAACTTCTTGACTGCAGAATACTTTCCTAAGTCATGGAGAACCATAACAGCTGCTTTGGAGGACACAGTCTTGACTATGCCCCAGGTGAATGAGTTTGAGTATAAGCTTAGGCACCTTCTAGAGTTGATGAAGGCATAAGAAGAATGTTGAAGTTTAGTCTACCTGCCTGTTTTTTGGGGGGGTGGGGTGAGGCAGGTGTGGAGCATGTGTCTGTGCTTGCTCCCTATGATTTAGGACCCAGTGGAGAGCATGACACACACAGGGGTACAGCCTACAAGAGGTGTTGAACAAACAGATTACAGTGCACTTAGTAGCATGAACATGCATCGCAAAGAACCGTTACATGAAAACCAATGGACATGGCTGGGCAACTACAGGTAAGGCCTGGGGTTAATCAGAAAATATCAGTTTTGCAACATTGAAGTGTTGGCTTTCATTTCTAGCTGCTTTGATAAATGGGCCCATGTGCTTTCTTCAAGGGAGAATGAATGAATGAATGAATGCAAACATAACCTCAAGATTAGGGCTTCATGCTAAGTGTGGGGAGCCTGAACCAAAATAATTGGTGGAAAACTATTATATTTTGGACACTGGTGGAAAAATATAATTAAAAATAAGTAGATAGACAGACTCTTTCCCTTTTCTTATGTCTGTCTCTTTCATCCCTACTACTGCTTCTTCAACTAATCTAACATTTATGCAGGGGTGCAAGCCCCCCTACACCCCCACACCTCCTGTTAATTAAATATACCAACTCCGAGATCAAAGTCAGTGAGGAAAAGGGTACACTTCCTGATCTGTGCTGTACGGCCATCTCTGTTGAAAACGTTTGAACTTCTGAAAATTCAGTCATATAGACTCAGCCATATGAATTTTGAACTTCCGGACATTCGATAACCTAACAGGGATCCATTCAAATTAGTGTAGATGCTGCAGTGTCAGGCAGTGTTTTGAACAGTTTGGTAAGCTGGATGCAAACTTAACTATTTTGTCATGGCAAACCTCTAATTTATTTTTTAAAGTGGAGAAAGGTTAATCAGGATGGGTTCTGCACAGAGAAGTGAAAGGAGAAGATAAGATGTTGCTAGAAGAATTCTTAAGAGTATTCAATGAGAAACAGTTTGTTTCTACAGAGGAAGACCAACTTTTGGTGAGTTTTCATGATGGCTTGAGTGATGTATTGATCATATTTTAAGTTATCATTAATTAAGACACCAAGAAGCTTTGCACTGGAAATCATTTCAACTGAGGAATTTGCTAATTTGATGCTGAAGGATTGTTTCTGAGCTAACAGAGATTTAGGTACAAGTGACTGGTAATCATCTATCTAGGCCTTAACTGAGGAAAAGGAGTCCTGGGTCATCTTGTGGAATAGTGGTAGATAATTTGAATCTTGATAACACTGAATTAATTTGGCTAGGATCTGAATCAGCTTCTTCTCAACAGATTTTAGCTTTATATATTACATCCTCTGATAATCCACTGAATGATATTCATAGGTTCATAGATTTATTGGTAAGTACTAAACAATGAGTCTGCAGACCATTGCAAGCCTAGCTAATAATCCATATTTAAAAGTTCCCTCCACCCTCAAGGAGAGCACTACAAGACAGACCAGGGATGAATTTGAGACTGCCCATCCAATTATCTAGGTTTACTTTGAAAGTGACAAGGGTGTACAGTGGAAGTTTGTTCCAGAGGTGAGGAATATGAATGTATTATGCCAGTGTATCTTATTTACTAGTTGATGAAAAATTTTGTTTCATTAACCTGGTATTCGAGAAACCATTTTTTTTTGTAAGGAATAAAAGGTCAAGAAGTATTGGATTGTCTGTGGCCCAAAAGGTTAGTCACAGATAGCCACAGGAGAAATTATAAGACAATGGCTGTCTGGCCTAATAACTAAGACTTCTGATGCTATTGATCTTTTAGCTAGGATTCCCTGAGGTCTCTCAAGCTGGTGATATATTTAGACAAATACATGCTAAAAGTAGCATTATATTCTCTGATGAGATACCATTAAAGGAGAATTAAGAGTTCAATCTCGAGGAGATAAAATATAGATAATTGGATAGAAGGCTTGCATAACTATAGCATAGCTGTGATAGGCAAAAGATAGGAAATCATCTATAAGAGTTCCTAGAGCTCTTACAACAGTGTCTAATTGAAGAGATGTCCCACTTAAATGGAATATAACAATCAGTTTACTGAAATTAATGAAACTACATGTTTTAATATCTAATTTGAGATATTGTTCTTGCACAGATTGTTAACATGGTCTGAACCACATTTCAAAAATTGTGAGTCAGTGGTAGATTGAATGTCAATTTGCAGTTTCCAGTCATCTGTAAACTTGGATAGCTATAGTCCAGGACTGAGGTACACCAAGCCCGGCTGATGAATTGATACAACCAAAAAACGAATACCACTCTCCAAAATAGTTTTAGCACTTTCATCCACCTTTAATTTACGTGAACTTCTTCCGAAACATAGGAAATGACATGATAAGTTGTATAAATACAAATATTGCAGGAAGTGATGTCATGATAATACAATTAAAAACTTTTTTCCATTATAACTTTTCGCATAATTTAAACTTAGTATGTTGTTGAATTTTTTATTTTGGATGGAGTCAAAAAGGGAATTTTTTTGGGTGATTTAAACAACACCCTAGAGTGCAAAGAATCATTTTGGCAACTGGTGTTTGGAGCAGACCAGTCACCAGGACTCAATGAAGTCATCAATTTAAAATGTTTTTTAATGTACAGATAGTTTTATTTAAATTATAAAAAAAAAAAAATTTTTTGTTAAATTTATAGATATATTCATACACACACATATAAATTTTTACAAAAGTTACAATCATGTAGGAATATTAACATTTGTGAGCAACATACTAAGTTTAAATTATGCAAAAAGTTATAATGCAGAAAAGTTTTTAATTGTATTATCATGACATCACTTCCTGCAATATTTGTATTTATACAACTTATCATGTCATTTCCTATGTTTCTGAAGAAGTTCACGTAAATTAAAGGTGGATGAAAGCGCTAAAACTATTTTGGAGAGTGGTATTCATTTTTTGGTTGTATCAATTCATCAGCCGGGTTTGGTGTACCTTTCTTTTTGAAGTTAGAAGTTGGAACGTTTCTATATAGTCCAGGATTGCTTATGGCCTAAAGGTCTGAGAAATAGATGCCAAATAGGAAACAGCCCATCACCAAGCCCTGTGGTACACCTTAGTAGCCGTTTGGCTTTCAAAAGTGGCACCTGCAACTCTAGCCGCATAGGTTCTATCAAATAATCAGTTAGTTTTCTTGTAGATAACATAAGGATTTATATCCAAATTTACAAGTTTGTCAATAATGCCTGCATGGCACATAGTATCAAAGGCCTCAGCCAGGTCCGAGTATGCTGTTTGTACTATGTAGCCATCACCCAGTCCTTCTGTGACTTTTTTCAAAGAAATTGATGAAGTGAAAGAGGTAGGACCTTCCTTTGACAATGGCATATTGATGAGGGTCCAAGGTTAACAGTGTTCAATGTCCAGATTAATGAAGACTGAGAAAATGTGTTCCATAGCTTTGCACATGAGGCTAGTGAAACTAATGGGTTTATAGTTACCAGGATCTGTTATGGGTCAATCATTTGTAGCACATTACAATGGCTGTTTTCTGGGCTTCAGGAATGTAAGCAGTTGAGAAGTTTGATTAAAGAGGTTAAGTTGTGGTTCAAATAGTATATATTGGGCACTGATAATCAGGCAACCCAGTATGTTATCTGGGTCCCTGGATGTGGTGTTCCTAGTTTTTGAGAGTGCTAACAGGACTTGCTCCATAGTGATTAAAGGGAGTGACTAAGATTGTAGTATCTACCTAATAGTAATAGCTATGGGTGGAGTAAATGTTTGCACTAAATTTGTCAGCTAGGATATTAGATGTTCCTTTAAGTCAGAGTTGGTAGTATTATTGCATACTAGCTCTGAACTTTGTTGGGTGCAGGTTCATAATGTCTTGACCATAGGTAAAAAAAAAAAAAAGATTTGTAGTTATTTTTGTTTTTTGTGGCTGGTAAATATTCAGCCTTGAGATTCCTATCGGTTCCCTTAAGATATGTACTAATGTGATTCAGGCTGCTTCTTAAGGTAGGTAACATTACGAAATTTCCGTTCCCTTGTTATATAATTTATTTATATATGTATTGTATAGTAGGGATTTGTTTTTTTTAAATTTCCTTAGATTTCCTGTGAATAGGGATTGCCTTACCAACACTACTATTTATTGTAGAGTAAAAGTCAGAGGTATAGGCAACAGCAATAGTGTCCATCAGTGAAAGATTAGAGTGGCATTTATTCAGATCATGAAGTAACTGAAGAAGGTTTGGTTTTGAAAAGTCCCTAAACATAGAGATATTTGTTGGAGAAGTACATCCAGTTTTAAAAGAAAATCTAACAAATTTATGGTCTGGTTTAACAAGGGGAGATTATATATATAGAGGTTTGCAAGAATAGCCATATTTGGGGAATGTAGTCAAGGGTATTGGGGCCCACAGTAGGATGATTAACTAAGTGTACAAGAGACTTAGCATTTATAACATCACTGCTGACCCCTATCAGTGTAGGTCAGTCACTTTATTGATGCCCACCATCAGAAAGTTCTTTAATATCTACAAACTGACACTGGCAGCTGATTGTAGCAAACCACTTACTGACCACTAAATCAGTATTGGAAAAAAATATCCATACTGGCATTTTAAAATAGCTGTACAGAAATTAAATCTGGCACTGCCAACCAGGTGGCAACTGTCAATCATGCCCTATAACACCTTGCACCCAGGGGGACTGCCACTTTCATCACAGCCCGAATACGCTTCTGAGCTACCATGCTGAGAAGAAAACATAGAGGGTGCCCTATAGCTAGCTATGAATTGGTATATAATGTAATTTAGGGTGATTTGGATATTAGGAGTTCAAATTTGAGGTCTTAAGGAATCTGTCGTGAGGTGATGATATCCTTGACAAATACTTACCCACAATTTCGAGTAGATAAGAAGACAAGACTGACACTAAACCCAAGAAGAGATGGGGTGATTTCACTGTTTTGAAACCATGCTTCTGTATGTATACATATATGAAAGTGCTCAAGTTGCAGGATAGTTTCAAGTTTGGGCATTTTCTTTAGACTTTTGGCATTGAGAAAAAAAAACACTTCATTGTGTTCCAAGTTAGAATTTATTAGCTTGGAATATCCAGGAAATAAAACTTGCCTATGAAATTGCACAATGAGGGCATCAGAAGCTTTAGCCAGAAAGGTTTCATAAGGGAGGTGCAGACCATCTCTGCCAAAACAGGAAGGCTTACCTGCCATGTCTTCCCACACTGACACATACTGAATCCCTCTAGAAAGCTACCAGCTATACAAACAATTACTAAAAACTATTATCTTGTATTTAAATCTCTCCATTATTGTGGGTGTTGACAGAATGCCATTCAAGATGAGTGTCTTTCCTGCCATGGTTGCATGCATAGAAAGTTCAGTTACTTCCTTTTCCATGTCTTTCTGGGTAGAGCACCTAACATCATTCACCTTCATTTGGGCCAATCAGGTCGCATATCATTTTCAGGATGATGGGTTCCCAGGATCATAGGAGGTTAACAAGGCTAATGGCCCTGGGGCCCTTACAAGCCTAGCCAAGAGTTTATTTCTAAAAAAACTGCAGTCAGCACCAGTTACCCCTGTCAGTGATGGATACAGGTGGAACCCCTGGGACAAATTTGTGGTTTCCCATCCACTCATCAAGGTTGCACTTGAAAAGCTTCAACGAGGTACTCTGTTTGATGTGGATGGGAAGTATATTCCAGAGATGGGGCAGCCTCTGGGAGACAAACCTGTCTCTCCAGCAGGTTTTGTTGATGTTGCATATTAGATATAGGCCTGTTGAGTGGGTAATGCATGAGGAGTTAGACTTGCAGATATGGAGCATCTCTTGTAGGGCAGTGTCTGAGATTGTCTTGTAGGCGACACAAAGATCACCTCAGGGCAATCTATACAATACAGAGTAGAGTGATAGTGATTTGAGCCTGTCTGCATAGGGCAGGTGTTGGGGGCCATGGATTCTCTTTGTGAGATATTTCTGTGGCGTTTGCATTTGTGCAGGTGTTTGAGAGGTACATACCAAACAGGGTGTTATACCCAACTATTGGCCTAATGAGGGAGGAGTAAAGAGAGGTAATAACCTCCTTTTTTCTGGATGCAATCCTTTTTCTTATGAGATGAGCTAAGGAAAATGCTTTTCTGACCACTGCTGCTACATGATGGTCGAATGTGAGATTGTTGTTAACCTGTGTACCCAGGTCTGTCACCACAGATTGTGTGCTTAAGGGGGTTGCCCTTGATGTGGTTATCAGTAGGGACCATGTTTTTGCCGAATGGTATGATAATACATTTTTTTTGCATTTAACTTAACACCATGACTTTGGCACCAGTCATTTGTTGCTGAGAGACCTCCTTTCAATATGTTAACATCATTTGGGGAGTCACTGACAGCACACAACTTGCAGTTTTCCGCAAATGTGGTCAGCCACAGGCCTTTTGTCTTTGCCTGGACCTCTGAGAAGTAGATAGCAAACATTAGAGGTCCGAGAACAGATCCCTAGGGATCTAGGAGCACTTGTTATGAACCAGATCCCAGCTCTGGTAGACAGCTAACTGTCTCCCTATTCTTTTCTGGCCTAGTGAGGGTGGTGTTCATATGCCTGACAACAGAGTACATATGTCTGTATGTCTGTATGTCTGTATATGTATAACTATATAAATATACTGTGTGTGTGTGTGTATATATATATATATAAATATATTTATATATGCACACACACACACACACACACACACACACACACACATATATATATATATATATATATATATATATATATATATATATTGGGAAAGACGACAAGAGTTACCCAATCATATATCAAGCAATTAACTCTTCCGATTACATGCTTATCATTCCAAATGTAGAAGAGTATTCTTCTTTTGAATGAAAAATTTTTTTATAACATCTTACATCTGTTTAAGAGTTTCACCTCTTTATTATTTAACATTACTTCTTGTCGAACAGATATTTTTAAACTCTGTAAACAATTCACAGGTTTCTTACTAAATGTACAACAAAGGGATGGCTTTATTCCTTTTGCATAATCATTAGATATTCTTGCACTCTACACTTTATACTTCTTTTGATCTCACCTATATAATGCAAACTACAACTGCACTTAATCGCACATACTACACCCTCAAATAAACAAGTGTAACTATTTGCAACCTCAGACTTTTTACCAGTAAACTTATAAAACTAAAAACTACCTCATTATGTATAATAAACTGCTATAAGGATGCATTCATTTCAAATGGTGTTAAACTGTTAACTCCTTAACAGTAACAACATCATTACAAGCTGTGAAGTAGCTCACACACATAGCAACACAAAACACACCTGCATTCGCGGAGGCTCTCAGTAAAAATCTGCTTAAGCAACAGAGACATCCAAAGCAGAAACACAAGCAACCTCCACCCCCCAACACAACCCAAATGACACATAGCCTACAAACTCAGTGTGTCACTCAACCACAACCCATAAGGCATAACAACCTACCCAACACTCTAGTCATAGGTGTATCTATAGTCAGACACACTGATGTTCCACTCACCAGGCTAAATAAGGAGAAAGTTACTGTCAGCTGCCTGTCAGGTGCCAGGATCCACCACATAATGCATGCAATCAGGTCACTCCACAACAAGTACAAATATGACTCTGTCATTATTGGTGTGAATGACGTGAGATGTACCTCTCTGGACTACATGAAAAGAGACATGGAGGAGCTCTCCGATCTTCTAGCCCAGGCAGGTATGACCCTAGCCTTGAGTAGCATCCTGACACCCAGAATGGTACCACAGTACAAGGACAAAATGATTGACTTCAACAATTGGCTAAGCTTCTGGTGTCATTCTAAGGAGATCCAGTATCTGTTTGTCTGGGATGACATGATCGACAGACCACGATGCTTTGCCAGAGATGGCCTGCACCTGTCTCCCTTGGGTTTCCGGATACTGGCTATGGCTTTTGCCACCCCTGTAGTGCCTTTTTTAGGCAAGGTTCAAATGACAATTTCACCACCTTAACAGGTACAAGCAAGCAAAATTGCAAAATCTGAGGGTAATGCTACTCAATGCTAGAAGTATAAACCTCAAAATGCATTCACTTGAGGCACTCCTTAAAATGGAGAACATTGACATCTGTTCAGTGACAGAGACCTGGTTCAAGTCTCCAGAGAGTACCCCTGTATTACCAGGCTATAATTCATACCACACCTTTCGGCCACCTAACTTGGACCAAAACACTAAAGGCAGAGGCGTGTCCATATTTAATAAGAATATCCACACCTCCAGGCTAGTTGCTGAGCATAATGCATCTGACATTATCCAAGTGCAACTAACTCTGGGCAAGACTGCAATCCAGATTGTAACTTGCTACAGATCCCCCACCATGCCCCAGGATTCCCATTCCACATTTCTTGATACACTGGAAAATATTAGGGTACAAACCAACACCCTAATAATGGGCAATTTCAACTACCCCACCATTAACTAGGAAAACTACTCGTGTACCAACTCTTTTGCTCAACGTTTTCTGGAATTCATAAATTCCAACGCCTTGGATCAACTTATCCACACCCCCACCAGGGGTAGCAGTATCCTAGAACTTGTAATTACCAACATGGGTGACCGGTGTTCCACACCAGAGGTCAATTCCTCATTGGTCAGATCCAACCACAAGCTAATCACCCTAGACATCTACATCCTGCCCCCCACCCCCCTATTAGGGAAACCACCATAAGAAATTTCTCCAAAGTCAACTTCACGCTTCTTAAGACAGAAGTGGCAAACTTTCCGACAGCCATACAGATGGACAATAGAGGTACAACTGCTGAATCTTACACAAATGCACTTAATAAGCACTTACACGAGTGCATGGATCATGCTATCCTGAAAATAAAGGAAGCCAATCTGGTGGTCCCCTGCCATAAACTAACTCTACAACAAAAGAGAGAAACTGTTGCAAAAAAGAGTAAAATCCCATGATTGGAGGAACTCCCTGGTCAGTGTCAGTAAGAAGCTGAGATCCCTCATAAAATCCGCCAAAGCTAGTTATGAAAATAAAATCACCACTGATTCTAAAGACAACCACAAAGCATTCTATAGCTATGTCAAGAATCTCAATGGTAACACTCAGATCTGCTCTGAGTTACAGCACAATGGCACTAAATATACAGAACCAACTGGTATTGCCAACATCCTGGCAGATAGGTTCAGTGCTAACTTTACCCCCCTCTCACCCCCTAAAGGGCCCACCTCTATACTGGAAGAATGCAAAGTTCCTGTAATCATGGCTGCACAGGTAAAAACACACATTCCAAAGCCAAGAACACAGCATCCATGGGACCTGACAACATCCCAGGCTGCATTCTACATGAAATACAGAATGAACTGGCACCCCACCTAAGCACCATGTTCAATCATAGCCTCGCCTCAGGCTTTGTGTCCACTGAATGGTGCACAGTGACAGTTATCCCACTCCACAAAGGGGGAACCACTAGAGACCCCGGGAACGACCACCCTATTAGCCTAACGAGCCTGGTCTGCAAGGTCATGGAACGTATCATCATGCAACTTAGAAACAAAATACATTGGTAATCTCCAAACTCTAGACCCCACCCAGTTCAGGTTTGCAAAAGGTAGATCATTTCTGCTAAACCTGATAGACTTCTTTGAAGCACTCACCTAAGCCTTAGACGAGGGTAAGGTGGTTAACACAGCCTATCTTGATCTCACCAAGGCTTTTGACACCATCTCTCACTCTGGAATTATAGATAAACTCACTAAACTAGGTATAAATCCCTGTGTCACAAGATGGGTTGCCAACTGGCTCACTGACAGAACCCACACTGTGAAAGTAGTAGACTCCAAATCCAACTTCAGACCAGTGACAAGTGGAGTACCACAGGGTCAGTCCTGGGTTGTCTCCTGTTTGGTATCTACTTTTCTGAAGTACAGACTAATACAGAAAGTCTTTGGCTAATGAAGATCACAGATGACTGTAAGCTAGGAGCTATAATCGAAAATCCTAATGATGTGGACATCCTACAAAAGGGCCTCACTGAGACAGATGCCTGGTGTCAAAGCCATGGCCTCAAGCTCAGTGCCAAAAAGTGCATTGTCACCCCCTTTGGTAAAAGCTCTGTACCCATGATCTACCACATAGGTGGTAGTCTACGTAACACCGAAAGTGTGATGAGATGAGACTTTGGGACACAAGTGGACAGTAGTCTCTCCTTTGATAATCACATTGCCACAGTAGTCAGGAAATCCTTCTACATGGCACACCTCATCACAAAAGGTTTCTCATCCAGGAAAAAAGAGGTATTTGTTCCCCTCTACTCATCACTCATTAGACCCATTATAGAGTACAATGCCTCCTTTGGTATGTACCTCACAAGACATCTACAACAACTGGAAAGGCCCCAGGAATACCTCACAAAGAGAATTACCGGCCTCAAACAGATGCCCTACACAGACCGTCTCAAAAAACTCCAGCTTTACTCAGTCGCATATCGCCTACTCAGAGGCGATCTCTGCCTAACATACAAAGCTATGTCAAACCCAGAGATGTTGGACATGCTACACATAAAGAAATCCCAGTCCCTCCAAGCTACACATTCTAGGGACCTAAACCTTGTCACCACAATAAACAGAACATGCTGGAGGGATAGATTCCCCTTGTCACCACAATAAACAGAACATGCTGGAGGGATAGATTCCTATCCCAGAGACTTCCCATTCTCTGGAACAAGCTACCTATCTATATCAAACAAAGCTCCTCATTAGCACTCTTCAAGAAAAATCTTGATTGGATGGGAAATAGGAAATTCACCCCAGGGATCACCTCTGTGGCTCTGCTCGACAGGGGTACAGGAAAATAATTTTCTTGGGTGGCGAAAGCCAGAATACCTTTTTGGCTAGGTTTATATAGGCCCTAAGGCCAATAGCCTAGTACCTACCTATGAACCTATATCCCAGACTCTTGCCTCTGTACTAAGAAACCTTAGGAACAACTTTTATTAAATCTTTCAGTACAGAATCTTCTGACAGCAACCCCCATATTTTTTAAGTCTTTTAACAATCTCTCTATCTTTTATATTGTGTTACAAAATACATGTCCTTTCTTTTAACAGTCCAAATTAACCTTTATTTAATCAAACAAAATGCAAACTATGCAGTCCACATGCATGGCACATATCCTTAATCTGTTGAAGGAGGTAAATTCCCCTTTATTACTCCTCTTTACACCAATAACATATTGCCACCTACCTTATTATTTGTCTTGTCTGTTCTATTTTCCCTTTTTACAGTTATACATGCTGTGTAGTGGGTTCTAGCATCCAGGTCATGAGCCAGTTCACCCCAAGCTACAACTACAAAACCAGAAGGCCTTACCACCTCTTTGCCATAGAATATTACAGCCAAAAGGCACGATCACAATTGCAACACATGCTGGATAGAAAGTCGGCACATTTATACTTAAAGAAAGTTACCCAGCTGTATGTTTACAGGAGTGAAAGCTCCAGCAGAAGCTTTATTATTTCATTACAACTATGTCAAGTTAAAGGCTACAAACATAAAATATCAATACTTAAATAAATACTCGATGAAATGGAAATTAGAGGAACCTGACCAGATATGGATGCAAAGATATCCCATGATCAGAGGATCAGAAAGAATAAATCCAAAGTCTCTCACTGTGCAAGATGAAGACACACACAACCGTGTGTGTGTGTGTGTGTGTGTGTGTGTGTGTATATATATATATATATATATATATATATATATATATATATATATATATAGATAGATATATATCAGACAGGAATCTGCACATCCCATGAACAAAAGTTGAAGAGAGTGATAGGCTGTATGTTACTGTCAGTAACAGGAAGGAAGGATAGCAGGTATAAAGTGCTATTTAGACAATCTACAAACAGATGTTTATTAAAATGTTATGATGGACATACATTCCTAAAATGCAATCACTTGAGAAGTTAGCAGTATTTGGGTTGGAAAATATGTGCCTAACTGCATTTATGAAAATGAGGTGCACATACAGCTTCTGAATATCAGGTGTGTCCTAACTGCATCACTGACATGTACCTAAAATAACAGGCACAGATGAGGGGCATGGGAGACACCTGCATGATCTACACACAGTAAAGTACAAGACAGAGAGGCATATAACTAAGTAATCAGGGACGTTATTTATGTTATTTTTGCCTACTTATGCAGAGTGCAATGACACAATGTCTTTTAGTATGGCACTTGGTAGACCTACACAATACTTGTACAACAATTGCATACAGGAAAAACAATAATAGATGCAAACATGCAAAAAGGGAGCAATACAGTAAATGCCTGTACCTGGGAATGAGTCTGAGCAAGGAATTGTGACTGGTCAATACACAGGATAGACTTTTAAAGGGAAAATGTTCATTAAGGGCTTTGACACTGGTGTTTTACACTGAGGGCAGAGTTCATCTAGAGTGCTGTCATACTGTGACCATCCCAAAGCTGTTGTAAGTTGGGAATACACCATAACTGTCCAAGCTCCAGCCAGGAATATGGCAGGAAGTAGTAGTAATCAGAACAATAGTCTACCGTGTGTCAAAGAGTGCTCCAGAAAGTCACTGCCACTGCCGTCAGTCATAGCAAGCTATTATAGGAGCTACCCACACCAAGGTGAAACACTCCACGTTTACACATGCATGCAGCACCTAAAGATGGCATCACTGTCATGGATGCTAAGCAGCCTACCACAAGGAGAAATTATCAATTTTGATGTCAGTGAAATGGTGGTGCATAAATGGACAAACTACTGAAGGGATTGCAGTGACATTTGTAGAAAGAAAGCACACAATGCAGCTACACTGCTTGATAGTCAGCAGTGCAGCAAAGCACATGGATACTGCCCATGAATATAGGCCAGGACAGCTTAGTACCAGATATGGCACAGTGTCCAATCAGTGTGGCAAGCCAGTGCTGGTGATAGAAGGCTAGCTATATCATTTTGAGTGTGAAATGCTATCTAAATTGTACTGGGCATGTGTTGAGCAGAGGATAAAGGCCTGTAGAGGTATCATAGTACCCCCTGCAGAAAAGGAAGATTTGCAGAAAGCCTTGCCATATCAACATGTGCAGGATGCTACCAGTGCATAGGTAACAGAGCCTTGTGCAGAACTATGGCAGAGTGCAGAACACAGCAGCAATTTGCCTGTCAAGTAATGCAGGTGTCCTTGGAAATCTAGATGACAAATTCCTGCAGGAGATGCCATGTCATGCCACACTCCATCATACTATCACTAGAATACAGTAGAAAGTTCCATACCTCCTGTCAGAGGAGTGGCTAGGCCATTTAGAGCCCAAAATGAGACTATCATTTGACTCCCTGGTGTTGTAAAAATGCGTTGACAACAACTTTTCAGAAAATCATAGGCCTGGAGGCTCAAAAGCATGTCCAAACAGAAAGTTTTATTGAAAGTTTAAAGCATTTTTCAGAGTTAATCATTTTAACTGTCTTGAAATGCATATCCAAACACAACACAGCTTTAGACATTTAAAGAAGCTACACAGACATTAAAAATAAAGCAGAATTCAATACAATCCACATCTCTTTGCAGGTGCAGTCTAAATGCCAACAGCAGCATAACATATTATACTGTTAATAGCTTGCTAAATATGAACTGCAACAGAGAAAAACATGAACTAACCATGGCTGTGTCACAGACAGAAAAATCATGACCCAGAGGAGAAGCAGCTAAAATATACAAAATAACTCTTCAGAATATATCTACAATGTATAATACACAAAAAAATTAGTGTGCAGTGCCACACTGTTTGTACCTGAAGTTTATATAATATTGTCAGCTCACTGCAACACAATCTTTAAGAGTCAGTGCTGGTTCAGGGAACACACTGGATCATCTCTACACAGCAATATATGGTTTGTTGTCTGCTAACAGCATTCTCAAGTGACATAATAAGATACTAAACACGTACATGGTGTGTGTTTACTGTTTAGCAATAGGGAGTGCTCTACTAGACAATATAAGATGTACCTCCGAGTGCCTTAGTTCAGTTATAAAATGACCCCCAAACATAACAGATAAAGAATGATAAATGCAAAGTGTAAGCAAGTAAGCAACAGAAGAAATCCAAAATTATTGGAAAAAGAAATTAAAAAATGGTCCTTTGCATTAAATTGCTTCTGACAGGATGTCATATTGGATTTATTTATCAAGTCATAAAATAGCCTACAAAGGTAGATGGACTAGTAATAAACTATGAATTTAGACACACACACACACAATTCTTTTGCTACTGTACAAAACAAACCATGTTATGTATATATCCAAATCTCATGCTACCCATCAGTAAAGGAAGTGTCTAAGCTAAAATTACCTTCATTTTTATTAAAGCACACGTTTTATAAAAGACCAGTAATAATCCTAAATATCAAATCCAATAACTATTTGTACAATGCATTGCATATACCTATCCTATTTTATGATACACTTCAGCTGCTTAAACACCAGAGGAAAAAGAAGAAAGGTTTCCAAAGCCCTACACCAATGTCTGGATCAGGCATACAGTATAATACTTTAGGCAACACAGTTTGTTATTCTGAAAATCTGCAGTGATCATGATTGTTTTACAGAGCTCTACTGGAGACCTCAAGGAGCATATTAAGAATACAGAGTATAGTGAGGGCTCATTTTTGATTGATTTTCGCTTTAATTCACCTACACTACAAATGGACTTTCAGAGTATTAAGCAACGTGTGCTGAATTCTTAGCCCTGGCCCCTAACTATACCTCTCAACTGTCCAAATTTTTGCAGAAAATGTGTGTTTTCTAGCAAAGTGAGGAGTGAACTTATTAAATAATGACATGTGCTTGTTATTCAGAGTTCATTTCCTTCAAGAAATGTATATTAATACAAGCCCTATTATTCTAGCAACTTACTAAGTTTGAAATTTCTAAGAGCCACATTTAAAACCTGTCCCTGTTTTGGGGCCTTTTTCTAGATTTCTTATGCTAAGAAGTTGAGAGGTATGTCTCCTTCTGACACTTCTTGCATAAGAGGTAGAGACATACGTTACTTTTTCTTGAATGACCAACAATAGACTAGTAATATAAATTTAAAGAGTGTGAGTGGCTCACCTCCACACTGGAGATGTCAGGGAGTCTGTCTCCTTACAAAAAACAAACAAAAAAAAAAAACACTTACATTTCAGTGACCCTGATGATCCGGGGTTTAATCTTTAGTCATTGTGAATTGATTTACTATATCCTTGTTTTAAAATCAAGAAGAATATGCATTAAAATTATGCTTGGCTTTGTTGCTTTTAAGCACTCAAATGAAACCAAAATAAATCATTTCCCCCAAAAGATCCCTTCATGAGTCTGTCCAGGTATGAAGCACAACAATGACATGAAAGTGAATAATTTTCCCAACACAGACCCCCTTAGTAGTCTATCTAACAATGCACAAGCACTACAGTGACACCAAAATGAAACACTTTCCCCAACAACCCCTTCAGTAGTCTGTCCAAGTAAGCAAAAACACCAAAATGAAGCGTTCCCTCATTGACCCCTTCACTAGTCTTTCAAAGTATGCACAACCAGAACATTTCCCCAAAATGGCTCTTTCAGTAGTCTGTCCAAGTAAGAACAAGCACCAAAATGAAACACCCCCTCCCCCAGTGACCAGTTCAGCAGTCTGTCCATACATGTGTGCACAAGCACAAAAAGGAACTAGCAAGTAACCAACTTACTTCGGAGACTTGTTATTTTTTTCTACCCTAGTGTCTCTCCCTATGCACCAAATGTGCCCAGGGCAAGCAATTTTGATTAGGAAAACACTACATCCCTCAGCTCATTATGGATGCCAATGATACAGCCCAAGACAATGTCTTTCTTGCACTGCAGCACTGCCCCCACTACTTGCATAGCCAATCACAGGTCTTTCTGGGGTGGTGCCAAAGCAAGATAACATAAGTAAGTGAGTGAGCCTCATGGCAGCATCTTGCATATCCATTTAGGACATACACATTGCTGTTTCCCTAAAGGGAGACAAAAAAAATGTATTTAATTAAATATATATATATATATATATATATATATATATATATATAGATATAGATATAGATATATATATGTTTTTATTATTTTACTTTGGTGAGTTGTATCCTGGACAAGACATCACCCAGGGTGATTGCCCTGTTTTCCCCATCCTAGCTACACTACTGTCTCCTGTAAACCTAGAGGACATTGACGTGAGCCAGAACCCAGTCCACAGTGGCACATCCCTCCTTCAAAGAAAGTTTCACATGGATGGCAAGGTCTCAATTATTATGCTAAAAACAGCACAAAATTTAGACAATCTCTGCAGATCTCACATCATACTTGGGGATGAGACATTTCTGACATGCAGACGTGTGCCACTAATTGTACACCTTGCATGGATGCATAGGCACTCCCACTAACACTAGGATTTTTCAACTAGTGTACTGGCTGATCACTTGGAAAACAGGCAGCATACAACAGTATATGGGACATGATTAAGGGCATGGCTGCAGATATTGGACAGACCTTACAACCAGACTATATCATGAATGATTTTGAGGATGTGGGAATTTGTGCTACTTGAGAGGCATTTCCAAGGACTATCTTAAGGGGATGCTTGTTCCATTTTGCTCAGATAGTTTGGCAGCAAGTGCAGCACCATCACCTTGTGGCTCTCTATGGTACAGATACCACATTTTCTACAGCCATCCGCAAGTTGACTGCATTGGCTTTTTTATCAATAGTTGATGTTGGTTTAGCTTTTCTGGAGATTGTTTCCACATTGCCTGAATGTGCTAAGGCCATAACAACATTTCTTGATCATCATTATGTGTGTAGCCATCCAAGAAAGTATACATTCCACTCTCTGCACCTTCATGACTGACAACATCTTATCCCCTGAAATTCTGGAATGTTTGTGATGTCTCTGACATGGATCGTCCATGAACCAGTAATCAGGTGGTAGCATGGTACTGCTGGCTAAAAGTGTTACCTGGATGGCCTACTGTACAGCGTTCTGTCCTTCTTTCCATTCTGTATCAAGAGCAGAATCTGTCTGATAACTGAAGAGAATAACTGCTTAGGGGAATGCCAGTGACACCCTGTAGAAAAACTAATGTAATGGAGCATTGCCTAAAACACATCATCCAACATAAATTTGACTACAGCAATGTTTAGAATTTCCCATGTGCTGTGGCACATTTTTACAAGTTGAGATAATACTTGCATATAGTGTACACCAAGCACTCCGGATATCACTTCCACTGCAGTATTAATAAAGACTTTGCCCATTGTATACTTCTTCCACAGTTCCACTTTCATACCCAGAAGCCATCTGGATGCTGTAGCCTATACTGCAGACAGCTATGCTTTTGTGCTCCAAGGGACATGAATGAACTCTCTCTGTGTGATTCAGAGTCTGCCACCTAAGGGTATGGTGCAGGGGAACTTGCTATGCCCACAGGAAAATGTCCACGGCCTTATGTTACTGCAGCTATACTGCAATCCAGTCATATGTCCACATCCACCTGTCCCACAAGGAACTGCCATGCCACCTAGGCACCTAAATCTGCTGTGTAGCATTCCAGTAAGCAGCATTCACTTCTGTTAAAGTATTACATCTTTGTAAGAACATTTCTTCAACTTTCAAAGATTTTTTTAAACCAAAAATGGGGAAAAAAGAAAAATCTTCCCTTCGTGACCACAGTCTCTTAATCTTCACAATTTCACCACAGAGTTACGAGTAGATGCACACTGACTTGTCTTAAACAGAAAATTTTTAATGCCTACAGATTTTGTAAAACCTGTACTATGTATTTGTTGAGCCATTCTCCATTTTTAACTAATATCTAGACACTGAGTTTCATTTCCACTAACATTTCTCACTCTTTTAATGATAAATCTACTCACTGATCAAGTAATAGTTATTTAACTAACAAAAATGTATTAACTCTGTATGATGTTTATGCTTTCTTTGTATTTCTGTGTGTGTGTGTGTGTGTGTGTGTGTGTGTGTGTGTGTGTGTGTGTGTGTGTGTGTGTGTGTGTGTGTGTGTGTGTATATATATATATATATATATATATATATCTATATATATATATACATATATATATATATATACGGATTCCTTACATTTGGTCGAATTACGCTTAGTCGAAAAATGATACCAGGCATTGCCCTTCACTGAAAGCTCACTTGACTGAAAGCTCACTTGGTCGAAGTTCATTTGGTCGAAAATGGAATATAGTCCCTGCCCCACTGCAGTGCAACCCTGGAGTGAGAATATTAAATAAGGGGTGATGTGGGGGGCACAGCCACCCACATAATTTTAATGTATTCACTATTATAAGAAGGTATATCCATTAGAAATGCATTGATATATATATATATATATATATATATATATATATATATATATATATATATATATATATATATATATCTTTAGTAAAAACTATTGGCAAGCCCCCCCACACCCCCCCTTATTTAATATTTTCACTCCAGGGTTGTATTGCAGTGGGGCAGGGGCTGTATTCCATTTTCGACCATATTAACTTTGACCAAGTGAGGTTTCAGTCAAGTGAGCATTCAGTGAAGTGAAATGCCTGGAATCATTTTCGACTAAGTGTAATTCGACCAAATGTATGGAATCCATATATATATATATATATATATATATATATATATATATATATATATATGTGTGTGTGTGTGTGTGTGTGTGTGTGTATGGAGAGGGACATATATAACAAACACATGCAAAGGCACCAAGGAATAAAGTAATGTGATTTTGGACTCAGTCATAGTTTAGTTATATATTCCAAAACATCCTGTGCTAACAAAAAATAAGAAAAGTAATTCCTCATTAGAGACTCTAAAACACTAGTATTTCGCTTGTCAAAGTATAAGCTTCTACTGATATACATGATGACTATGCAGTCTCAAGCCATGTCCATAAGCTTTAAGTTACCCATATAGAAATTCACAGCATTATACTTTTGCAGTTATTAAAATAGGTAAGTCTTATACTTTATAGATAAATGGCCAGGTAAGCTGTCTCTGTATACTGTCTGACTTTACCTTCTTCATTATCTTTGGCTATCCTGAAAGGAAATGTTACAGCCCTGTTTATCATGACTTACTGTTCCTACCAATCTCTGTTCTCTCTTTCTCCAGCTCTAACATTTTTTTAATACATCTCTATTTTTTTCCTTTAATTTTACCTCCCATCTTATAATGTAACAATCACTTAGTTATTACTGGTTGTACTAGCCATCTGACTCTTGTAAATCTGTCTTCTACTTCCTCTAATTTGTTGCGTCTTTCTTTGATGTTTCTGTTGTTTTCATGTGACTTTTTCTTGACTATGTCAATGAAAATGCATGTATTAAATTAATGCTTTAAGTATCATGCCATTCTATGCACTCAAATGCTTTGCTATGATTGCTGTACATACGTAATACTACAAACCTGCAATGATCTTAAACTTCAGTGTAACCCTGTATATATATAACATCCTATTGAAATTTTAAGATTTTACATATTTTAATATAACCATGAATACTGACCGTCATCTTTTTGTACATGTGGAGCTTTTCTCCCTGGGCCTCCGATGAAAATGGACATGTATCCAGTCGGACTCTCCCGGTTAACAAATGTAAAATAAATAAATGCTTTAAAATGAATCAATAACAGAATATACTATGATAGTAGATATATCAATATCATATGTATTAATATTATATCTATTTGTATATCTATATATCTATATATCCACATCTATATATATATATATATATATATATATATATATATATATATATATATATATATATATATAAAATCTATATATATATATATATATATATATATATATATATATATATAGGGATTCATTTTATATCCTTGAAATACTGAAATTTCGAAATTCAGTATGTCGAGGGAATAAAGTGGAAACCTGAAAATAACGAAAACTCAGAAATGCAAAATTCAAAATCTTTCATACCGAAGATTTTGAATTACCGCTTCTGGTGTACACAAACGCACACCTTCCTCCCCACACACAAACACAAGCTCTGTCCTACATAAAAACCCTTAACACATAAACACTTACCTGAATCCATAACCACAGAGAAACACCAGAAGCGCTATTTCAAAATTTCCGGTATGCGAGATTTTGAATTTCACACCTCTGAGTTTTCGTTCTTTTCAGGTTTCTACTTTTTGGGCTCAAAATACTGAAATTCAGTATTTCAAGCTTCTAAAGTGAATATATATATATATATCTATATATATATCTATATATATATATATATATTTATATATATATATGTATGTATATATATATATATATATATATATATATATATATATATATATATATATATATATATATATATATTACTGGGCTATATGCCCGAAGGCATATATTAGCCCAGCCACATTGTGCGATATTCACCACCCCTTTAATAGTTCCCTAGACCCTTGTACTAGCAGCAAGTACCCTTGGCCCCTATCTAGTAGTGCTGTTGGTGTGATCCCCGGTGTGAAATTTTTGTTTCCCATCCACTCATCAAGGTTACTCTTGAAGAGTGATAGTGAGGGGCTCTGTCTTATGTAGATCGGGACCCTGTTCCATAGTAAGGGAATATATATAGGTTTACTATCAAAATGTTGATTGCACTTAACCATTTATTCACATTGTCAACCCATTTACATGAAATCCATACTGCTGAATTGCCCATTTATTGAAAAAAACATAAACGGCACATTTTTTACCATTCCACAGTCTGGAATATTGGTATTTGACTTTTCAGCATTCAGAGATTGGACCTCGTAAGCTGATTCCACGACGTGTCATTCCCAATTTCTGTAGTAAACCATATAGATATAGTATAGATATCGCTATATATATATAGATATAGATAGATTTAGATATATACTTGGTAAAAAAAATAGATGGATTACATAAACAATATTATGTGATGTTTATGGTCCAATATATACATCATAATTTAACTCTAATACTTCAGAATATTATTTTCAAACTTTACAGCCAGGTGTCCTAACTTGGGCCAACAGTTGTAATTCACAGTATTCCCTTTACATCTCTTAGTAAATGTTAATATTTCCTTAAAATCTATATCTATATCTATCTCTCTATATACACTCACACACATATATATTCCTGTATGTATATATCTATATATATGTGTACAGGCAATCCCCGGGTTACAGACATCCGACATGCGGACAACCCATAGATATGAATGAGCTGCCGTAATGTTGGTCATAACATGAAAATAAATGAAAATCTTTAAAGTTGCCCATATCTTACCTTAAAATGAAGAATTCTGTTATATTTTCCTTTTTTCATTTTCCCTGTTCATAAAGTTGCTCGCACATTTTGTTAGAGCAGTTACTTTCACCTTTGAGAACAAGTGATTTGATTGGTTAAGAGATCACTGTGTTGGTGATCTGATTGGTCAAGATCACTGTCTTGTACAGTAAAGTATTGAAACAGTTACTGTACTGTACAGCAAAATGGGCAAATGACATTATAACTCATTAGGGTCTAGGTGACAGTAGGAGGTCTGGCAGAGGGTTAAAAGTTCAGGAAAGAGTAGAAAACATTCATGGTAGTACAGAAATGTGAAGTTAAGCTTACAAACAGGTAAGTTTAACATATTTTTAATGGAATGTTACAACATTGCAGTACAGTACAGTACAGTAGAATGTTCCATGTATATGTTTCAACCTACATACAAATTTGACTTGAAGACAAACTAAAAAATGAAACCGATCTCGTCCTTAACATGGGGGCTATCTGTATGTCTGTATGTATAAATGTATGTATATATATATATATATAAACACTAGTAATTTGTGAAGAATTTTAAATAAGATGTTCTGTGGTCCATTGATGTACCTGCTGTAAAGAATTAATGAAAGAGGATACTGCAAAACTAATCCAAAGAAAAAAAGATCTTTGATATGAAGTAAGACATTGAGTTATGGCTGCTTTCGGAAACAATACTGTTAAATAGACAAATTAAAATTATCTGGCCAAACAGATTTCATACATACACATATATAGATATATAGATATATATGGGTCTACTTGACATCACCTAAAACCCATTTGCCTGACTTTCAGTTCATTGAGATCAAATCATCTAATTTGTCAAAATACTGAAAACTCATTTGACTGAATCTCATTTTGCTGAAAGCTTACAATGCTACATTTCAAAAGTCTAAACATTAAACCATAAACAAACATTCTCACAACAGTAATAACTACCTCTTTCCAAAATTTAAAAACTAATTACTTAATCTCTTAACACAAACCAGACAATATAAAATCAAACTAAGTAAGGGGCTGTGTCCCCCACACTCCCAAACTATATATACTAACTCCAGGATTGCACTACAGTGGGGAAAAGGGCATATACCTTTTACTTGCCTTACAGTACTCTACACACTGCCACTACTGCTGGGATTGCATAAAATATCCACCATCTTACTTTAGATACTTCACATAAAAATGTAGAGACAAACCCACATTTAAAAATCCGACGGGACTGCTTTCTACATGACTAACGGTATTCTGACAGTCAAAACTGTAAGTTACAGAAATTCTTTTTATCACAAGTCACAGGTGAATGGAAACCCATATCATGTCTATGGCTTACATTTCAGTGAAATGAGATTCTTGTCAAATGAGTTTTCAGTATATTGAAAATTAGGTGATTTGGTCTTGGTGAAATGAAAGTCAGTCAAATGAGTTTTAGGTGATGTGAAGTAGAACTAATATAAATATATATATATATATATATATATATATATATATATATATATGTGTTCAGATATATATATTATATATACA